>NW_026136707.1:7100851-7700851 GCF_905237075.1 Dicentrarchus labrax | reverse complement strand
AATCTCTGAGGGGCATTTGCTTGGATTATTCCAGAAATCAGATATAGGAAACAGGAAAGAAAGGCAGCAGGGGCTTGTGAGTGGGCATTGGTTTTAACGCACCACTGTATATGTGCAGTGATCCAAAACCGGGAGGGATCGGATCAGGAAGCGAAATTAGAAGAGCTCCTCGCAAAGCTTTACACTGGAAGCCTGAGGTTTGACACAACCATGCAATTTTTATACTTGTCAGAATGTGTACTAGATGCATGACATGTAAATTAAACTGGCAACAAAACACAGCCAGTGGGCAGTGAAGGCAACTGAGGTCTGGAGTTACCCTAAAATATCAGGAAATAGATTTTGAATGTGCCATTGTGGCTGCTGGAGGAGCTCTATTACTCTCCACAAGAAGAATGTTGGGGGGTTGAAATTCCTGCATCACTTCTCTAACATTGCCAGTGGCTGTCAAAAAATCAATAACTCCAAAATAAGACTGCTGTTCCTCCAAATCCTCTATGATTACTCCCACGTCACCAATAACTACTGCAAACAATGTCCTTAGCCACACTTACTCGGATAATCTGATATACAGTCTAAAATAACCTACAACTGAACATGCACCGTTTTAGACACAGGGAGGAGTCCACTCTGGCAAAACATTGTTATCTACAGTACATCACATATCAATGTCTACTTCACTTCCTTGATAACGTACTGAAGCACAAATAGAACGGATGTACAGTAAATCTAGCCATGGTAGTGTTCTCTGGCTGACGTTCGGTTTCTTTAATCAGGTTCCTGGAGCCGAGCAACTGCTTGGCCCCAACCTGAGCTGTTTCAGTCACACCACATTGTGCAGAACTGTGGCAGGCGTGGTTTTCATCATGCATATGCTTGCTGGCAAAACCTCCAAAGTGGAATTCTGGGAGGATTTCTGCTGGTGGAGAGAGGTGGCATCAGTTCAATGTGGGAAAGAAATTCTCAGCACCTTCATACGATCAACACAACTCCATCCCTTTACCTAAAATACGCATATACTTTAAAATTACACTCTAAGATACAATGCAAATGATCAGTTTCTTTGGTTTTCAGTGCATAATTTTGCACCAGGTCTTGCAATATGCCTTTTTCCTGTGCCCACTTTCTCGCAGCCTTCCCCTTTGCAACTTTGTTTTTATAGAATATATCCTAGAATGACTTTCTACCTACATACTAAGAGAAGACACCTGAACTTTTATTCAATCCACGCAGCTGAAAAGAGTGATAGCAAAACAGTAAAAGTAATAAAGTGAGAATTTTTCAGGTCACAAAAAGGTGAGTTGCACCCATTACTCAAAAACCTGCCCTTCATCTGTAATGGATTTCTTCCTCAATGATTGCTGGACTTGGAGGAAACAAGGTAAGTCTAGAAAGAGACCCTTGCTCTCTGAATCTCAGATTCTAACAACAAAACCTGATCTTTACATTTATGTTGCAGATAGCTGATTTTTTATCTTAGTGTGACAGCACATGGTGCATGGTTTACCAGTTACTTCCAGACAGAGAAGAAAAGTGGCCTGGTAACATAATTATAAGATGGATTTTCCAGTAAAACAATCAAATATAGCAAATAATAAAACAAAGACTTGATTAATGGAAAACTACTGTTTCATTTGTTGCTTTGTTATAGAAATATTATTTGTTTTTTTTTTTACAAATCCTCTCAGAAATCAGCTTTTCACATACTTGTGAAATCTGAATGCTCCCCACCACATTTGATTTCAGGAGTTCCTTATGCATTCATGCAGCCCCTTTTTTCCAATTTTCAGGAAAGGGAGCACATTAGTGTGATTAGCAGGTGGCCCCAAATGTTGATTAATGTGATTTGATACAGGGAGATAATTCTGCCTGATGCCTAATATTTAGCTGATCCAAAAGACAATGGACATTAATTATCATCGTTACTAATGCTTCTGGCATGAAATGTTCTCATTACCTATTCCCATCTAATTTAACACCAGGAAAGGCAGAGAGAGAAAGAGAGAGAGACAGACAGCGAGAGGAGAGAGAGGGTGCACACAGATTTATTGAGCAAGAGGAAATGTAATGAAAAAGATCATAAAGACAAAGAAAAAGTAAGTGAGATAGATAGATACCTAGATTGAAATACTATAGTATTATCTGTTTTTTTCCCTATTTCTCCATATTGTCTAGAACACTTATCAAACATGCTCCATTATAACTTAAACAGGGTAGAATTACTATAACTCTTCGATTGATGAGAAGGGTTCACAGAGATAACAGAGTTCCATGACTTGGTTAAAAAATCCTTTTCAGCTGACTTTTTAATGTTTCCAGTGTGGCTCATAATAAAATTAGAACCCTGTAAGATGATCTCAATATTCATTCATTCAGAAACATTTAGACGTTAAAGACGTGCCTCAGGTGAAATGTAAAAAGCATCTTCTAATCGATGAAACATGGAGAAGATGTGGAAAGCAGGAGTGTATTGCAGGATATATATATCCACAATATACAAACTCTATGAAGTAACACTAGGTAACTGTTGTAGTAAGCTAGGTAGAAGCGTTGATTGCTTAGGTCTGAACAATACAGTTTAATTAACAGTTAAATCCATTTCTTTCACTTTTCCATTTTATATTTTTGGTACTGGAAGGTGATATAAAAGATAAGCACTTTGGATCCCGTGTATCGGTTTTAGAGGAGCCCCATGCACACCAATCTAAAGCTTGACAAACATGCCATGTCTAGTTACGGTTGCAAAGCAATGATTGGAAAGCTGCAGCTTGGGGGACGGGTATAATGAAATGTCGATCAACACAACCATGACATTTTGTTGCTTCTGAGGAGAGAACCTAATTTGTCTATTTTGATGTTTGTAAAATGCTGAAACTGAAAGGTATCATTGCTCATGTTTTTTTCACAGACTTGTTCCCTCAAATCTGGTGTTTTCATACAGCCTGCATTGAGATTCTAAACATCACACGACTAAGAAAAATTTCAAACACTTACACCATTTTTTCTCTATGAAGGCTTCAATTTAGTGATCGAGGACATATTCTCAGCCTGTAATACAAGACCTTTTGTTCTGTTGGAGTGAGATAACCGATCCTTAGGCAGAGCTCAGAAACTGCCTCTCCTTGAGATGATAGAAGACCTGCGCAATGCCTCCCTATCCAGCATTCAATGGGAAAAACAATAAACAAGCCTGGGGGGGGAGACGGAGAGATTGATAGGCATGCAGTTCTGATCACTCAACCAACAGAAGCTCACTTTACCGGTTCTGTGCTTTATGCACATTGGTGTTTATGAAATTGCAATCGATTGTTTCAATTACATGCACGGTTAGACCATAGCGTTGTCACAATTGATGTGCTACTCTGAGTCAACCTTTGTAAATATCATTCAAGTTGTAAGCAGTGTTTCTTTCATCATATCCCACTGTAGTCTGAAATACTGCAGATATACAACCTCTACATTTGACTATGGTGGTAGATACCATAATGTACCAAACAACAAAGGTTTAGTTTTCATCTATGGACAAAAGCTTTGGGTAGGGACCATAGGATAAAGATCATAGGTAGAAGGAACTGAAATTAGGTTTCACGGTAGGGTGACTTGGCTCTTTCCCCATACCAGGAAAAGGAGGTCAGTGATCTGAAAAGACCTTGGAGTCAAACCACTATTTCTTCACATTAAAACGAGCTACCTAATGTAGCTGGGACACCTGTTAAAAGAAAATCGTAGTTATGACCACCTCTTGTAAGGGGTGTTACTGGAGCACACTCATGTCTTGCTGGAGAGACTATATTTCATAGAGGCACCTTGATACTAGTGTTCAGTGCTCAGTGCATGAACAAATAGATCTTTAACACAGAATCCTCAATTTGAATTTAGTGAACCAGTAGTGTCATTGACTGAATAAGTAGCTTTTAGAGTTGGAGCTCCCCTTGCTGAGGATTAAAAGTGGCATTGCTACCTAAGCCACGATATACAGTATGTTGCTTCCTTATAAAAAAAGCTCACTACAAGGTCAGAAGATAGGTGAAGATTGTAGTGGTATCCTAATGAACAGTGAATATATGCGGTAGACATGGTTTTGCAGTGAACTGAACAAAACAGTTTGAATAAGCAACAGACTGAGCTTACATACAGTAAGTCAGAAACTGAAGTGAAGACAAAATAGTGTCTTAAAATCCCACCATCTCTCTGAATGTTCTGGCAATATGCGTTGGCGTTTGAATGGTGATGTGATCACTCAGATGCAAACTACGGAACCACTGACAAATCTTCAAACTAAAGTGGAATAAACACTTCAAATCTGCAGTTACCAATGCAGATTTCATTTTTTGCTAGTTTTGTGGCCACTGTAGTTTTTCCTACACACTTCACAGCCCATTCTCATTCCCATGTTGTCAGATACAGACACAAGCAGTGTTCAGTTAATTGCAATCAGCAACTTCACTGCTAGGTGCTACTGATTCCTAAGCACTGGTCCCTTAACTTTATTGTACCGAGGGGGAGATTTGCTTCACAGCATGGTGAAACACAGGACACAAACATTTATTTTATTTTATTTTATTTTTTATTTACTTACCAGGGACAATGCACATCAATCAACACTGCACAATTTAATGTAAACGCACCAGAGTTAATAAGCAAATTTTCATCTGTAGTCGCTGGGCAGGTTATAACAAATTAGTGCCTAATGTTATCAGTACAATACTTCAAAAAGGACTAAAAAACAATACAATACAATATAATACATAAATGCATTACAAAAGTGACAGAGATGTATGAAAACAATGAGATTATGTAAAGGCAGTGCCAGAGATGAGGTGGTAAGATTTTTTTTTTTAAGGTTTTATGTTTAAAAGTTAGGTAATTAGTGAACTCTTAATTCAGTAGGTAGACTATTCCAGTAGTGGGTTGTTTTTAAAACCTGCAACATCAGCAACTCTTATACTGTAACAGTGAGAGTGATGATTTTGGGTTAATGCCCTATGCATTAATACCCCATATTATGTTGTTTTTGTGTGTGTGTGTTCTGTACTGTATGTTCCTGTTGTTTTTTGTTTAAAAAAAGTCAGATCCATTTTTTGTGGGACTTCTTGTTTCATTATTAAGTATCTACGGAGACCTTGGAGACACTACCTGTAATTAAGGGCAGTAAATTAAACTCTGGAATGGACTAGAAAGACCCTCCCGGGCCACCTTAGTGTTCAGCATGCTGTGATGCCTCCCCTGTTAATTTAGTTCACAGAAAGAAACTTAAACATCATGCAACCCATGAGTAAAAAATTTAAAAAAACTCGTTGCCAACTCATCTGTCCTTTCCCACAGCATATGACCCACCCTCCCTCACCCCCCCTCAATTTACTGAGGTAGCACTAAGGTGTTGATTGAAATTCTATTGACTGTACAGTACACAAATCCCTGGCCTCTAATCCCCATAATTCCAGCATATTGTATTGTCATTAACCACTCACTGGTTGGTAAATACAAATCCTTTCACCTTTCACTTTGCAGTCCATGGATAATTGCTGTATCCTTTCCTCAGAAGCGTTCCCATGGGGAGAACCAAGCAGCACACAGGAAACAGGCGCAGTTGTGCTTGACACCGTAATATGGAGCTACAGTAAACTGGAGCTCACTTGGCAGCGGAAGGAAGGGCCTTGTACAGGTCTGCCATCGCTGACAGAGCAGACACAGTGGCTAATTAGACCTTTGCAACCTCCCAGTGGTGAAACACTTAAATGTCTGGTCTTTGAGTTGAAGCTCCAATCTTTAAGGCTGCTCTCTGGTGGAGCCGGAGCTTGGTGTTCTTCGGTGTATTTAACAGAATGGAGGATGCTTACTTGAAACTGAAGTTCTACCACTCAGATTAGAGAAATATGTGCACAATATGGAATAAAAATTGATGGATTGTAATATATATGTTTGAAATAGAGCACTAAAGATCTGGTAGTACTCTCAGTTGTCAATAGCAATACACCAGTTACTGTGTATTTCAAAGGGTATTGGATATTTCTACCAGGAATAGAGAAAGACAAGGAATGTGCACTGTGACATTGTGCTTCATTAGACTATACGTCTACAACAAATTTACATTCTTGTCAGGTCACTCCCTCTTATTGAGTATGCAAGTAAATTTCCCACAGGGCCTTCAATGGATGTCACCATGAACAATATAGGTTAATTAATTCTCATGAGACTTGTACTGGTCTATGATGACTATGTTCAGAGAGATTTATGTAACAACAGAGCAGGGGGAAAAAAAAACTTCGATATGAGAAACAGTTTGAAAGCAACCGGAGCATCAGTGAAAGCAACATATTTCTAGATTACACAAAAATATTCTCTTATACCATATAGGATAATTTCATTCAGTATAAATTCAGTTAATAACAGTATTGTTAATTTTTAATCAATATTGTACTGAGATGTTGTAAGGTTCAATCTCCCCCTCCCAGGAGTGTGAGGTATATTATGTATATTGTTTATTTTTAGTAACATCACACCATACCTCTCTCTGTCACCATTTATGTCTTTTGTTTTAAGCACAAGCTTTCCAGATGGTTTCCTGTAAATTTTCTACAGCGTCTTGTAGTAATTTGTCGAGGCCTATTGATCTGTTGTGGCAGGAAGGTTTTGAGCAGATTCAGACAGCCTCTCTAGAATGTACAAAATATAGTTCAAATTCAGCTTTGAACTAACAGCAGCACTTAAAGGACCAGTGTGTAGGATTTAGAGGGATTGCAACTAACGGAACAATCCTCGTGTCTGTATTTGACAACTTGGAATGATAATGGGGTGTAAAGTGTGTAGGAGAATCTATAGTGGCTGAGAAACTGGGAAAGCTAAACTCGCAGTACGTCACAGCTGCTGGCTCTGTCTGACTGTCATGGCGACGGCCAAAACGCCAGACTCGATGCTTCAAAACAATACTCCCCAAACCAATGGGTGAAATCACAAAATTATTATTATTTTGTTTAGTTTTCCCTTCCAGTGAATTATCTTGCAAATTTGAGATCTATTAATGTAACTCCTAACAGTCTTTCTTCTATATAGAGCATATTATTTTTATTTGTTAAAATCTCTCTATCTCTCCCTTTCCTCTTATGCTGTCCTGCCAATAGAGCTGATTTACCTCTCATACTGTATGTCTTTCTTCTGATCAGGGGCCTAAACGGATAGTAGTTTTCTAGAAACATCCATTTTATTGGTTTTAGTTAATACTTAATTCTTTCTCCACAGATTCTGAAAATATATACTAAGGTTTGAGGCAGAAATGTGTGTGTGTAATTTGCTTTACTCTCCTGTCAATCACCTTGTGACCAGATTAACAGTATCTTTCGACCCCTTCTGAGGGTCCTGAACCCCAGGTTAGGAGACACAGGCTTGGAGAATAGCTACACCGATCAGCCATAACATTATGAGCACTGACAGGTGTTGGGTGTTCCTGGTCTGCAGTGGTCAGTACCTATTAAAAGTGGTCCAAGGAAGGAAAAGTGGTGAACCGGCAACAGGGTCATGGGCAGCCAAGGCTCACTGATGCATGTGGGGAGCAATGGCTGGTCCATGTGCTCGGATCCAACAGCTACTATAGCAGCTAAATTGCTGAAAAAGTTAATTCTGGTTCTGATAGAAAGGTGTCAGAACACACTGTGCATCTGAGTTTGTTGTGTATGGGGCTGCATCACGTTATGACCACCAGAGTGCTCAGGTGGTCATAATGTTATGGCTCATCGGTGTATAATGTAGTTCATTAGACGCAAACAGACCTACAGGACATAAAACACTGATGAGGGTTCATTAATTAAGGATTGCTCACGTTTGTACATTATCTCATCATAACTGCACTTACAAGTTAACTCTCAAACTAATATATAAAGCAGTGACATTTTCTATATCCACTTAAGCAAAATTACCGTAACTCTATAATGGATTTGGAACTGCATTCCAGCCCTCCATTAAACGGAATCAACATCAAACTATAACCACACTGATGTGTGAAAAATGATTTGAAGAAAGCGCTTTTGATGTTTTCAGCTCGATGCAGATAACATCACATGCAGTGATCCACCGGATAGAGTTTGAGTGAGACTGACTCCTGTAACTCAATATATGCAAATGTCAGCCAGGCAAGGTTCACTTGTAGCGATTATCCATGTACAAGATCTTTGATTAAGCCAGCACGGTGCAGTGTACATTGATTGCAAGAGCACGTTTCCGAACGACCCCTGTCTCTTGTTACAGTTTTTTTAAAACCCAGTCAGTGATTACTTCAGTAAGTGTGGTGGTCATTTTTCCAGTGTGCTTAATGTATGCAGTCATAATCAGTCAAACATTATACAGGGGTTTTATACTTAAACAAGTGCATGCCTTGTAATCATCAACATTTAAATGTCTAGCAAATCCTATCCTATGAATCCTATGAACGATGTCTTGATAGTAAATGTAGCACAAACATAAACTTATTATTAAAACCTCACTACACCTTCATGGTTTCGTCATCATGTTATCTCAACAGATGTATCCCAAAGGTCTTTTTAATCCTCTTTGGAAAATTGGTCTCATATCACTCAGGATATTAAGAAATTCTGGAGGGAAGAAAGTGTACGAATAGTAGACTTGATGGCATAACAGTGCACATTTTCAAGCTCGTTCTTTGCATTATCCACCCTGGTACGTATCTGATGAACTAGCGTAATAATTGAGCTCTTCTTGCAACATTTTTAATTGAACAGGAACATGTTTCATTACGTGAGCTGCATGATAAAACCGATTCATATGAGAATAAATTCAGAAATAAGAATACTTCTAAACATATTCCATCTGCAGGGGTAAAAAAACAAAGGATATAGATTGATGTTTTAGATCTTGATGTGTTGGTCAAAACTGGTTGTGAAGCAATCACGTCTCAACAGGTTCCTTGACTCACTTGTGACAAGAGGGACTTGCCCGACATGATACTGTGAGTGACATGCCGCTGGTTGGTATGTGCTTCAGTTCACACTCTTCTGCTCCTACGATGATGGACAGCACACACACACATTCATCTCTACAGGGAGAGATGTTTCAGGCATAGGCCATACAAGACAAAAATGATCCATGGTGCCCGAGGAATAATGTTACATTGGGTTCATTCATTCATGTTGTCAGCGCTCAATCTCTTCTATTCTCTTTCTTCAAAAAAAAAAAAAAAAAGACTTTCAAGCTCCCCTGCTGCCTTTCATTCAGCTTCTGTAAGCATTCCACGGCTTTGCAACACATTATTTTTAAATTCCTTATCATACGTAGTCTAACAAGAAAGGATAATCCCTAATTCACATCAACAAATACCATGGTGTGAGTTTACCTCATACGATTAATAAACATGTTTTCATGATTTAGGAAACGCTAGTCCTTGTACAACACCAGAGTGAATGTAATCGTTCAAGACTCTAGCGAAGACATTAATGCAGGAGAGCATGTGCACTTCGTAACATAATTAAAAGTTGTCCGGGGGTAGGGACTGCTGCAGGGTGCAATTACTCATAACTGCCAATGTGATAACGTGAAAGTCTGCGGATCACTGTATTGTGGACAAATGCAAACATGTTTCAAATTAGTGAGACACTTTCTTTCACAGGTTGTCTGAATGTGGGTATGCGTGTGTCAGACTGGGACACACACACACACATATTAAGACACATGAGGGTGCACACAGCCTTCAAGCTGTTACCCTGCGTGACCTGTCAGAAATGAATGTGTTCTCTTTGACCAATATAACAAACTTGTGTACCATTAGGTCAAACAAGAATGATAAAGTCATCAAATGCGACAAATCTCAAGGTCCCTCTCGTCACACAAAAAGACACAGCATATAAATGTATCAGTCTTGTGTGTGTTCACTCTTGTCTCAAAATATTCAACAAGCTAATGTCTGCATAACATTAAAGTTAAATCAGTGAAGACAGTATAATCATATACAAAATGTTGATTCTCAGAGCCTGCATGCTCTGCAAACACCTGTGCTTTCATGATATCCATTTCATGTTGCTGCAGTTTTTTTTTAATGGGCCATTGATTTGGCAGACGCAAACGAAAACAAGGTGGAAATGCATTCTAAACCATTTATAATGTAGTTTTGAAGCCACTAAGCTTGTCTGGGTTGGATACTGCATATAATTAATTTCTCATTGTTTGTGTTAGACAGGGTCATTGAGGTTAATTGAGTCTTACTTCAAAATTCTGGCTGGGAGCCACACGTGCACTCTTTACTGTATATTCATTTTAATTAATATAAAAGGAGTAGGCAGCCAGCCTTGCCAAGCCTAATGATGGGCAAACGCTGTGTAAACAACAACAAAGGCTGGCCCTGTTCAACTGCCTGCGCAATTTCAGCTGACATAGCGTCTAATCGTACTGTGGCTGTCACCAGTGCTCCCTTTTCGTCACTGATAGATAGGCTACTCGAGTGAACTGAGTGGAGAGGGAAGATAACCTCCGAAACAAAGCCTTGTGGGTATTGGTTGCTGGAGTATTTGCAAGGCATGTCATGATACCGGCCTCTCACTCTGCCTCACTTTGAAGCACTGAATGAACTCTCTGGAGATAGTAAACACACTTTAAGGATGCTTCGCTGATGGCCTACCCATAGTTCTGAACTAAAAATCCATAATTATGTTTTTATTTACACAGATTTACATTATGCAAACTTCCAAACCTCATACTTTGCATGCAGCACAGCCTTGAGTCCACCTCTCAGGAAGCATTGGTTTGTTAAGTATAATAAAGAAAGGTACCAGATCCTTTCCTTGTGACATCAGGGTCTGATGCCATTTTAACCTTGACAAGTGTTACAGTAATACCTCACTCTTGCTCAGTATATTTAAAACTATAGACAAAAAATTGCCAAAAGTTTGATAATTACTCATTAAACTATTGTTTCCAGTGAAACTGCAAATGTCCTCTGGCTTCAGCTTCTCAGACGCAAAGGCCCTATCCTACAGCTAGTGTGTGGTTTGTCCTTTCTGGGTTACTGTAGAAACATGGTGGTTCAACATGGTGGACATGGAAGGCGACCTTCAGCATCTGCACATATAAACGTCTCATTCTAAGGTAATGAAAGCACAATGTTTCCATATGCAGATGATTATGAACTAATGAAAACATACCTAGGAATCTTTTATTACAGTTCTACCAATAGATCCTCCAAACGATTACACACTGGACTTTTAAACTAGTTTTTAATAAGTTTGGTAATACTACAAACTACTACTATTAAAGTTTCCTTTGTTTTCTAGTTTGACAATGGATGATGTCCAGACAAAGGAAATTCTTATACAACAGGAATGCCTTGCTTCAATAACATTCTTAAACTTGAATGCTTACTAATATCATGTTTACCTGCTACATACTGTGGACGATGAAGCACTAAGTTCACCTAAGAAACCAAAATATCCAAAGCATGACAATAACAAAATAATGCAAATAATGACTTCTGCATAGTACAAAAACTACATCCTGATGACAGCCTGAGTGTAGGTCAGTACCAGCGATGTATAAGTCAAGTATAATCATAGACAGTTTTACAAGAAAATTAATCACTCCATGATTGTACTCCATAGGTTCTCCAACAGAAGTGTTTAAGTATGATTTTAATTACCCAGTTTTCCTCCTTGACCTTAAAGGTTTGCTCTAACATCAAGGACCTGTCACTTGAGAGATGAACAACTTTGTATTGTGTTGCAGTAGAAGAATTATTCTTTACTTGACAGGCTAATAGTATAAGTATCTTTGGAATCTTGACGTTAATCATGTTCTTTTATAAAGAAACATCTATTCAGTCCAAATTTAGAAGTGATGATTTAAAGGTCATGAAACTGTGTCTTTTTTTATTTAAACATGCATTCAAACCGCTTCACAATTTTAAACTAGTGTTCAATCGTTATTGAAGATAGATGGTAGGGATGATCAGGATGATAACTCTAATAATTCAGTTGATGAATCAGGTTGGTCAGAAATCTATTATTACTCTGTGCCTTTCTCATCTATAACCAGTGGCTGAACCCCGCTAGCAGTCATTTCCCATCTCACAGACTGTCTGGATGACTGATCAGGGTTGTGATTGTCTACCCTCTCCCCAACACACCACCACCACATACGTCAGCAGCTGCACATACATCTTGAGCAGTCTCTAACTCCAAGCCAGAGCAGTATAGAGCCCCAGTAAACGTTGCAATCAGTGCCAGAATTGGGCCAATTCCTCATAACCTTGTCTGCACATGGCACCTTGCCTTGAATCATAAGAGTGCGAGGCTGTAGCAAGTGTTCAATCTGTCAGCAAAGCAGCTATATTACCCCAAGTACAGTTGAAGAGGGTAAATCGACATTTAATTATCTGTGTCTGCCCACAGAAGCTACATGGGCATTGTAGACCTGATGTAATGGAGTTGCCACAAACCCTGTCATGGCAGCAATATGTACAACCAGCAGCTATATGACATTGCAGCTTGTTTCATAAAGTATGTGCTATTCTGTGCTATGCCTGACAGCGGACAGGTATTTTGAATTTTTTTAATTCTATGAGGACACAGGGCGTTAACAAAAGAAAGAAATATTAAAAAGAAGTCTCAGGTGTACTTTATTCCACTCACAATGAAAATATGGAATTTTTTTTTGTCCAAACATCAAGCTTCTATGCCTTTAAACCTATTTTTGATTTGTCACTTTCTTTTCTTCCGAGAGATCAGTACGACTCCCTCATAGTTTGAAAAGTTGACTCTGTGGCCTTTTGCTGAAACAATCATCTTTTCTTTTAACAAAGCTAAAGCTTTGCCATAAAAAAGTGAATCCCATCAAAAAGACCTGAAAAAAGCCATCTAATTTATAACCACAGACTTAGACTTAGAGATGAGTTCCTATTGACCCATTGTTGAGGGGAGATGTTCGATCTTGAGCATTATGTTCAGTCTGGTGGCAGAGTTCTTTATGTATCTCTTGAAGAGAAAAGCAAAATCAATGTTGAAAATGTTTCACATGATTCATTTTTAAGGCTCAATCGAAGTGCAGCAATTTTTCCAAATAATTATGAACAATCTAACATCTTGGATTGCACATCTTCTCCAGCCAATCATAGGTGTATAAGCAAGCAGTGAAAGGCACCGTGTGGAAATTGATTGTCCTCTTTCTCCTCTCTCACAATCTTCAAAAAATAAACAAAGTGTGCTGATCAATTCCGTCAACTAAGTACACCTCTTGTCAATGTCTCCAGCTTCACAATGGAGACTTGATGTTTCTGGAGCCATTAGTTATGACCAACTTGCCAGACGAGGCATTGATCGCTAGCCGGTTGTAAATGCAACAGTAATCATTTCACAGGGAAAAGAATAGAGCTGACTGTGCTGTCGTGTATGGATGTGTGACCTGCTTAAAAAGTGTCAGCTTAAATGACTTTTTAATTTACTCAAAGTAGAGACTTGACTGAGTTATTTCAACAGTCGTTTGATGTTGTTTTAATAGACCTCTGTGTCCTTCAGTGCCACTTTTATACTTCTGAGTTTCTTATTGCTTCAATGTAGTCTTACGCAGCCACATCAGTATCATATAAAGAAGAACATTTTATAATCTTTACCAAAATACTACAATTTTTGAGATCAATAGGAAGTCTGTTCAAACACATAGGAGCCTCTAGGAAGTATGAAGGGTGCATCATGACTGCAGGATAAAGTGAAGCTGCAGTTGTTTTTCTGAACAGAATTTTGATAAATGTGCTGCTGGTGACAGATTATCAGTTTCAAATGATGTATTAATTAAGTATATGGAATGCCATTTAAGTCATTACTAAATTAATAAAAATAAATAGTAAGTATGCCTATGAAATAAATAAATATGGTTGTGAAAGTAAATTAATCAATAACTATATAAATACATGTAAATACAAGTGAGTCAATATAGTTCAATAAATAAAAAGTTTTTATTTAAGAAAAATTGTTTTTTCCTAATGCCACATTTGTTTCCCAGCAGCATGATCGAACACAGCCTTCAAGATTGACGGAGGTTTGACGACAGCTATACAGCCCAAAGGTGGTTTTCCTGCTGGGTTGTGCTCCTGGCACCCCTGGCATCCTGTTCTGCCCCAACTCTCTGTGATTTACAACGTTTCCTAATAGACAGTTAGTTGTATTTTTTTTTGGTTTTTTTGTTGTAGGCCAAAAGTGATTCTGATTCAGTCTCCAACTGTAACAGTTTTAACATTTCGTCAACTGCAATCATATGTTCCGTCTTTGCCAAATTCTCCTCTAAACTTGTCAAATAGTTTTTTATTTAAATAATTGTCTGAGGCTTGAAGAGATCAAATTATTCAACAACAGAAAATAAATAAATATTTTTTTTTTATCTTAAATATGTGTAGTAATGTAATGTAATGTAATATTAGTTTTTTCTTCTTTCCTCTCCCATTAATCATCTCATGAACCTTCAGATTTATCTTGTGAGGCTTTGGGCTGATCCCTAAGTTGTGAACCACCGGACTATACTTAGCTGTATATAAAGAGGTGAAAAACTAGCTCCATCTCAACCAGCTACAACAGAAAAGTATTACTTACAAATTTTTGTAGTCTAGTTGTAATAGTCTATCATGTAATAAGAATGAGTACTAAACAGAATGAGCACTTTTACTGTTCATACTACTTCACGTGCATTTTGCTGATTTCTGTAATTAAAAGTAAGTGATCTCAATACTTTGTCCAACACTGATGTAAGACTGTGTGTACAACATAACATGTTGACATGACACCAACCGTGCTCTGGTCCCTTTTAATAATACTCCTGGCTCCACTTCCTCCCACTGCCAAAGTGCATTTCTACCTTTTCTTGTAATGGCATGAGGCATCGTAACATACGTCACTTCTTACAGTGACGAGTGAACGGGAGACACAACTGATGACTACATGAAGACTGAATGCCAACCCCTGTAAGAAACACAACAATTAACAACAATTAAAATCCAGTTTGCTTCAACAGCTATTCAGAACGTGTACATTTAACTGAGATACTACATCTTGTGCTTCACATTTCCTCTCTTTGAGTCACAGTGAGGGAACTCTCGTGCTCCAGGGCCTGACTCCTACCA
Source organism: Dicentrarchus labrax (assembly GCF_905237075.1). Taxonomy (NCBI): domain Eukaryota; kingdom Metazoa; phylum Chordata; class Actinopteri; family Moronidae; genus Dicentrarchus; species Dicentrarchus labrax. The sequence goes on along the minus strand of NW_026136707.1, from coordinate 7,685,748 downwards.
GTTATCAGCCTAGGTGATTGAGAGCACAGACCGCCATCTCTCTATAGAGGGCACCCACAGACCCAGAATGTCTTGTTTGCTAGAGCTGTGTACATTTTGTATTTGAAAGAGCAGCAAGTCAATGAATCTCTATAATGCGAGAGCCGGGCCACATAACTCACGTTGATAGTCCTTACATTGTGCCAAGAGGCGATAAATCTGCTCTTGGAGACATGAATATGCAGTGGCAGTCAGTCTGGCTTGTTCTTGCTTGCATGCCCCTCGATGCACAGTTTATTCCTCTCCCCCATTCCAAACAGAAAAATAAAACCAATGAGCCGCAGCACTATCTCATCAACAGTGTTCTATTAAGCAGAAAGAAATGTAGCAGTGCATTTTTCAGAATATACTTAAAAACTGCAAATCATTAATGTAAAAAAATTACAATTTGTGGTGTTGCTTTATTATGAAAATATAATCATGAACATCTACTATTATCTTTATTATTTATGTGAAATGGGTTTATATTTTTCTATCTATCTATCTATCTATCTATCTATCTATCTATCTATCTATCTATCTATCTATCTATCTATCTAAAATATTACTAGATCTAATAAGAGTGAATCCCAGAGGCTTGAGCTTTCATCTTTCCAAATTTCAGCCTTTTGATGATGCTAGAAATTTCATCTGTTTTAGGCAAAATGCTTAATACACTTACTGAAATCTGTAACATAAACGGGTAATTCGATACTTTCAGCCCTCCTCTACTGCAGTAGGGAGAGAGACATGAGCAGCACTTTTTCTGTGTGTTTGTATATGTAACCTGCAGCTTGTATTTGACGGCTCTTTGTAAGGAATGAAAAATGGACAGCAAGATAGGCACCAAGCAGTTACGGGGGTTTAATGTACTCATTGACACAGACAGAATGTCTAAAATAACAGCGATAAGAAGCCTGCTTTGTCAATGGCCCAGTCCTCTGCTGACACTTATTTTCTTCATACAAATAGATCATCCCATTCACAATACTGTAGGCAGCCGGGGGTTTTCCATTTTTCCTGCTTGAGGTAGAAAAAAATTTCCATCTCAGTGCAGTAAAAGGGATTGCAATGTGGATCTCTTAACATTCCTGAGAACACACACACACACACACACACACACACACACACACACACACACAAAAAAAAAAAAACATCTCATGATATAAACTGTGATTACATTAACGGATAACATAATGCACGTGTATGCAATAACTGCAAAAGTAGAAAACCGGGTCATTATTCGGATCCCTCTCACCTCCATAAAATACTTCTTGGACATAGTTGACAAGTATGCGTAACGACGCGTGCCTCTAGTGGCACCGTGGAAGGAGGGTCGTCAGACGCACGCAGAAGCTCGCCTTTCTGTACTACCTTTCCATCCAGCACAAACGGGAAGATTTTTTTAAATGAACACTGTGTAACAAAGAGCCCCTTTTGAACAGATTTGGACGTCCTTCAATCACCAGCCTCGTGCCATCGCCGTGCGCAACTGGAGAGGAGCGTCTCTGAGCGGCTTTTTCCACCTTCACAAAGTATCTCTGTGTTATTTGAACAGTTTTCATGAGCGGAATGAGGGACTGGAGTGATTAAACTGCAATAAGAATTGACTGAACGTCTGGAGTGCGTTCACATTCCTCAGCACTCATCGTAAACGCTTTTCTCTGTTTGTCTTTTTCGGGCGACAGATTCGTTCGAGGCGACCCAAAGTTCCGCAGGCGCAGTTCTCCTCCTCCACAGCGGTGCGGGCATCAGGCTCGGCTGTTGCCGTGGTACTTGCCAGTAGACAGATAGCATCGGCGGTAGGAGGGGATACAGAGACTCCTGCAGGCTAATTGTAGCAGCCTGCGTTCGCAGGTGTATCACTGATCCGCCTGTGAGGGACTGGGGGGCTTCATCCTGATCGAGCCGCTCTCAGACTTGTGAGTAACAGAAAAAAAACCCCGAGAGAATGTTGCACCAAGTACAATGAGCGCAAATTTGTCGCAGACACCAAAATCCATATATGCTCCGTCGAATTCAGTTTTGATGAGCAATTCTGAGTCGTCTTTGGAATTTTAAAAAGTGGATCCCGCGACTTTACAACCATGCGAAATACTTGGCTGTCTTCCCGGAGTGCGATTTGGGAATACTGGACACCGCTGATTGCATGTCTCTTTTGGATTCAGTACTCTTACGGGATGCCTCATGTTATTCGAATAGGTAAGTTGTCCACATTCACATTTACACACACACACGTTTGTATTATAACCTTGAAAGTTGCTCCTTATTCAGCTCATTTCAGTGTGGGTCATCATCTGTACGTTCACAGCGACAGCGGTTAGTTTTTGGAGTAAATGAGCAGTCCCTTTTATTTTCGCCTTATTCGGATCTTGTGTGAATTCTCATTTTACTTAAGCGAGGGGCAACCAGTAAGCAACAAGGGAGCAGTGCATTACTGCAGACAATTACCCATAAAATTGAGGATGCCTTTTCCACTCAGAGACCATGCAATGAAATATTGTGGGTTAGTGTGACCTCTATGCACTCTGCTTTGTCTGTTCCATTTTCTGCAGCCAGCATGTTGAGTCACCAGCTAAATTCAGGCTCATTGCCATGCCTTCTGGAAGTAAGTTTGAGCTTTTGAGGACAGTGTGTTAAATTAAAAGCTAGACTATCAAATTAAGAAACAAACCATCAGGAAGTTTCTAACAGTATTACACCTTATCTAGTGGAGATGAGAAAAGTTTTATCTAATCTTATCTTATCACGGCATACAAACCAAGTTCAATCACAGCATACACAAACTGTCTTATTCTGATCAAAGTTGCCTCCCTCCTGATCTATCACATAGCCTGTGTCAAACCCAAAAAGAAGAAGCAGCGTTTGTGCTGCTGGCGTTGTCTTTTTCCAATTTCTCACCCAGGAACAATGTGAGAATTGTCATTCGGAGGCTGGCGATGCGATGAAACATTTTGCGCCGCCAAGAGACAGGAACAGAATGAAGATCAATACGGTTTTTGTCACGAGGCAAATCGTTTTTGACATTTGGCGGAGTGCCATGCAGGACAATTACTCAAAATGGCATTGCCCCACATTAACATACCACTACAACAGCCGGAGTAGGCAGGGAGTGAGAGCATCTTAATGGTATGGACCTTTTTGTCTTCAAGGTATAAATAATGGGTGAAAGTGGATTAATGTTACAAAAGTGTATATTCTATATTCTCCAGTGCTCTAAAAGAGGTTAATGGCCTTTCCAAATCAGTTCTCTCCTCTATGGCATATGTGCAAATCACCAACATCCCACTCTGATTTTGCAATACATAATTCCTGTCAAGCAGTGGGCGATCATTGAAAAGCTATATTTATTCAAATGAAAGTTATTAGACTTTAACAGGATGGAGCAGAGAGTTCTATAACCGTGAATGAATGCTGTCAAACCTTCTGTAGGTTTAATATAAATTCTAAATGAGACATTCAACCGAAACACAGAATAAGTCTGCGACTGTAGGACAATGTTCAGTGCATATGCAGCTGTCCGGCAGGCCCAGGTTGTTCCTCTGACTGACTGCTGCACTCTGAAGAGCCATGACTTCTCTGACATTGCTGTGTGTGGACTTTAGTGATGTCTTAGAAACTGCATAAATCCTTAAAGCCCTCTTTCTACTGATCTGAACTGAAATTGTTTGGTCAAAGGGACATTTTTTTCTGTGGCAGTAGCTCAAATGAAGACCTGAAATAGACTTGACAGGCTTTGTTTTTAAAAAATGTCAAAGTGCTGAGACAAATTTACCTTGAAATGTGCTACAGTAGCACTATTGCTTTTTATAGAATATATCATTGCTTGGGTGCTGGAGCAGTTTTTTGTGTGTGTGTGTGTGTGTGTGTCCCTGAGATTGTATTTTGACAAGCTGAGAAGAGGGACATGCAAGAGGACGTTGCTGAATTTGCCTCAATGCCAAAAGAAAAAAAATAAATAACAAGGCTTCATATGATCTTTTGAAGCTGACTGTTTATGTACAGCAGCCATGTGTGTATCCATTTTTTTGTCCACTTACATAATGGACCTGTGTGAAAATAACAAGAAAGCCGTAATAATATTCTATATAATTGCATTTACAAAAATTGGATCTATCTATTTTAAGTGTGAGTGTGCATAAAATAGGCGATATGTGTGTATGTGTATTATTGCAGTCGTACTGTAGTATTCTTTGTGAGAGGACCTTAGTATTCACAGTCTGTTGATTCGTTTAGGGATGAGCGCTTTTTTGAGTGGGTGTGTAGTGGACATTTTTGCCTCCCCCTGTTTTGTAATTTGGTACTTGGTGTGCAAGTGTGTGTGCTCGGTGTCACAGCCACCCTGCTAAAAAACCAACAGAGGGCCCTCTTATAGTCCGTGTACGGTGGCCAACGCCGTTTCTCAGCACTGGTTACCAACACAAACAAACCAGTGAGAATCCTCGAGGTGGGCGGTGGTATTTGTGCACGGCGCTCTCTGTCTGTGCTGTGTCTGCTCTTGGTTAGGTGGCCTGTGCAGTTCTCCAAGTACACCATCTGGGTAATGGTGGGCATCCAAGGTAGAGTTGTTGCCATTGATTTTAGTGCTTTTACAGTGCATTGCTCTAAGTTGAGGCCAGATGGTAGCTCCGTCTCATTCTGCAGCTTCTATTTGTTGGAGGGAATAAAAGACTACTCCTCCTGTATTTGTCCTCTTACCCGCTGTGCTTCACTTTAGTCTCCCTCTGCCTGCCTTTCGTAATTTTTTTTTTCTTCCTGACATGTTTTGCAACCTCTCATCTCATCTAGGAGCCATTTTGGTTGATAATGCTGTGTTGTTATAATAAAGATGAAAGTGCTGGAGGATGTGAATGTGATTTTTTTCTCAGAACATAGCATGTGTCAGTCCATAATTCGTGTGTTTGCCAACATGGAAGTCAGAGGCATACTGAAGCAGTGCACTGGTCATTTCCTTGAATATGTTAGTTGCTTTTTGTGTTTTGTTCTGTAACCCCCGTGAGCAGAATTCTATCTGCACAATCAATTAATTAATCTCCCTACATACATTGCTTTCTTCTCCATCAGTTAGGAATTGGCCAGTTTGGAAAGAAAAAGAAAATGTACTTGTACATGTATATTATAAATCTATTGTTAAAGCATACAGTAATAACAGATTATTAAGCATTTTCTCTGTCATCTGTGGACTGATGAAACTAATTCATCATTTGTTGTCTCTTTTCTCTCTCAGTGAGGTTATTCACTGCCTGACAGGGATTTATTGAATAATCAATTACTTTATCTACCTAATACTTAAAGCACTTAATCATTGCCAGTTAATCAATCTCCCTCATGATTTCATGTTGATTTCATTTCCTTAGCTCCTCGCTGTGCCCCTACAACACCTGGTCACATGCACTTTTCATTTAGCTTCCCCTAAAATGCTTTGGGCAACCATGTCTGCAGACTTAATTATTGTGTGTGAAACAGCCTGAACATTTAAAACGTAAGCTGACAAATGTGCAGCACTTGAAGCTGCATGCAGTGTGACCACTCATAAGCCTCAGTGGGATAAATCGGGTGTGTGGTCACCACTTTTGGTTGAAGTCTGCAAACACAGAGCCACTTCAGAGGCTTGTCTTTATCCCCACACCAGCAGCAGAAGAAGAAAAGTTTTCATGCGATTAACTCTTCCAGAGAGCTACAGAGAGTGCATTCTCCCTGAGATCCTCCTCGCCGGAGTTTGTGCAAATGTTTCGTCTGAAATGACTCAGACATATTTCAAGAGACTGCGAAAAGCTGTAATGGTACTTTGTAATTCTACTTTTAACAAAGTCAAACCCAAAGGGATGCTTGTTTTGAGAATTACCCTCAGGAGGATTATGGTTGGCAAAGAGATTGAAGTGGAGGACATTTAAAAAAAAAAGTGTTGAAAAAGAACAATGAGGAGAGATGTTGCATCAAAAGTTGCATCAAATTAAGATGGCCATCAGTTCCTGAGTGCAAATGAATATTTCATTTTCATCTAAATTTAATCTCTCCCCAGACAGAGAGAGTAAGCGGGGAGAAGCCTGCTGGTGGAGGCTTGGGGCCGGGGAGTTGTCGTAGTGAATATGAACAAAGGCTGGTAGAGGTCACAAAAGAATTGGATACAGGGAGAATCTTCTTTGATGTGTAATTCCATTATCTGTTAGCAAAAGCAGAGATTGAAGGGGGGAAGAATACAGCGGTTGGTTTACCTGTGCTAACACACTCCCCTTCATCCAGTTGTATAAACACGGACGAATAAATGAACAGCAAAAGAAATAGCAGAGGTCTATTTTCTGACTCTCCCACTCTTGGGCATCTGTATCTTAGCTTCCGCACACACACACACATACACACAGACACACAGTATGTAAAGCCATATTCCATCCACAACATTTTCCAAAACATATGTCTGGTCTCACTGGGCCTCTTGTACACAATCCAATTCCATTCTCTCTGTCAGCACACTCGCGGCTCGTCATTAGCTTCAATCTCGCTGATGAGAAACGGCAGATGTTCGTTTTGTTGAGCAGAGGGGCCCGTCTCTGAACGTGCTGTCTTCTGTACTCGCCTGTGATCCTGTTTAGACGCATTAGAAAGGAACATTCTACTTCTACAAACAAATATGTGCTCCAGGCGCATTATAGTCTGTCTTTTCTGAAGCGCGGAGCCTGTTTTTAAGTTAAGTCAGTAAAAGCCAGTCAACACGTATTAAACGCACTGTGTGAGTCCAAGTCAAAGTGTATTAAATACACAGTTTGTTTATGCCTCAGACAAGGTGTAATAAATGTGTAATGCTCTGAAATGTGCTCATAATGTGTCTGATCAGTAACACTAACAAGACTTAACTGCGTCAAGGAAGTGCAGGTACTTAACTCCTTGTTCAGTCACACATAATAATGATCATCCAATAATCCAAGCCACTAGGGGCTAATAGAGCGGATCTACCAACCAGTAAGATAATCCTGTGACACAGCAGGGTCCTATCTAGCCCCAGCTAGCTTAGCCTAGCCGCTGCTAACACACCAGATGGTGTTTTCATATCGTACTACAAAGTGGGTGCTCCGCAGTGAAAGGTCTGCTGTAAGCATATGCTTCTGATGCCTATTGAAATAAATAAGGTGCTGAGTTCCTTATGGCTATAAATGTCATCTTTCTCATTCAAAAAAAGCCTAAATCACTTTACTGTTATCTAGATGGTAGATGTTGTTTTGCAGATATTATATATTATTATATTGGTTGTCATTTGTAAGCCATGAGCTTAAAGGGTCAGTGTATCTAAATTAACAAAAAGAAAACTAAGTGGAACAAAGCCATGTAGATAATTTTGGTTAGAATTTTTTTTCAATGTCATTTTTAATACCATGAGCAACAAGAACACATTTCTTTTTGCCTTTTTCATATTCAGGTATAGAGGAGGGCATTAGGAAAAAATAAATCAGGATTATTTGGGTCAAATAAACAATTATCAAACGATTATTTTTTAACTTCAGATCTGCATTTATTGATTTGGCAAAAACATCTTTGCAAGGAAGTCCTCAGTTACACTTTCCTTTCCCCATAAACATTTGTAAGTCTCCTTTTTGACATTGACAGTCATAGTGCACTCTTGCAATATCTACAAAAAGTTAAATTAAATAAAATAACACACAAAAGATAAGCCATGTTGCCATTATGCGTTACCTGTTCCAACGAAAATAACGTGACTGACTCATGTGCATTGCATGTTGTGGGGGGAGGGACGGAAATACGCACGCGCGAAATACGCAGACTGTAGCTGTGTCCCAATTCAGGGGCTGCATCCCTGAATTGGGACACAGCTTTTTTTCTATACAACGTTGCACAACAGAAAATGAAAAAAAAAGATTCCCCAGATTTTATTAGTTTTGAGATCGTTTGGCCCCATAATCATAATCATGATCAAATTTCGATTAATTGAGCAGCCTTATCTCTCTCGAAGACAGATAATAATATATTTATTTATATAGCACAACACATGAAGTCAAAAAAGGACTTCTATTAAAATATGATAATGCAGTAAGAACAAAACAAGAAAATTACAGTATACAAAACAATACAGACAGAAAGTAAACAACAACAAAGGTTTTTTCTTGAAAGACACAAATGTGTCAAATGCCTTGACAATGTTTGGGAGGGAGTTTTGGGCCTTTGTAACTAAAAGTCCCCCCCCCTTCCCCTCCACCAACCGTAAAAACAAAACATGGAAAACATTATTGGCTCAGTATAATTAGCATATATATTTTTTTACAATATAGTGAAGCAACTCTTTAAATATCTTCTCATAACTCAACATAGAGATTGGCTGATTGATTTGGTCCACAATCTGCCAGAGTCCCCCTGCAGACCCCTGAGGGACTCAATGTCATTATAGCAGGACGTGCGCTTTTTGGATTTGACAGTGTTTTGAAATTCATGGCATGTCAATGTTGGCTATTTCCCTGTGAATGTTTCTGTACCAAGGCAATGAATCAAATTTCATGCTCTACCCATTTGTCTTTATTATGTGCCCTTGTCCTTTCCATTTGACTCTCCCATCTCAGCCCTCCTCGGGGCTCTGCTGGAAAAGTCGAAATAAAATCAAAACAGTTTGAGAAGAAAGCTTGATCACGGGGCATTTCTCTCTCAGGGTCATGCTAGCAATATAACATAGTTAATTAGAATGATCTTGTTGGAGGTAATTTGGTGATTATTTTTTACATTTCAGCAAGGGGCGTAATTTGTCTTCACTTTTCCAGACAGACTGTATATGTTGGCAAACCAGACACACACACACACACACACACACACCATAAGTGCAGAAAGTACTGCAGCAAAAGACACAGAGTGAGGGAAAAAGAGCGAGGGTAGTTACATAGATGAAGCTAGGGGACTCTTATTTAGCTTGTTAATTAGCTTGAACCTTTTGATCCCAATTTTAAAACCCGCCACGTTGCAATGCTGGCGCCTTTTGTGTGTTGCCCCAAGCCAGATAAAACTAAGCTTTATTCCTGTGCCTTTCAAACACTATGGCATTCACCGGAGCAGTATTAGCTTTGCTTTCTCTCCCTGCGTTAGCGACGTTCTTATCTATTCCCAGACGCTCTGTGTAAACTTGGTCACCTCCGACACCTCAGTTACATACTGTTACGCACATGCATTACAATAACAAGACCTTTTCTTCTCTCTGCTTTAGAGCAATCAAGAATTGACAGTGGAGGTATCAGCTGCAATGCACAGGTTTAAATCCTATTTAACTTGGGCTAAGGACAATGAATGGAGGGTGACACCGTTTCATTCTGCCCTTTTAATCAAGCTCTCATTGTTATAAATGTCAGGTCTTGGTTGTGTGATTCCCTCAAATTGCTGTTCCATGACTGTAGGGAGATGTGTGTGCATGAGTGTGTGTTTAGGAGAGAGAGAGAAAGAGAGAGAGGGAGAGAGAAAGTGTGAGTATGTGCATGACAAGGGGATGTATAAGGGGAGCTGGCATAGAATCCCTGGAGCGTAGGGGTAGAGCAGGAGTTACTAATCAACTGTGAGAGAGTAGGCTAGAGAAGACTCGCCCTCTATTTTCCCCCCAGAGAGAAAGAGAAGGAACAGATAAGACAAACCTCTTCAGGCCAAAACCACTACAAATGAATAGCTATCACCAAAAATATCAGGGGGGAAACAGAGATCTTTTCCCTCACATTCTGCCTCACATCTTTTTTTCCCCTCCTTCCTTTTCTCATCCCGGCAGTAACAAATACGGCCGCAGGAAGTGCATAAGACTTGGGGGTTACCTCTCTAGCCCATGTGCACATCCCTCCACTGATAGATAGCCAGGAGGTTGAAAGCCAATGTCAATTTAGTTAACACAGCCAATACCCAGAAGATTCCACTCAGCACTCGCGCTGTGTGCAGGCAAGACAATCTGGGATAGTCTTTCCTGTCTCAGCGAATGTTTTACCGGCTGCCGATCCACTGTCCAGGTTGCCCCCGGAGAGCAACGCGGTTAACCGCAAAATGCTCCCCTGTGACTCATCTGAAGACAGCTTGTCTGCATGTGACCAGTTTCAGATATATGGAACAAGACGGAGATTATCATTGACAGGGAAGGGAGGAAGAGGGGAGATTGTGGGCGGTTTGAGGCTGGCAGTACATTTTTTAGTAAAGCTATTAGTGATGCTTGTATGAATTAGGGCCTCAAATGTAAAGCCAGGAAACTAACTGTCCTGCAGGTTTTCACCCTTTCAGATGATGGCTGTCATAGTAACCAAAGCTCACGTAGTTGTCGAACTAGAATGTGATTGGTGGAGAATATAGCGTGTGATTAGTCTATCGTCTAAGCAGCAGGGGTTTTTTTTGTTGGTCAAAATCAATTCTCTATCACAGAGAGTTAATGAAAAATTAGGCTTCTGATTGTTGTGTTCCTAAATCATGTTTTCCACTCTCAAGTGCTTCTGTTACTTCACTGCCAGCCTCAAGTGTTTTTTAGTGTTCAGTCTTGTGTGTTGCTGTTTTTTTTACATGTCACTGCATCCAGCTTCATTTTAAACTTCTACTTTATTCTTAATTTTTTAATTTTTATTAGCCCATATATCCTAATTCTATTGTTGTTGACCATAAATTACAGTAGATTGAGAGTATAATCGGAGTATATATGTTTTCTAGACATTACGAAACACTGTCCCTTCTTTCTTGACCTCCTTAGTATTCATTATGTTAGGTGATCAAAGTTCACAGGCCAAAATTCTAGATGCAACAACTCCAGAGAGAAATGGAAAATGCAACTTTATATGATCCCTTTTTTAACCCCACAGCCCCAGAGTTGTGCTTTTATTTGTCCAGAGAAATAATAGCAAATTAATTCCGTGAAAGCTGCCTAATTTCTGAATAACACCGGGCAACTACGAGCTATGCTCCTAATTGCTTTTCACCAAGAGTGAAAATAATACCATGAAATTTGCCTGCGCCAAAATAATCTGCAATCAGCAAGTATTATCTGGTTTGATGAAAAGGATCAACTGAAGTAACGCTGCAATAATCATATGCAAATTTAATGAGACATCTGCAGTGTATTAGGCTGATTATTGTCATTGGTAAAGCAAACAATGTCTGTCCTTCTTGCCTACCATTTTAGTCAGTAATCCCATAAAACACTAACATTACATGTGACTGCAGATCTTTAAAACCTCAATATAGTACAATATCTATCATCAGTATTTTGAACATACATAGATTTAACATCTATATCAGTAAACGGTGTTAGGATGTGTGGGTATCTGCCAAACATGAGCATCATCTCTTTTAATAAATGTTAGATAAAACAGAAATTTTAAGTCTTATGAGTTAAAACAAGGAAAAGAAAAATAACTCTTCACTGTAATTACATGTCTATACTGACAAATCTATTAAGAAAATGTGCAACACAGTTTAGAAATGTCACTATAAATGCCTTGAAAGTTCAGTAGAAATGTCACAAACTTTACATAAGTGGGAGCAAAGTTTCTAATGGGGGTAAATAAGGACATCTATAACTATCATAAAGCCATTATACCTCTGACTCATATTTTAACCGTACGTATTTAGTGGAATTTTTAATCCTATCCAATTTACAGGACCCACAAATGTTCTCTTCCTTTAGAACCGCCTTTTTGAGCTTATCTTCCATTTACGCCAAGGAGCTTTTATTAGCTTGATTGGTACTTGGAGAAATTTATAACCATCAGAACATTGACCACATTTAAAATAATTGGCATCACGCTGGCATCACAGAATTAATGCTCAGTTAATGTCCTGTTCAGCCTCCCTCTGCACTGTTCACATATGGATCGCTTGTCTGCCAGAGGGATAATTGCTTCAAATGTGGCTAGGACCATTACTACTGTAAGGAGAACACAGGCTACAATATACACCAGAATAACAGAGCAATCTCTTAATGAAGCAATTTAAAATACAGTTGAAATGATTAGTCAATTAATCGATCACTCAGTCAGTCAACAACAGAAAAAAAATGTAGGCACCAAAGAGAGTTGATTGCTACAGTGGCATTCATATTGTCATAAACTGAATACTGTTGGTCACTGTACATCATACAGCTGGCATTTAACATTTAGTTGACCCATTTATATAGGAAATAAGCAATGTATTAAAACAATTAGTTGATTAATCGATTTGTCAACTCACAGAAAATAAATAGGTAACGATTATTATTGATCAACCTTTAATCCTTTTTCAAGCAAAATACAAAACATTCCCTAGTTCTAACTTGGATTTGCTGCTTGTCTTATGTGAGAGTAAATCAATATTTTTTGCAAAGAAATTTTGGAAATTGTATTTGTATTTGTATTTTAAAGACCAAATGATCAATAGAAAAAATAATCATCAAATTATTAGCGATTAAAAAAAATTGTTGCTGTCTAAAAGAAATCAACATGTTAATCAATGATAACGCTAATTGTTTACTGCACTGACAATACACAATTAAAGTAGAGAGTCAGTTTGATACAGAATCCAACACAAAGACTCTCAATAGAGAGTATTATACTATAATAATTCAATATTCCCTTTTGTTAGGTGTGCATATGGCCCTTGTACCCAGCATGGTGGAAAACCAGACTTAACCACACAACAAGTTATTATCTTCTTTTTCCTTTTTACTCTATCAGGGCCTTTAGGAGACCAATGGACAATCAGCAAAGTTTTTAAATGGATTCCCACTCTGTAATGGTGGCTTGCTCGAGCCCAGACATATTAGGCATGTTCTTTATCAATATTTGGAGGACAGTACAAGATGACAGGACAAGCCTGATGTATGTTGCTTTCTGAGTGAAGCCTATTAGTGTAGGGAGCCTCTCCAGCCACTGTCAAACTTAAAACAGAGGACAGGAGAAGGTATTACCTCCAATTACGTGCTGTGGTGCATCTGTGAAGTCTGAGCACTATCAAGCTGCCAGGCTGTCAGACTTTAGTCTGTTTATTAATTCATTTTTGTTTCACATTATACGTATCATGGTGATAGAAAAGGAGCCCCCCTCTTCCCTGTTTCTTGTCTCCTTTTTCTATTACTCATCGTTCTATCCTTGAAAAAAGAAATAACCATTTATTTGAAGTCATGTTCTTTTAAGAGGGTAAAAGATAAGCTTTTGTTTGGGTTTCATTCACTTGCTCTTCCTCCTTTCTTAACAGACAGAAGATGTGACTCTGCTAACATATGCTCATTGTGTTAATCCCTTGCCAGTGTAAAATGAGAACTCCCTTCCCTCACCTTTCTTGACCCGTCCCTCTTCTGTCTCCTCAATGCAGTGTATTACAAGACTTACATTTCAATTTGCAAGCCCAATCACAGGGATCTTATGAGCTGCTGGTTGGAAAGCAATTGAGCCTCATTCAGTATGTTCCCCTCATGTTTCCAATCCATTTATGATTATTTAAAGTTATTAAATAGCTTGAATAAATCTCCAAAGAACCAAAAGTTTTTTCTTTCTTTTTCTTTTCTTTTGTCTCTTCTTTTCACACTTCATTTGATTGCACCCACCAGCCACCTTTGCCTCCATCCAGTGCTTCCCTGGTCATCTGTGCACCTTGATTTGAGAGTCGAAGATGGGGGTTGGGGGTAGGAATAACAGCACATGGAAATGGGCTGGTGATTGCCTTCCTCCGAGCGCAGTGATGGAGGGCTTGAGTGATCGCGCCCCTCAAGCCCCTCCTTGGTGGTTGATTAGCTGTAGAGCCCTGGAGCTCCGGAGTGACACACTGGCTCATCAGACCCCGCTCAGCCTGTCAGGGACCCCCTTGATTGCACAGTGCTTCATAATTGTCCCCCATTCTGCTTTAGCGTCCGGTGTGCTGCCACCTCATCTTCGTGTCAGAGAATGCACCACGCAATGCTCGACTTTTCCTGTTGCTTTTCAGAATGTACACACTGGAAAACTTACAACATGAAAAGGATATGCCAAAAATGTCATCTGTGGGATTCAAATTGCTAACAGATGACAACACAGTAATGCTCTTTGAGACGCTCACTGCATAGTATTTATCGTACAGTTCAACTATTCTAAAAATGTACCATATCTCTGAGGCCTATCACAATGTACAATGAATAGAAAATAAAAAGGTCCGTCATAGAAACTGGTCAAAGGAAGGCTGTGTTATAAAAATTCATATTGAACTGTATGGATGCAAGGTTGAACTGAATTGGCGGCAGCAGACATTTATGTCAAGGAGTGCTTCTTCTTTCTACCTCTCATTGTCTGCCAGCACCAGCACCTGCAAATAGGCCGAGTGTAATGTCTTTTTTACTAAGGCAATTGGAAAAGAATTGCCATCGTGGCATTTATAATCATTGAGTTGGTAGACATGATTGAAAGTTAAAGCAGTCAGAACGGAGAACTCTCTGGGTTCTGGCCTGGGTTATTGATTCATATAGCTTATGTAGGTGAACTGCCCGAGGTGTGGAACTCATCAAATCATAAACTGCATTAATTATCTTTATGTCCTGGCATCGGCCTCTGGTGGTGTTGAAGTCTTGAAGTTGAGACTTGTGGCAAGCCGTTGCAATCAGTCTAATACTCCGGCTGACATTAGTTTGAAGCAAGTCTTTGCACCCTATATGGACAACTGGAAAATGTGAATTGATTCAAGGATTCAAAGCTTTATTTCTCACATACACAATCATAAGGGCGTTATAAAAGACTAGTGTCTTGATTTACTCTGTGTTGGCTACAGCAGTGTTTGCCTAAATGTAGAAGCTGTAATTTTCTATTGCTGGGGTAGTGTATGCTGCAGAGTGGGGAGTGGAGTGGTATGCTCTGTTCAAATGCTTTCCACAGCACCGGAGTAGAAGGTCTTCCCCCACAGAGAAAGACCCCCAAAGAAACTCTTGAATTTCTTAAGCTTCACTGAGGTGGTAAAGGTTTTGCCTTTTACTCCAAATGTCCACAATGATTCAAAGATTCTCACCCCTTTCCACAAGTGTCCCATTAAATGACAGAGGTGTAGGTCCACTACTGCTTTTTCTAACATTCCACAACCGAGTCTATGGTTTTGCTTACCCTCAGTAAGAGGCTGCTGGCCTTGCACCATAGTGACAGGTCTGCTACCTCTCCCAGCTAGGCCTTCTCATCATTGGTGATCCAGCCGTCACCATTGTTTCATCAGCAGACTTGATGATGGAGTTGGAACTGCTCTGAAATACACAGTCTTGCCTGTACAGGTAGTACAGCAGGGGGCTAAGTACACAACCTTGGGCTATACCTATATAATATTTTTTGCCTCTGGTGAAAGACCCAGCAGTTCTGCTGTGTTTTTTCCACTCACCATACAGTTGAGATGACCTCTAGTCAGTCAGCTCAGCAGCTGCTTTTCACTCAACCAAGACACATTAAATTACCTCTCTCTGCTGTTTTGGCTGCTAGAAGCCATTCTCTCTGTGTTCAAGTGACACACACCACCTACGGAGTAAAGGTTCAAATGTAACATACGAGCTCTATGTTTTATAGAATATCATGCCTGTTGTTTGTGATGTGTGCAATTGCATTTAACTTCATGCCAGCTTTTATCTTATTTTCTACCAAAGAAGTAGTGACTACAGCCACAGGCTTATTCATGTCCAGACTTTTTGACTCACGAAATGGGCTTTTTCCTGTTGTCAAGCTTTTGATAAAATCACTCACTTACGTTTGTTGGTACATTTTCCTTCTTTTATTCTTATTTCCCTCCTGATAGAAGTAAAAAAGCATGGTCTTTGGTGGTTCAGTTTTGCACTTGCTTTTTCTTGCTTCCCTGGCTTTGTGTAATCTTCCATCTAGTTTGGGACATTTGCTTTATTCAACCATTACAGTTTCAGTGATTTCACCTGCTACATGTTTACTAGACTTTGAGTATAAAACATGACTTTTTCCTTTGTGTTTCTTTGATGGAGATTATAGTGTCACAGCTCTCGAATGAAATAGGACTCAGTGTCAGCCTTGTACAGGTTGATAGACTTTACAGTGTCGGAGGAGACTCATATTGAAAAGTAAATCCACCATCATATTCAGCACAAGCATTTACATAAGAAGTAGAGGGCGGTAGCAGATGAGTGGCTTGTCGTAACATTACACATTTGTTCAGTCAGAAAATGAGTCAGCGCAGTCAGTGTTCGCGGTGCGTCGAAAGGGAAGCCTCGGTGAAAATATTGGCTTTGTCAAGGGTCCCTGAAGAGTGCTGTAACCAGGGTAAAAATGACATGTTGGTTTATACCAGCTCTCCTTGGGTGTTTATAGCTGTCTGAGTGTGCAATAGAAAGATAATGAAAATATAGTAAGTGATAGTATTGCATTTTTGCACAAACTACTTCTGGAACTTGAATGATTTAGGGTGATTTGATTTAACATTTTCTTTCTTTTGTTTGATTTTGTAGTTTTATGTTTTCATGTAAACTGCAGTAAGTGCCACATGTCATGTCACCTAAACAAATCAGTTTACTGCAGGTGTTGCTGTTATATCATTCCTCCTATGTGGATTTATTTTATACAAACTGAAGAATAAGCAGTCACTAACATCGATGACTAAGGCTAACAGAAGCTGTGACTGGAAGTTTTGTGTTTGGATTAACATATGCTCAACGGCAGACCTCATTACAGCTCTGAGCAGAGCAGATGCAAAAACATTGTCTGCTTCCTCAAGAAATGTTGCCTGATTGTTGACGGGTATTAGTAGGCATTTGGTCAAGATGTGATAGGATTCACAAACTATCTTCTTATTTATGTCAAATGGTCTGCTCAGAATAAATGTGGTTTTGTACTGGCCTGTACTGTATGCAGCTTCAAATACACTGTATTTTCAACATGGCAAAAAATAATGGGAGGTTTTTAACCTATTGATGGAACAGGATGAAACATGATACCTAAGTTCAATATTCACCCTCAGTGTATTCCTCCGTTATGGGTTGAATGATATGTAACACCTTCCAAAGCTGCACACCTTTCGGGTAATGTGTCACTGCTGGAGACAGATACACTCCCCTCCATTCAAAGTAAGGCATGTTGTTTTGTTGACAAGTTGTAGCTGGGTGCCTGTAAGCATGCTTGTGCCTGGGAGGACATGTAATTCAGTATTCTCTCTCAGAAAAATCAGCATTGTGACAGAGATTCTGTCAGTGCTGTGTGCTCAGATTACTTAACTGGAGCATCTAGATATGGCTGAAAATGAAAGGCCAAATAATGATAGAGCTGATGCAATGTTTGAAACTGAAACAGCAGCTGCGTTTGCACTCCGATATTACAGAAGCAGGTAAGAAGATGTTTTGTTTCTCACCAAAATGCTTTGTGTCTGTTCTTGAGACTTAATAAACATGTTGAATGCATAAAACATAAAACATTTGCAAAGGCAATTTAAAGAAGAAAGCTCATTTCATAGACATATCATTTTCATTTACAATCACATCGCTGGCAACTGATTGTATGTTTCCAGCTGAGGTAATATGTTCAAAAAGGATACCTAACTTTATTATTCCTTCATGCTTGTCTTCTCCTTCATGTTTTATGACTTAAATGCATTTTAGTAACTGCCCCCTAAAGTTGGCCACACTCGTGCTAGTAGAACGTCAAATGCACACAAAATCAAACATTACTCCATAGCACCACTATGTGTGTATATAGTGGTCAAAAACACCACAGGCAATTGTTTTTCAGCTGTTCCAAAGACTATACTTTCTGAGGACATATATGTTTTTGAACAAGGTTTTCCATGGTATTCAAACAAAGAAAGAAAAAAAAACAATGACAACATAGCTCTTGGAGGACCATCTTAGTTAGCTGCCCTGCTCAAGAGCACCTTTATATTGTTTTTTGCAAGTGAGATAAGAACTCCTTCAGGCTACATCAGTGACCTCTTGGTTGCAAACCGACTTGGCTGACCTCATCTCCAGGCATTAAGCCACATGAATGTTAAACAGCAAAGTAGTGCCTGGTGGTGATTGTGTGCATTATGGCCTTACACATTCCAATGCTAAAGGTCAATGTGGATGCACATACAGTATTGCTATATCTAGCGTTTCCCAGACAACATTTTAATTTAATAAACCGCATACCTTAAGAAGCTACAAGGTATGCAGGAATCAATAGGGGTTGCTGTTGGCATGTGGGCATTGTGATTAACTTGTCCACAGGTTTGAGATACACACACTGAATGTGTGTGCTCACTTCAGGTCAGGAAAATATGGAAGTCATTTGTTTTCTGCACTGAATTTGGTTTAGGAGCGGGAAGTAAACTCTGTGGCTACTGGTTATTAACTTGTTGTGATTCAACATCTTTTCCAAGCTGAGTCTTACTGTCTGCCCCATGCAGCCTCTTTCAGTTTAAACCCTTCTAGTACTTTGTCATTCTGTGCATATCCAGCAGAGTGTAAACATTATCACTGGAACATATTTATTATTCAAGAATAATTACACTCACTGTTTCAGCCTGCGTGTCTCCACCTAACACACAATTTTGAGAAATGGCCTTCAATTAAAATTTTGCCACATGGTGTCAATGTATCTCCAAATGTAATCAGTGCAAAGTTTGCTCAAATATAAGAGGAAAGTGATACTGCTCCCCACTCTAGTTTCTGCTTAATTAACAAAGGGGTATGCATTACGTTCCCTCTCATATCACCTCATGGTTGTCATGCTCCTTGACAGTGTTTAATTGAAAAAGGGGGTCTGCAAATTTCTTACCAAGTTAATGATCAGCATTGATCATAGAGTGTGTTGATGTGAAGTGAAACTTCAAAATATTACACACTTTACACGCAGTATCACCATGTCCATTACCCATCTCTCTCTCTCTCTCTCTCTCTCTCTCTCTCTCTCTCTCTCTCTCTGCTCCATTCATTATTCTCCCTCTCCTTTTCTACACGCAAACAAACACCCTCAGGTAAGACATTTGTGTTTTCCAGGCTATATACTCACATTAGGCAAGGATGAATATGAGACGAGTCATCCATTATAAGAACTTGATTGGTTCCATAGTGGCAAATATCACAGCCCCATTTAATACCATCACAGCACACACTCCCTCACACATACACAAACACACCCCAGTGCAGCCTGGCCCAGCCTCTTTCATAATTTTCTTGTCAAGCATAGCAGACAGTCTAATGTGAGAGGGCAAACACAGAGTAAACAGTGGACAGATTTTAGATGTATCACTGTAATGGAGTAATTACCCGTCAGTGGGGGACTGCACACGGCTGCTTACCAACATTCTGGTTCAACAGAATCAAAAGGAATCATCAAATAAGGTATTACATTTTAATTACTTGCATATTTTGGCAGCTTAGTTTGTTAAAGCACAAGTCAGCCTATTTTTCACCTTGATGCTATTTCCTGATCTATTCCCAAAGTATTTATTACATAAGGTTTTGATGATACATAATATTTTAATCCATCAGCTGATAATACAAAGACAAAAAATAAATTATTACTATTCATGGTTTTGACTCTTTAACCCAAGTGGCAGCTCATACTGTGAGCAATTTAATTAGTAGCCCAAACAAGAGTAAAGAGAAAAGTAAAGAGAAACTTTAACATACATTAAACTCATATGACTGAATAAAGCAAATGTGCCAAACCAGATAGAAGATTACACAAGGTCAAAGCTCCTGTCATGATGGAAAACATGCATCCAAACAGTAACGATATATACCTTGAGACAACATACATTTGTTTATCATCTCATATTTGTGCCATACTATTTGTACAGTGGTGGCTATCCCTTTAATATTTTTTGGGGTAAGATACATGAGTGATTAGGACTGCTTTATGACAATATTGGATCTTTGTGCTTAAGTACTTTGACATAAGGTATTTTCTGTATAAGACAATGACCTGTATGGTTATTGTTTAGAATTAATTTTGCAATTACTGTGAGTGTTTTATCACTGTGCCTATTGAAAAGCCACAGGCCCACACAGGCCGAAAAGCAAGCACATCAGAATTTTGGTTGAAACCGAACAGTATGATGCAAAATGCTTGCAAAATAGGATCCAAGATGAAAACGATGGAGTTAATAACCATGCGGCAGATTTTCATCTGACTTTTTCTTTTCATTGGGAAGCACACACTGGGAAGCATGGAATCACTCTGGTGTTCGCAGTTTGTAGCTACTGCTGTGCTGAAAAAAAGAATTATTAGATTTAATAGTATGTAGGGGAGAGAAAAGCAATGAATAAATAAGAGGTTATACAGTGGTGCAATTCAAATTAGCCTTGGATTCAATTTGTCGATGGAATGGTAATAGTAAGGCCATAGAGAGGAGGCAGAAAATGGTATGTGATTTCATCCACTCGCTTGCATCACACCATGCTAATTTGTGTTTCATGCTCTGCAAATGCAAGCCAAACCGCAATTTTTCTCTCCCTCAACCCCGGTGCATAATTTGACTTTTTGGTTTGTTTGTAAGGACTTTAATTATTTATTTATTATTTGGTTACTCTGAAAGCATTAACCTCAAACGCTGGTTTTGGTATTAATGGCGAGAGCTGAACAGCTGTTTGGTAGTCTTTCACAAAGAGGTACTTTTAGCCCGAGTGGCGGCTCACGTTTCATTTTCAGGATGTCTGCGTAGCCTTGTGGCTCTCTTCAAAGACCACAAAAAAGTGTGTGAATAAGAAAAGCACAGTGTAAATGGCCCTCCTAATGACTCTCAGCAGGACTACTCCTTGTATCTTTTATGAGCCAGGAAGAAAGGCGCGCATCATTATACAGTGCCCATCTGAAATCCACCAACAGCATGATGCTCAACAAAAAGAATCCCCTCCTGGCAAATCGGGCGTAATGGGACACATTAGCGTATCGTTAGCCTGTTAGCGTGCCTGGAGGTCAGACGCTGGCTGCCAAATTCTTGCTGCTGTAGAAAGAGAAGAGCTGGCTCTAGATGTCGGTTCATTCATTTGTGAACAGATAAAACACTATAGCGCTGACATGTTTGATGAGATTTTTAATATTTCTTCAGTATTTAGTGGGGGTATGAAGTAATAAATATGTTCACATTTATTGTGCCTGTCGACCAACTCACCACTGATATTCAGAAATGTCGTTCAAACTAATTGCTGATTCCTCAGAGTAGCAGCTTAGTTCCTCATGCTTAAATGTATTCAATGGCAAATTCTCCTGTATGCATTAGGAGCAAATTTATTACTTGGTCTTTCACTTAAAATACACTGAATACTGTATTAGCATTCAATATTAATAAAATCTGTGTAAGTCTTTGGCGGTAATGTTAGGTAATAAAAAAGGTAACTGTAACAAAATTTCAGTTTTAAGGAGGAATATACTTTATCTGTATCTATTCCTAGACTAGTAGGCATATACTACAGGTTTTTGTTTAAAATGGTCTAGTTAGAGCTTAGCAAATGCGAGTCTATTATAGAACATGAGAGGCCGTTAAGGATCAATCAATCAGAGCTGAAGGAGTTTACCTTTATGTGTTTAGCCTCTTTATAAGGTTATAAGATTTATATCCTCATACTGTCAAATATAACAGAGTGAAGTGCAGGAATTGTATTGTAAGACTGTAAAAGGATTTACGTCACTGATGTGTAGATTACAGGACCGCCAAGCAGAGATTTATAGGAAGATGGATGGAAACAACAGCAAGAGATGATGTAGATGACGGTGAAAAAGAGAAAGATAGATGGTTGTGGTCAGGGAGAGGTTAATAAGGAGAAAAAGAGAAAAAGTAATGAGGGCTGTGACAGTACCAGTCACCTAGTGTCATCTGTCATTCACTCTTCGGCGCTATGTTGATGGGACCAAACCCCAAAATATGATCTAATTTGACTCACCTTCAAAATGATACGCACCGTCAGAGGCATCATACGCTGCATTATGGGAAAATGATTTTCGAATAGTAAAAGAAATGACCTGCTAGGTCCCACAGCACTATCATGCAGTCTAGAATAGGAGATGCTTTGATTTTCCATGGAATGGTAAACGACACTTCAATGCATCACTGTGCAATCTAGTCAGGGGTGAAAGGTGGGAGAGTGGGGAATTGTAAGGCTAACAAGTGCAGGGGCTAGTCAGCAAATAATGGGAAAGTCATCTGTGAGAGATGACTATCAATTAAAGGCACTTAAGGCACTAATGATCAGCAAAGGGTTCCTAATGAGGATATGTGAAGGTGGGATCACATCTCTGGAAGTCAAGTGCAGTGTTAAGATTCCAGCAGTATGCTAAAAGCCATGAATGCACACAGCTCCACTCATCACACTATCAAGGTCATTATATGCTGTAATCAACTTAGCTAGCACTATTTCAGGGAGAAAGAAAGTTGCTGTGCTTTAAAGCAGCGATGGGAAACCATGTGCCGTGGTACAGCAGGTGATTACACTAATTAGTTCCCTCTGTCAGCTAGAAGGCATGCTAATCAGTGAAATCGCCCTGTGTAGTGTTTGGTTGGAATGAATACCTGCACACTTTCAGCCATTCCCCTGTCACACGGATGCTTATCCATGCCTTTAATAAAGATTTGGAGACAGTGGGCTGATCTTGGACAGGTCTCTTTTGGCTGTTTCAGTATCTACTAAAAATAACGACTCAGAAGTTCTTAACCTTCATGGCCATATAAAAAACAAAATGGAATATTACCATACAAAAAAACGGTAGTAGATTCTTGTATGAAATCTTTATTAACAGGGCCTGTAGACAGTACATCTTGTAAGACAAAAAAAGCACTACTTAGGCGATACATGATGATGACGATGATTGTACTAGATATTTTTCCGCAGAGGATGTAGATATCTGCTGTGCACCATATGTTTTAAGCTTTAAAAAAACCTTCAAAATGTACACCATGCCATTGAAGCATTGTCAAAGTCTAATTGGAACTGTAGTCAGTGCTAACAAAGCAATCAGTCTTTCATCAATGTTAAAGCTCCACTAATCAATATTTTCTATGTGGAAGTGGTCACAAGGGTAAACTAAAAATAAGGGCTATTTTTTTGTTTCTTTTAGCTCATTGTTTCACTTTTACGACTAGCACAAACATTGTACAGTCTGGTTCTATTGCTGCCAGTAAACATTTTTCAAGCAGCAGTATGCAGCTGTTTTCTTAAAAGTGCATAAAACCACTGTATGCTTCTCAGCACCAATCTGACAAAGCTAGTGACTAACTAAGACTTCAATACTTTAATAGGAATTACCCCTCAAAATGACCAGCTTATTGTTGCATTTTAGTAGATTTTAACTGTTTTTTTTTTTCCTTTCATTTTGACAATAATAATGTGTTATACATAAACACATTTATTTCTGTAAGAAGCCTAAATCAGTAAATAAGGTGTAGGCACAGTGTGGATTAAGCTCCACCCTGTCTTGGCTTTAGGAAGTGAACATTGTCTGGGCAGGAAAGAGCATGATACCACTGACACTGCAAACTCTCAGCACCTCTGGGTATTTGATTATCTCCGTAGCTACCTGCTCACTGATGACCCCCATTACCTACCTGGCACACAGGTCAGACACATATTGCGTCAAATAAAATGTACTTCCTGACAATCTCACACACAAGGCTACAGAAAGAGAGAGACGAGAGTGGCCGGAAGAGGGTCCTCAACAACAATGCAACCATCTGTGCATCTATGGGTTGATTCAATCATGGACTCCACTGCTACATACTGTATTATCCCAGATGATATTTCTGAAATATTTATTTGTTCTTTGGGCATTGGAAGGAGTTGATGTCCTGAATTGCAAATGTAATTACCCCACTACTTCACTGCAGTGGTGTGTTCCTGTGGTGCCTAAGCTGATCTAAACCTAAACCAAACCTGAATAATGCATTCAGCTATCCCAGGTTAAATCCTAAAGTAATATATTTGAAGATATTGCCAGAAAGTTACTCTTAACCATAGACAGACTGGAAATACGTTCATACCATTAGAATTAACACTGTAGTAAGTTTATTTGCAACCCATAATGACAACAATAGGTACAATATATTTGTAAGTTAATGGCCATTACATTAATAAAAAAATATATAATAATTCTGGTCGTGTGGTTTTTCTGACTCTGTGACTGAAACATGGGATACTGGGAATTACAATTATTCTGGTGATGTGCCAAATTCAGGCAAAACAAAACTGTATTGCATTCTGGAGGTTCCAATCCCTGACTGAGCATTCCCTTGAATATTTGAGTTTAAAAAAAATCTAATATTCAGCGTAACACAAAATATAAATGTGAATTCTTAATCATTTAATTTCTACATTTGAATTAACTATTAAATATCTTTGACAGAAATTTCTTGCTACTTATTGGCTAACATATATGTTGATATAATATGTCTGTAATACGATAATGCAGGCTGATATGTTAGCCCAGCTGTGTCATTGGTAGTATTCCATTACACACAACTGTGTCTTCTTCTACTGAATTTCTAGCAGACTACTTTCTGCAAAATATTTGATGATTTCCCAAGGCTGATATTTCATGCCAGGGGAGTGACCAACAACCACTATAAAGTTTTGCCAAATTGACCAAAACAGAAATCTCCAGGAGTAACACTTTGATTTCAATGCAGAGAATGACATTAGATTGCCCTCATGAGTCATTTGATTGAATTGTTCTGGTCTGCAGTGTCGCCCCATTTGTGAAATGTGGGGCGCACTGTACTAGCAACAACATGATGTGTTGTATTTGGTCAGACCTGTGAGACTGGTGTTATCAAGGGCTGATTGTGTCCATGTGAGAAAACTCTCTTCTTCATTACTTTGTCCACAGGTGTGAGGCTTTGCCTTGTGCTGCAGAATTAGGGCATTAAAGTGCATACAATTCCAACATGTTTGTCCTACAGAGGTATAGATTGTAAATCCACAAGAAGCCATGTCTAGATACTGGCATCATTTCAAGCAGTTCATTTTCGAGTCCAGTACTTGTGTTAATGAGAGCAAGCCCCCTTGAGAAAAATAGAAAGTGTTATTTTTTGGATGCCAAAAAGTGTAATTTCTCAACTATGAATATAATTTTAAAAGTCGTATTTTTCACCCCGTTTCCCTTGGCAAAGTAGAAGCGTGACTGAGTATGTCTGTGTCATTTGGCCACGTGGGTGTTTTGGAATAGAGTGCAAGCTTTCACATATCTTGCAGGTTATTTTTTCATTCACTCAACTGTGTTAAGGAAATGGGGAAAACACATGCCGTACATTAGTTATTATGTTTCTCTCATAATAAAAATATTTTGGGAATGGCTTTCCACAGTTCACAATGGATGATTTTTCTTCTGAACTGTAAAATGAAGTCATTCTCGTCTGCCTTGTCCTCTGGTAAATAAGACTTTACGGTTCGGCTCAGTTTGTTTTATATTTGTGTTAGTTTCCTATTCATCATTCTTCAAAGAAAAGATTAAGCCATATTCTATACCATACTATTCCATGCTTCATGATACAGTCACAGCCAATCAAATTGCTTAAGGTATTACATGGTCTGTTTGAGGATGGAGCAAATGTTAAACTAGCAGAAGAAAACAGTCATATCTAGTCCCTAAACTCGGCCACATAAGGGTTTGTTATGTAACATTAGTGTTTAAAGATATGTCTCTTTACAACAGTCAACACTGGGGAGGACTCAATGTGCTATTGCATTCTGCTCCAAAAGTGAAAACTAGTTTGCCTAGCTTGCAAAACATTAGCACTGATGCCCCCTATACGTTACTTTTCATTATCGCCAGCACCAGCAAACTCACTGGTGTGTTTCCCACATTATTGAAAGGAGGGATTCCAGCGAGTGTTACCTATCGCTCTTTCATGGGCCCAGTGGTGGTGAGGGCCGGACAGTTAAATCTCATAGCAATGAGTAGTTCTGTAACCTCAGCACTCTGTCGTGAATGGAATCATGGAGTAATGTACAAAGAGCCTATATGTGGCTTAGTGGAGTCAACAATACGGTGGCCTACAAGGACTTAAAATCCCTAACAGGACTCCAGTGGTACCATAAACTGTTCAACAAACTGAACTGTAGTCATGGCACCTACATCAGGCTGGCTCTCAGCTGAAGTCCCTAGCACCCTCCCACACCTGCCAGGGACAGGCCTTCCTGCAGTTGCCTCTCCTCTTCCTCCTCCCACTGGCAGCAGGGCAGGCGGTAATTAATTTCCACATTTTAACTGGGAGGCAAAACGCTAGTGTCCTGGGACTGAGACGCGTGCCACCAGCCTACATTCTGGATTCAAGGGATTAGGATAATTAGCCCCCGGAAGAGTGGGCAGACAGATGGAGAGAGGAGATGGTGGCACCTCGTGGCCGGGGAGGCTGATCCCTCCTGTTCTTTCCTCTAGTTATGGAAGCAAAGAAGCTGTAAACAATAGTTTTCTAACCGAGAAAGAGTAGGAAAAAAAGAAGAAAAAACTTAAACACAAACAGATTGCCAAATACTTTTGCCTCAGGATAATCCATCTGATATGTCTCTTTTTTTCATACAGCACACAGTTTTGGAAAAACTAGATTCTTCTGCTGTGCAAAACTTACCAGTTAACTTGTTGCAAACAAACAAGAGTGTGTATGTGATATTGTTTGTGAGTATGTTTGCGCAAATGTAAGAAAGCCCTGTTATTTCTCAAAATGGGTGCCTGCTAATGTGTGTGATGGTTAGCCGGGGCATTTTGACAGCAGCTCTACTCTGTGCTCTGCTCCTCCAGGATCCCTCAGTCACTTAATGAAAAAGAGAGTGGACTTGTTGCAAGTCACTGATGCAGAAAACAGATTAACTCAGTTGGGCTGTACTTTCCCAATATCATGTACAACAAAAAAAAGCATAAACTCAAGTGATGGGCACAAGAGGGATCGAGGACGGGGAGGGAAGTTGACGCTAGGAATGTATGGTGTGATATAGTATGTACTGTATACTGGGGTTGGGTGATCCAATTGAAATCAATATCACAATACTGAAGTAATTGTATATTACCTCAAATTATCAGTAACTCTGTTACACTGTTATGCAGTACACTAGAATAAACTCTTCACATATGTAAAACAATGACTTAACACACATTTTAAGTTATAATTACATTTTGCTCAGAATCATTCATTGCATGTATTGCCATAGTAAAATGGAAGAGCTCTACAAATAAATATAGCTCAATAAAGCACCTGCACAACAACACAAAACACCAATACAATAAATGATGATTCCTTTTTTCAGTACTGTGGAGTGAAAAGAGGTCCATATTTTGATCCCCAAAGACGTTTGTCCAAAGGAGGTATACTGAAGGGCACATTGGTAATTCCCCATAGATGAACCTTATTGACCCAAAATAGTTGTTCTGTGGGCTTTAAAATCAAAACAACCAGCTGAAAGGTTGCTCTGTAATTCTCTGATCATAATTCTCTGTGGTTTTATCATTTTGAATGATCACATTACACCAAGTAATTTAAACCATTGTTATAAAAATATTGATTAGTGTAGCATTAATATGAGTAAATTTAAAAAAGAAGAGAAACGCAAACGTATAATTTAAATATTAAGTTTCTTGAGAAACTTCCCATCTAAAGTATGGAATTACTGCCCAGCTCTTATATATAAAGGATAGAATGAATAATAATAATACACTCACAGCACTTGCCTTTTCCCTCAGATTCTTCCTTAGCATACTGTACAATGGAACATCACTGACAATACTAATGTTACATGCTTCCCAACATGTGTATGCCTTAATGGTTTCTAGCACTGGCTGACAGCTCCGGCCAAATCTTTCCTCCCTGGGTGCTTTTTGGTGCTTTTTCGCTCCCTCTCCTCATGAGAAGCACAAGGAAAAATAAGTGACAGTTAGCTCCGGAGACTCCAGCGCAGTGGTGCACTATGTCTGAGGCTGGCATCTGACAGACCGCAATAGGGGGCCTGCAATTGTGAATAGGCTCGACTAGTGAGGGGGGCTGGCAGTGAAGGAGGGGGGTAGCAGTACAGTGAAGGCTTTTGACAGGTAGACAGCAGGTGTGAGTAAAAAGGATATACTTGTTCCTGTGCAGAGTGGGCTGCATCACTCCAAGTGTTTCTGATATGTTTTTTGTTTTTTTTAATCGGTGGGGTGTTTGTAAAACTGTAGCATTCAGATGTGTGGACTGTGGTTAGTCCTTTCTCTATTCCGTTTCATTTAAGGTAATAAATCCGTGTATTCTTTCTGTTCCAGTGGTATGCTTTGTAGATTTCAAGCTGCACTTTTAAAATGTCAAAGTAAGGGTTTGTTGTTCAACAGTAATTGTGGCAACATGGTGCAATAACTCTCTCAGTCTTTCAACTGTATTGGAAAAAGCAGTGAATGAAAAACTGCTTTTGAGGTCACTTCATTGAAGTGCTACTGTTTCCATTTTGTAGACTTGTGTAATTAGAGTTCACGATGGAGCTAACAGCTTCACATGAGTTAATTCCTGTCCAAATTTGCTTTTAATCAAGTTGACCTTCACTTTGAATTGAATTCACAAGTGCAGCTGCTACTTCAGTGTAAAATAGCACTTTATTGTCAGTCTTGAGAATGTGATTGTTGTTTATTTTGAAAGACCTACAAGGATTATGTGTTAACTCATTAACATTAAGGATTTTCCTCCTAAATAAATTAATCTTTGATTTGTACAACGGTGCTGAACATGCAATGAATATCCACTCTTGTTAAGTGTGAATGAATGCTGAACCGAGCATTTTCCTGTCTTCATTTTGTTTTTCATGAACGCTCTCAAAGGCAAATAAAATCTGCAGTTAGTGTCAAATTTCCTACACTAACTCCACATGAGATATTAAGGCTAAAAGTGGGTCACCAGGACGAGAAAGAACTGGTTGCTGAGTAAGCCTAATTGTTTTATATCTCTCAAGGTTTAAAGGGCAAGAAGGTATACATATACTCCTTGTGTAAATTGAATACAAATAAACTTGTAGTAAATTCAGGAAATAATGGCAAACTTAGATTTTATCAGGACACAGGACAGAAAACATGATAATTTAATATCCCGTGTAACATACCAATCATAAATCTCTTCCAGGGAGATCAACAACTAGAGCACATGCATCAGTTCCATATGCTCCAGTCTAAACTTAGCTATTTTCATCTTTTGGGAAATGCATACCGACTGGTTCTTTGTCTTAACAACAACACCTGGCAGAAACAAGATAAACCCTGTAGATTTTGCACAGTAGACCATAGCTTGAAAGAAGAATAATTATGTCCAAATTACCTGGTAAGCAATCATTTAATTCTCCTTGTCACATTGAATAAGGATTAATTTGCAGGCAAATATTACACAATGAATTATTGAATAACTCATCTCCCAAGCCAAATTAATCTTGAGGATGGATGGTGTGGATGTAACCTGTGATCGGAGTAACATTTCATGAGTCATTGGTGGCGCGCTACGCATTCATGAGGGCATTACCAAGTGATGACTTGATTTCGACTGACTGTGCCCATTTGAATCCAGGATGTATAAACAAACAGGGGACGTCGGTTCGGGAGTAGACCGAATTATGATTGCATAGTCACTAAGCTTTTTAATTAAGTCTGTTAACGGATTATGACAGTGCCTGAAACATTACGCATCACATGTAATGACTCATGAGCCGTTCCTTCCTGATTCCTCCAGACACCCAAAATGATTTAGAGCAGTGTCCTTTAAAAGTTGACAGTGAGGCTCCCTTGATGTTTGGGATCTTGACTCAGTGATGCACAACAGTTATGCAGCTGTACAACTTGATTTTCTGCAGTCTGCCAAGCCCCCTCAGAAAACTGTAACAGGATATTATGGACAAGGTAGAGCAGTTCATATTTAAGTTTCTTCAAACATCTTAGTGCTTCAGGCTGTCTCTGCTTTGAATGGCAAAATAGGTCCTTGACTCCATCCACTCACTGGCTTTACAGTATCTCAGCTTTCACGTTTCAAGTACTGCCGTTGGAGTGACTGTTACTAAACTAGTGCCGCGTGAAAGTCCTTAAGGAAGCAAGTGTATCACAGTTGTTTTTCTGTTTGCTACTCTCTCTTATCACCACACTGTTGGCTCTCTCTAGGTCAGACGTTATGCTTGCTTTGGTCTCTTGATCCCACGAGCACCCTTGAGATTGGCCAGGCGGATTTAGTAGTTGCCTCTTGGTATATGGCCTTTATTATACTTTGTTAGATTGGCAGAATAAAACAATTGCACTTTTCTCTCTTTGGATTGCAAGCTATAGGGCAGGGTCCCACTAAGTTTTAAGGGGGTCAGCAATAAATACCAACAGCATCCACCAACCTCTCACAGTACAATCCTGTTCCCTAGAAATTAAGTTTATATTCTAACGTGTTTTTACAAACAGCTTTGAGGAGAAATGCAGTGGTGCATGGATTGTGTTCACTGGCACCGCTATTTTAGTATAGGCAATGTCACATTTATGGTGGGCGTACAAAGCCAAGCTTCGACACAAATCCTGAGTCCTGCATGGGATTAGATTTAGACAACAAAAGCACTTTGATTAAAGGCACCCTGCATAGATTTTGACCACTAATAGCACTATGGACCCTTGTTTTTAAATGTGGGTCTGTGTCTTATTTATGTCGTGCTTGTGACATAAATGCAAACATGCGATCACGCTGGAGGCATGATTCACATCCTGTCATTGGTTTAATACAATCCCCCTGATAGACAGTTGCTGGCATGGACACACCAAAAAAACATAGCAATGCGCCCACAAATGCAGTAAAGAAAAACACTGCAAGCTAGTAAACATGGATATAGAAACAACAAAACAATGTTTTATGAGGAAAGAAATACATTCAAGGAAAAACACAATGGGCCAGATGCATAAGACTAAGAGACATAAGAGGAATCTGTGTATACACTAAACAGGAAACATGCATTCACAGTCACATACGTCTGTTTCCATGTTTTTTCCATACACAACCCTTCTGCCCTCTGACCATTCCCACAATCTACGATAAATTGCTTAAACACACCCCAATTACCTGATTTGCATATGCAGCATCAGCATTTAGATAAGACTTGAGGAGAAATGGCGGAAGCATCGAAGAAGCAAATGTAGAAGAAGCGCAATTTTACGGAATGTGACCTGGAGGTAATGGTGGATCAAATTGACAAAAGAAAACACATGTTATTTGGATCCCAAAGCTCTCGCATGAACAAGGAATAGAATAAAGCAAGGTGAATGGCAGAAGGTAACGGAGGCAGCAATGACGTTAGTTCCCAGTCTCGGACCCTCGAGCAGATACAAAAAAGTGGTCTGATTTCAAACGGTCTCTAAATGCTCACCAAAGCAGGCAGTTTATCATTTGGCACAATTATGCGTGGCTACAGTCGTTATGTAGTGGCCCTTTAACAACCTGTTAAGTGGTTACTCACACCTGAAGGTTAGAAGGTTATTCTTATTCCTCAATAATACAGGATCATAATGTCTACTTTTCTAAACATAGGGTATTTATTTGATTATTTATATAAAGATTATATCATATAAGATTTTTATCATAATGATTATTATAATACAGTGACACACACATCCCTATGTTAGTGACGTTTTTATTTTAATGACAGATTATATCCTAACACAGTGTAGTAAAAGACCAATAGCTAACCCAAATTCCCACTTGTGCTTCCCTTTTTTACTAACTCGCAACATCACACTATAAGACTCAATGGACTACGCTGGGTACGCACAGTGTGAAAGATGCGTACCAGTACACACATTCTCACCACATGCAGGTTTTTATACATCTGGCCAAATGTGTTTTGGTGAGAAACACTGCATGTGAACATAACTTTGCTTTAAAAAAAAACGATGGTTTTGGTTAGATTTTGATAAAGTGTCTGGTGTTTTAAGTCACTTTTGACTTTTTCAGTATTAAAACAAGAGTACTTTCCCTAACCTTAACCCAGTGAGTGCCTATTTATAACCACAAAACGTTGAATTAACCTTGAATTTCTACCAATGGATATTGTATTGCAAGAGGATACTGTAGGATAACAAATTACTTTTCTTACAAAACTTGTTTGCTGTGGCATATTAGTGTATGTATAAATTACATTTTTAGGAGACTGGTTTGCATTAAAACTGTATGATTCGTGCGGGCAGACTATGGTGGAGTTCCCTTTGGAGCATCTGCTCTATGGGCCTTTCCCAGTTTGTATGCTCATACATGCATATGTGTGTTTGTAACTTCATCCTGCCATAGGAGCATGGATATTTCTTATTCAATCTAATCTTTCTAATCATTAAAAATATCTCGATTGAGCTCTCATTCGTATTCATCAAAATGCATTTTATATGAACTGCATGAGCCGCCGCCTTTGCAGTTAAATAATGAAACTAAAACACACTTGGTTTGATAATTAACAGCAGCTATAGAAAAGCTTCAGAGTGAAAGGGGGAAATGTGGGTCTAAAAACATGACCTTGATTTGACAGTAAGGCCCAAGCATTGTGGTGGCCAGATCGAATTCGCAGTGTGTGCAGTTATTTTTGAAACCTTGTATTAGTAAAAGCCTCATAAGAAAAGCTGCTAGCCAGGTGGTTTCAGGGGGTAATGAACTTGTCAGCTCTGAGGTTTTAGAGTTTGTTGGCTTTGTCGTTTTTTGTTATTATTCAATTCAGCACCTTGGTCGCTCTTCTCCCCCGACTGATTTCTCAAGTCTCCACTCGGCCCCTTGTTTTGCACCAGGAACACATTTTAGCTTCTCCCATTGGACCCAAGCTATCGAATGGCCTCTCATTCAAAATAAATAATCTGCTCCCATAATGCTACTACTGTGTATTCCCACAAATGCTAAGCAGCCAAAATGCTGTTGTAGCGGGGGGATTTTCTATTCTTTTTCAACAGCCCATCAATAGTATTAGGCCTGCCAGATAAAAGCACTGAGACTTGACTGCACAAGAAGGTGAGGTTAGTATGAGGTATGGATTTGCCTCAGTCCTTTTTCACTTCATTTGAAATTTCTTGCCTTTTTCATTTGGCAGAGGAAAATGCCATCGGCTTAGGTAGCTTACCTTGTGCTTCATTGGGTGGGATGAAGTTTTTATGATACCCTGTATGGCCTTGTGATACTTACAAAAAAGAGTGAGATCTACTGATTATATGCTAAAGGCCTTATTATCAATGACATTTCACTCACACAATGCAGTACGATTTTACTCTAAGTGGGTGGAAAGTACAGTAAAACCTACAATATACAACAATATCACATTATAACATCATGAACGTGTATATGTACATGTTTCCACATGGGATTTAGTTTAAGTATGTGAAATATCTTCACGTTAACATCTATAACTGGAATATTAATGAATTAAAAAACTATTTTGCTAACCAATCGCTTGACTAATTAATAAGACAAACGCCAAACATTCACCAGCTTCTCCAATGGGATTATTTACTGTCTTTCTCTGTTTTATATCATTATAAACTGAATATGTTTAGGTCTTGGACTGTTGGTTGGACGCAACAAGGTATTTAATGACGTCACATGGGGCTCAAGAAATTAGTGATGACGTTCTTGAATATCTTCTGACATTCTATGGACCAAACAAATAATCAATTAATTGAGGAGGTAATCAATCAAATTAAATAATGAAAGTAATTTTTAGTTGCAGTCCTATTGATGCCACCTCTCCTACTTAATAATGATTTCCAAATAAAATGTACTGTGGATGGAATTAAAAAAACTGCAGCTCTAATGAATAATAGAAGAAGATAGACAAACCTAAAACAATGTCAAGAAGGCAATAATGGCAGGTTTCATTGCAAAATAAATATCATTGTATGGAGCCCAGTTTATTAATTAATATTTACAGCTCCTGTGATTGCTTGTCATAACTGATTGCTTTACTTGACCTTCCTCAATTGGAGTGAAAGTGATTTCAATTATTAACATTTGATTGCCCTTTGAACAATAAACAGACATTCTTCCTTTAATTAGTCTCAAAGTGGTCTGAAGTCTGATTGTAAATCCTTATTCCACCTCTGACAGGTCAGTTTTTCCACTGTGTTTTTCAGGTGAATGACCAGACATGATGCACAGCCTGTTATATAGGCGATTCACAAGGTGCACACATGTTATGTGTTCTTTCAACAACAAAGTGTTGGCTGATTGTCAGTACTCCACATGGAGTTGCTTTAGCAGGATGCCATGTCTATGTCAGGGATCAAAGTGAACAGTGGAGACAATTTATGCTGTGCAGCGTGTGTGACCATCACTCAGAGGGCGAGGGTGGAAGAAGTGATGTGAGAAAACAAGTTGTTGCGGCAGTCAGAAGATGTTGAGCTGCTGTAAGGACTCTTTCCTCAGCTCATTTTTCAAAGTCAAATATTTTTTTAATTTGCAATTTTAGAATTGCAAATTAAACAAATAATATTTATAATAATGTTTAATGAAAACTGGTACTTTTCTATTGATCCTTATCATCCTTTTCACATTATCCAACAGAAATAAAGGTTTCAGACACTATGACCTTTTTAAATATGTCATTCAAGGTTGTTTTAAAAGATGAGCATGCTAACAAGGCATATGAATTGTTGTTTTGGGAAGTTGAACTGTTTTCAATCTTAGATAACTTTAGTGACCTCCAGGCTAAATTTTGATGTGTGATGTATTAAAATATTTAGAATTATGACTTGTGAGAGGATTTCTATATACATGAAGTACAGATAAATACATGGAATGCTAGAAGTCTATTAACAATATAGTATACCATCTCCGTTTCAAGGAGACATTCAGCTGACAATCTGATATTTTTGGTGTATTTAATAGAGAAAAACAAATAAAAAATCCTAAGCATTTTCCACAACATTGCCTTAAGACTTTATCAGTGCCTCTGTAATGAAACACATGCTTAATGGGTTTGTTTAAAATGTCCTAATGGTGTTTTTGGTCTGTGTCCAAAGATACTCAGAAAGGCAATACAGGAATAATTTAGACATTTAACTTTGGGCCGTATATTTTTGTCAAGGGCAGCGATCTCATTAGAATTATTCCCTTATGCCACTGACTGACGTTTCTTTTTGTGCTTTGGCTTTTTGACTCACATGTGTTTCTTTGATTTCGATTTCACCGCGATCGATGGTGCGAGGGAACTTGGCACTATGAACAAAGATCAGTGATGAGACTCGTTGCACCTGTCAGAGTTGACCAGATCAGGTAATGAGGAAAGTCCCTCAGGATGTTAACGAAGCTATTAAGCACTCATGTGTGAAACTGCAAGGAAGCCGGCGTGTAAAATCGCAGGAGCCAAATTAAAATTCACTGCACATGGCACTGAAATGTAAATATCCTGCCTTTGCGAGGATGAGCTGGCCTTCTTCTCCGTGCTCTAATCGGCTTTGAAAAGACGGTGCAAAGTGCTTAGGAATAATGCTTGTGCTCTGTGATAAAACAGGCAGCTTTTATTATAAACCTACAATAGTCAAGCCATGTTTGAAAAAGAACTAAAATATAAGCTCTGAGCATTTTGTTCTCCGCACTGAGAATAAATGGCTCTCATTCAGGACACGACGTGTACGCAACAGTTTTCTCACACAATGTCCCTTGTCTTATCATTTTGTTTTGTCTTGTCATCCCCAGAACAACTCTGATGTGTCTGGAAGCTGTAGATTGATATGTTTATTTAACAAGTAGGTTTTGAAATAGAGATTTGAAAAAAACGTTATCTATGCGATTCAAATATAGACCTATCTTGCCTTATCTGTTTCATGAAACTATTAAACTGGCGATGGGTAGTGTGCTTACAAGAGAGATTTCATGTAGGCTGTCAATCACATCAATGCAGTGAAACATGTTGATTTACATACAGCCATGAGGGAATGTGCTTTGAAGTTGATCATTACGAATATTTCCTTTCATTCTGGGGCTTTTAATATGACACATTTTTACTGCAGTGTGTTAAAATAAAAAAAGTCTTCCTGTAGTGACTTAAATTTAGATTCTATGAATGTCGAATTTCGTTCAGAAGGTATCAGTTAATGTCCCTCGGTTGACTGGTCCCTCACATTCATTGCTCCGTGCTCTCTGCTAATCCTCATGAGTACACGGCCCTTCTACGTGCCCTGAAGGGAGTAATCTCCCTCCTCATACCACCAGAAAAGTTGGAGAACGTGGATAAAAATGAGTGCCCAGGGCCTCAATTCAGATGTGTTAAGATTGGTCTTGTTCCAGAGGATGTGAACGCTCTCGTAGACACAGTGAATTTCCATTTGAGTGCCTCCTGTCCCAGAAACTAGCCAGAGGTGTCCCAAATGATCTGACCTGCACCTCCCCCTCATTTGTCTACATTAACTTTGCATGTGTGGTCCGTCCAATAATAAGTGGGGCAGATTTATATTTAGCTGCGCCTGCAATGACTTTGAAAAACAGGGTGACTCTTGTCTTCAGACCCATATCAACCTCTCAGCTCAAGGCCCTTTTACGTCTCTTTAACATACTTGAGCTGTACTTTTAATTTTGATATTAATCAAGTTTAGGACAAATATTGAAATGTCTTTTCTTTTGTCATTAGTTGGGTTACAATCAAGCTCTTTGCAGGTTTTCTTACTTGTAGTTGAAAATGCAATACAAGCCCGTCAGGGATGTTTACTGCATTTTACAAAAGCAAGACAAGAGATCATAAAAAGATACTTATGTCCTCTTTTCATTATGCCCCTGGCAAAAGACACTAATTTCTGTGGGTGGGGGACGATAATAGCACTGTCAAAGAGTTTTATATGTAGCTGAACTCAAACTCTTGTTCTAATTATGTTAAGCATTAAAGCAACTAAGTGGTTGTCAAAACTGCATGGTAATAAGGTGGCCTAAATTAAACAATGTCTTTCCATTTTAGTATGGACTTTGAAGCAGCTTGCAGGGATAAACACAGGCCTTTATATTAATTGCACCTTTAGTTGTAAAATCAATGTCAATTACGTGGCACGATTTTTTGTGACCAAGAGTAGTTATCTAACCTTTCACTTTAGTGACTAT
Source organism: Dicentrarchus labrax (assembly GCF_905237075.1). Taxonomy (NCBI): domain Eukaryota; kingdom Metazoa; phylum Chordata; class Actinopteri; family Moronidae; genus Dicentrarchus; species Dicentrarchus labrax. The sequence continues at coordinate 7,648,812 of NW_026136707.1, read as the reverse complement.
ACATCTAACTGTGGTGCTTTAACCCTCAGGATAAGTCAATTGGTCTGCAACAGGTTTGTGACAGTAAAATTAAAAGGTCCTTCCAAAGTGCTACTAATGAAAATGAAGCCCTGCAGCCCTCAAGTGACCCGTCACAAAGAATATGAACATAAAACTCTATGGTGAAGCCTTGAGGTGGGAAGTTATTACACTCAGCCTTCACTGCCGCTGTTTCACTGACACTCATGGCAATATATTGATTGCAACATAAAATGTAAGATTCATTAATGAAAGGATGAAAGACTTAAAAGTAGGTGTTGATTGTTCTTCTCATAAAACTTTAAGTATTGGCCATTTTTGTATCAACTGATTGGAACAACACACAAAGAGAAAGGAAAAGGAAAAAGGAAAGGAAAAACTTCTGAAGGCAGTGTGAGTATTGAGAGAATAGAAAATGATGTTTTGTAAGTGTGTTTTGTATGGAACAGAGTGTGACAAGTTACTGGGTGTTCAGATACAAAACATTCCTGCATTATGAAATGCAAGGGGCTACATTGTCGGGGCGTGTTATTTCAGGTCCCAGTGAGACAATGAGATGCAACCCTGGCCAACTAGTAGATGCATATACTGTAATACTGTGAAAAAGGTAGATGTAACATCTCTGTTAAGTTATCAGTCATTTTATCCTCTGTCCTCAGAATCAGCAGGTAAAGAGCAGAAATACTCATGTTACAAAGTAATCTACCAGGAATGTGTGTCTGCATGTATTTAATTGGCCAACGCAGCGCTATTGCCATATGTTGTCACATAATGCTGTGGAAAAAGTGGAGCCAGGTTCTTCTTTTTTGCCCAACGTGCCTGAGTTTTTTTTATTTGCCAAAGCCCTCTGCGGTGGCACCCCTGCTGTGGCAACACAGTAGTCTCTTTGGAATGAAGGAAGGTGCTGCATTTTTCACACAGTGCTGTCGTCTGTATGCACATGGCCTTACTCTGCTGCAGTAACAGCTGAGATGCTCTGAGAAATCTCTGTTTTTTGCTCACCTGGCAGATAGATTCCACATAGAGGGCTGACTGGGAAAACAAATGTATCCATGTGTTCATAGGCAACAACTAGGTTTTCTGACCAATCTTTAACAAACAACACTGCCCTGTAAAGACTATAGTTTGTTTAGTGTATGCTTGATGGTTTTTCATTTGGTTTTTTGCATTTTGTGAGAATTTTAGTGTACAGGGTTAGGGATTAAAAGTATTACATAAAATGTCTCATGCTTCAAATTGTGTTTTTGTTATGAGACTAGGGGAAATGAAAAAAAAAAAAAAAAGAAAGGCTAAAGGAAACACTGAATTTTTAACTTGCAAAAATAGTTCTCCTCTGACAGTTTCTGAGGACATACTGTAATTAGCCTTATCAAATATAATCACAGTCTGTCACTTTTATTTCATGTTGTTACATTCTTTTTTCATTGTTGTTGCACAAATAATGTTATGTTGTGCATTACTTATTTATTTGACTGGCGTTTTTCAATTCATAGCTGCTGAAAGACACCTGATGTGACATCACTTCCATTATGGCCAGTGTTGCTTGACAGTTTTAGCACATGCAGTAGAGAGCCAGGTTTCTGCACTATGGGATTTAGTGTTGAAGTACTCTTTTAAAGGGAACTGTTACAAGGTCAATTCCATTTTTTTAGGGTATTAGACAGATAGATAGTGAATTAGCCAGGTAAGACTTTTAATCATCCAAGTCAAAATATATATTCACAAAACAGAATTTTTTTTTTTTCATTATAAAGGGTTAGAGGCATGTTATTGCTCTTTGACAAGACAAAACGTACCCAGCAGAGGATGTCTATTGTCTGTATTTTTAAACCAGAGAAAGAGGAGGCAGCCACAGCATAGCTGGTGAGTAAGCTTGTTTGGGGTCATCAAATTGCTTATTGACAAATGTTGCCAAGGATACAATATTTAACTGGATCCTGTATTTATCTTTATGTAAGTCCACTTCCGAAACACACACACACACACATACAAGCACACACATTATTAAAGGTGCACCTTCCAAAGCAGTTGTTTATTCACAGTGTGGAGCTTTTTCTTGCTGTTGGCCACCTTTATGTCCCAGTATGACAAAGTGCCAATGCTGCAGGTCTGCGAATTTTCCGCCACCATATGTGGACAAAGAAAGGTGGCAGCGGGTGAGGAGATTGATGGGGTAGGGATGGTGATGGACACAGGTAGCTTGGCACAGCTCAGGGCCCCCATCCACCTGGCATTAGTTACCATTGTCTCGCTCCCCGTTTTCCTGGCACAGCCTTTGATTGAACTGGCGGTGAGGTGAGGATTTGGCACAGGGAGGGTTTTACCTCCATGATAACAATAGGCCACAGACGGGGGAGGTGGCTGTTTGTATCGTGCATTGTTGAACAGGATTGTCTAATGGAGGTTCACTGTGCATTGTGCAGGGTTTCTGGAAAGGGATTTGGGGTTTGTAAAAGGGCATCTGAGTCCCGCTGCTCAGTTTGGCTAATCAATTCTGTGTCCTCGCTGGGTTGTCCCACAATTGTCCTCATACAGTATGAGGCAGTTTCTCTGTACTAAAGGATCTAATTGACACAGTTTTTTATAGCATACAGGGAGAACGATATACCTATTATTTCTAGTTTGGTTTAAAGAAAAAAAAAAGGCATTTTCATTGCAAGCATGCCCTGACACCCCTAATCATGACCAGGGTGCCCTGTACGGTGCAGAGCACAGGCTCCCGCCCTGACAGATTATCCGGTGTGAATGTTTGGGAATGATAATGAGATCAAAACACCTCACTAAGCTGGGAAGAGAGGGTGGAGACTGGAGAGGGAGAGGGAGTAAGGGAAAGCGAGCAGGGGAGAGGGTGAGCGATAGCTGCGATAAATTGCAGAAGCAGAACCACTTGAGCATAAAATTAGATTTTACAAATGTGTTGTTACCTGACAGTCCTCTGACAGAGGAGATATCACAACATTATAGGGCTGCATGAGTACTACTAATCGTATCAAATAAATAAGAATGCCTCTCAGCTGTGATAGAGCTGGATGGAGATTCAATGTGGACAGTGAGTTAGAGGGAGAAATAACATAATTAAAACAGCCTCTCTCATTATGGACTCAAACATTAGAAGCCCAAATTCAATTTATATGATAATATATTATGCTCCATAAAAGCTGTACACATTATGACACATTTTTCTAAATGCTGTGACACTTAAAATATTGTCACTGACTGTTGATTTCACATTTTGGATTAACCGTTTTCAAATGTCAGTGACATTTCTCTCGTTGATGTGCATTTCTGTCATTATTCTATAATGTTTATAATATGGTAAAGCTTCAGAACTGTCTGAGTAGCTCAAGGACACTTTTACAGGACAAACACTTGATATTAAGTGGGCTTGAATCATCTGTTCCTTTCCCCACCAGACATTACTGCTGCTATGAATTATATCAATATGTGATTGTTTAATGAATAATAAAGTCTTTGGATCTTGTAATACGAGGATACACTAATGCCTTCAGTGGTTAGAATAAATAAGTTAAAGAAACAAACATCCACTATATGCCTGTCAAAGTAAGAAATATAAACTGTCCTTCTACATAACGAGCTGCTATGAGGCAAAGTATTTGAGGAAACAATTATTTGTTATTGGTGGATACAAATAAGTAAGTTAAATACATCATTAAAAGAACAATGAATCAGTCTGAATGACAAATGGAAGCTCTAATTCCAGTCGGCTTAGCAGAGAGACAGTGTGACAAGTCACTGAGGCAAGCTTTATGTACAGTATGCTACAAGAAGAAATAGTGTGTATGTGTGTGTGTGTGTGTGTGTGTGTGTGTGTGAACCTGCTGCAAATGTATTGCACAGTGAATTAATATACAGAGGGTTTTATTCCCCTAGGTGCTAAATCTACGGAGACATATTTTACCTGATGTTTATTGCTTGAGATTTCAAATAGATAATGGTGGTTATATCCGTTACAGTGCAATGGTCTTTACCCTAATAACGTCAATAATAATCAGTTGTAAGACACTTTTATATCTGCAGTTTTGTAACAATCAGTTCCATGTTTTTTCAAGTGTTGAATATTGCATTTTAACTCTCTCAGATTTTGACCAGATGGGAGGGAACTAAAGCCCCGTTGATAAATTAACATGTATTTTCTGTATTGTCAAACAGCTTTAACAGCTAAACTGAATGTTTATTTCTTTATACATCGGGGCTGTGAGGTATAATAAAATTGCTGTTCTCATTTTATGTTTGTGCCACCAGCAAACTATCTACCAAATATTAGCTTAAGCCAATTGTTTAAATATTTACTATAGTAAATGCATTAGATGTTGGGGTTAGTCAAAATGTCATTCTTTTCATAGTTTAAGTATCCAAACTGTTGTTGAGGAGCTGTAAAAGAAACTGATTAACTTCTCTTGGTGGGTGATGTTGCAATTAACCCATACTTTTCTTGCCAGAAATCTGGTTTAGAATACCTCAGTGATCAATTCAATGTCAAGGTTATCAATAAGAAAAGTAACCCTTTAACCTATCCCCGTACTGCCATCATGTTTCAAATTGCTAATATGGAGGGTCATTTGTTAGGGCTAATTCGTGCCAATATTCCTATTCTGGTTTAACTAAACCATTAGCCCAGTAAAATAGTTAGTTGAATTAAATCAGACTATTGGTACCGCTTGAAATAATCAGTCACTACATTATATTAACCGTATTTACACATTGTTTGACATTTATTAAATCCAATTACATAAAAAAACAGCGAGTCAATGAAAAAAAACTGATATTACTGTTTAGATATTATGATACACAATTCATTTTACATTATTAGGAAATGCTATTGATTATATAACAGAGTGCTGTTAATATGTAATATTGTAAGCAGAATTTGTATATATTAAACAGTACCCAGTGCCCAGTGACATTTGAATGTCACTATTAAATCAGAATTACTGTGCTAGAGACAAATTCTAATAACAAGCATTGTCTTACTCCATGTTATTTTATGTTCATTAAACAGGGACAATGCACAATAAATGTATTGTACCAGACGTAGATAAAAGCTATTTTCTTTTTTTAAATCAAAACACTTTGTAAAAAAGGGACACCATATGAAAAACTAAGAAACAAACAGAAAAACAACACTTAATTCCCACTAGGGATCACAACATCAGCAATCCCAACTGAAAGACATTCAGAATTCAACAGAACAAGAAATTACAAAGCCCACACACAGTACTAGTGCTGGCCACATTCAATGTGTCGCAGCTCAATGACTACAGACCTGACTGTCCTTCAACCATGTTTTCACACAGCACAGAGTACTGCACTCTCTGATATGATAGTGTAATTATTTCAACAAACGTTAAAAAGAGCTCATTGCTGACTAGAACTGTTGTGGCCAGAATGAAGGATACACATTAGCTGCCATTACGCTGAACTGCAGGCTTTATTCTTCTGTTTATTTTCATGCATTATCAGTGAACAGAAACACTTTATTGTTTAAGCTATAATGCTCTTTAGCTTACATGTGTTACATAATCATCCATAATACCAAAGCCCTCTAGGCTTTTCAAACTAAGAAAAATATAGCTTATTAATTTTAAACAAGAATTGTCTCTGTTTGGTCCTAACATCTTATGTCTGTAAACATATGCATAGCACTAGTAAGAATACAGTAGAAAACATGTCAAAGTGATATATTTTAGATATTTAAAATTACAGTCACAATCTGACTTTTGTATGGCTAGAATGAAAGATGAGGACACACAAACAGAATGTTTAAGATAACACTTCAATAATTAAAAGTCATTATCAGACTCATAAGTCCTTTACGCTGTTAATAGTCAGTTGTGGCATTTTGCAATTAAAATGTGTGCAAACATAAGCATGTCAGCACATACCTGTCAGTCACTGTCACCCTTATCACACTTCTAGTTTAACAAGTATCAACAGAAGAGACCTTTAATACAACATTTAACACTTCGATTAAGCCAATAAACACAACCTGTTTGACGGAAGATGTAGCCAATAGACGTTAGCAAGTGTAGTATGTGGACCGCTATATTTTGCATGCATACTTTATATGTGTTTTCGTATATTTTTCCTCCAATGATAAGATTTAAACATCAACTTGTTGAGGCTATATCTCATTAGTTATCAGACTAATCACTAGAGTAATCAATCATCCATTCATATGCTCCTTTATTCCTCATAAGGGACACAGAGTGATTGGAGCATTAGGAGAAAGACATGGAAACACCCTGAAAAAGGTCACTGATCCTTTGCAGCGCCAACATGAAAAACACATTCACACTTAACACCCGCAGGGAATTTTAGAGTCTCAGATTCACCTGACCTGCATGTGTTTGAACAGAGGAAACAAGCAGTGGGGGGACGCCCAAGTGAACATGGGGAGAAGAACCACAGCTAAGATCAAACCCAGAACCTTCTTGCTGTGAGGTGACTTTGCTAACTAATGAGCCAATGTGCTGCCAGACGCCATTAATTAACCAGCACCATTAATTTCCTCTCATGATACTTATCATTGATTAAATGTAACAGATTCCTGGCCTGCCTTTTTTGCTATGCGTGGTACAAAATGCAGTATTGGCTAGCTTAACCACTGTTCTGGATATTGTATAACAGTTAGTCCCAAGTGTTTTGTTGTTACCCATAATTATGGAGAAACATATTCTTCCCAAAATTGGCTGCATTTCCGAATGTTCATGGTGGTTTGTGTCTGTGCTTTGTGCTGGTCATTGTTTGGTGCCATCATTGTGAAATTGAGTGCTGTTGCACATCCAGGGAGACAGGAAGCTATTCACAGGGAGATTGGGAATCCCACCAGTGAAAAGAAAGTACAAAAGAGCAACACTCGGAAATGCAGTGGGCGAGCACGCATGTATCCAAGAGCATAATGAGCTAGTTTCATTGTTTGGGGTTCTGCAATGGTTTGTCTGGCAGTAAGAAGTTTGTTTTAACAAGCTCAATGTATCATACAGTGGAGGGCAATAAAAATAAAATATGTATGGGATCCATCTCTATGTACCTGGTAGGTTATGGATCTGTATTTTATTTATATACAGAGAATTATTTATTTACTTTAACCTGGAGCTGTGGAAAAGTATCATCACTTTTTATATAGTATGTCATATTTGTTTTTGAACAAAAAATCTGTGTTTAGAACCTACCAAAATATGGGGTTACCCAGGTTTAGGACAACAAGTAAGGTAATGAAATCATCTTAAATGAGGTTGCGAAGCAGGCTGTAACTGCAAGTAAGGTCAAATTCTTGCTTGGTTGAAAATAACAGTCATTGATCTTCCCTCTCTTCTGCACAAATTTCATGTTGCACAAGGTCAGAGGTATCAGTTTTTGCTTCAGTAGTAAATAGTACAGATACAAAAACTGACCTTTTGTCTTGCTTTTAAATTGTAGATACTGCATTTATTTTGAAAACACATATTTTTTTGCCAGTCAGCTGTTTAAACTAGGAAGCAAAAAGGGATTTTTCTGAAACTTTCAAAACTTTCTGATTCTTTGAGACAATGGATGCTTATCTGACAGTCTTTGGCTTGTGCTGTGTGGTTGCTGTAAGGACAAGGACCAACGCATTCTCATAAACGTCTGACGGTTTACATTACGTTACGCAGAAATATAACTTCTTCAATCTTGAATGTAAGCCCAAACAATTGGGTGACATAGCTGGAAAAACAACACGCCAGATCCTATCACACAGCCACTTTGAGATCACGTTAAATTAAACACTGCCTACACTCCATTTAGATAAAGAATTTCAGATAATGTAAAAAATTGGAATGTGTTTCTCCAACAACTAAGTCATCTTTTTTCATCACAAATTCAGAAAATCTGTACATAGTAAAGCAGAACATGGCAATATTAACATTTAAACCATGTTACTTAGCTATATAACTTTAACATAATGTTATGTCATCACACCAAAAATCTAAAATAGCAAAAATGACCCCAGCATCATTCTATTTTAATGTTGCTTTGTTTTGGCAGGTTGTCATTCAGTCACTCAGATCACACTCTTTGAAGTCTAAAGCCTGTAAATGCAGTAGATGTTAAAAATAAGTATTTTCAGTGGTACCCAGATGATTCCAACCTAACCAACTAAGCTGGCTTGCAGGCAGTCTGCCACTACATAACAGCAGAGGATGGTTTATGCTTGTGCTCTTGCCCACGTTGTTTGCGGGTACATAACATGTAGGGCTTTCATGCTACAACATGGATTTTTGCAAGGGCATGTACAGCTGAAATGTGAAACCTCTGATTTTGACTCGGCACAGCACAGCATGTCTCTGTCAGTTCCTTAAGGCCTTGCAGACACCTCTGCACTAACAGCTTCTGTTTATGAATCAAATCTAGCTTGATTTTCATTCATACCACCCATTACCAAAGGCTTTCATTCACATGCAGGTTAAATGTTTAACATTATGGCACTATTATTTATCACTTTAGACACATTTGTTACATTAACGTTTCATAAATCTTTCTGAATAGGTGTTTTTGTTCAAATATCAGTATTTAACTCTATGATATACACTGTAAATGATGACCGACTGTCCTGTATTTGAAGGAAATTACTTCTACACAATACTGTTGCATAAGAGTTGAACAATTCATTAGATTTTACTCTACCACAACTGGTTGTTTCTACTGTCTCTGTTAATATTTCTGTTTGGTTTAGATGGTCTGGTTTCTCCAGCTTTAGGGTTAAATTTGAATCATCCTCTCTTCACATACATCAGTCTGTGGCTTTTGAATGCAGCTGATCCACAAAGTCCTCAAAGGACAAATTATGGAAACAGCTGCAATTAGTGGCTGATTTATATATTGTGGTAGGACCTTCGAGACTAATTAAAGGCCTTTGTATTCTTGTCTATTGGAGACATGCTAATTTGAAGCCTTTTGACTGAGATTCACAAGAACAAGTCTGAAATTCATGCATCTCAATTTGCACGCGCCCACTGCAATAACGAACATTCAGTGTAGTTGTTTAAATGAGAACTTGTAAACATGTTCCATAATATTCCAATCTCTACATCATTTGAGTACATTTTGTAAGATGCCAACAAGAACTGCTTATTTGATGGAGCTGCAGGAGCACTTGTACATTAGGCCTTGCTACTGTGCTTATGGCAAAATTCTGAAAACGGCAAAGCAAATTATCCGCAGGATTTTCCTCCTAAGGAGCAGGTCTCCCCCCGTTTATTAAATTTGTTAAAGTGCTTCTGAGCAATGCACATTTTATCCTCTTACCAGTCAAATTACTATATACTCCAGCAATTACTTAATGTACTCTAATGAGATTTCCCCATGAAATGGAAGGATTCATTTATTTTAATGTGACGCATTCCACCGGGCGGTTTATGCATCACGTCCCCATCGCAATCCAGGGAGGCTTTGAGTCATAAATAGTAAGATGAGCTTGGCTTCAAGAATTGCCAGTCTGCCCACAGCAGCAGCAGATATGCAATTCTGTGATCCAGGCACTGGGGGTCTGTTCAGGGGCATCAACAGGTCACAGGTGCTATTTCAAAGCTCAAGCTCTGCAACCAGGTATGCTCTAGGATTAGTGAAATAATACTGCACTAGCTGGCAGTATTTGTACGCCATGCTTGGGGAATGCAAAATCCGGAACATAAATTACACACGAAAACACTAAAATGAAATAAAATAAATCACTTTGTGCTCTTTAAATGCCGTTTGGCTGAATTAAATTAAAGCCTTTTAGATTTTTTCTGTGCCCTTTATTTTATAATAAGGGTAATAGTATGCATATCAATCCAGTAACTGTTTGGATAATGTATCTGGTGGTAAAGTCCACCTAGTTCAATTGTTTTATATTTCAAGAAATAGTATTGTAATCCTCCAACTGAAGGCAAGAATTATCAGTATTGCAGTGAAATGTACTAAAAGCTCATATTCTACAACAAAAAGCAACTCCTGTAACCATTAGTCAATTAATTGATTAGTTGATTGTCAGGAAATTAATTGACAACAATTCTGACCATTTATGTCAATTATCAAGCAAAAAGGCCAAGCACTGTCATGATTCTAGCTTTAGGGAAAAGAAGCCCTAAAATTAAGAAAATAAGCCCTAAAAGCAGGGGATTTAAAGAAGCTTGTTTAGTGTCGAGATGGGATAAGCTATAACTTGACCAATGTAAATGTACCTAATCAAACCAACAAGGTGCATTGTTGTAGTCACTTTTGAAATGTTCTGTGACACCACAAAACCAATATTTTGTTTTGGAGTCTAGATAGAGATTGGAACTTATCAAATCCAGAAAAGAGACTCAGAATCTGCTTTAACATGCATTAACTGGCAGAATGAATAACTTAAAATATAATATGGTGATTTAGTGTTATAGTGGTGTTAGAAATGTTGTGATCTCAATGCAGAAAAGACTGCTTTCAAAAGGTTTTCTCTATAGCTCAAAGGATGCCTATAAACAGTGTAACTTTTGATGACGGCAAACTTTTCTTTTTCAGAACTGATGGAAGATGGTTTGAGACATTTTGCTTTGTTATTGAAATAGATGATATGATGAGAGTGGAGGTGGAGGAGCACATTTTTCGATAAGCTGATGCTCCTACAGGCATCTTTTAAGAAGCTGTCTAAACTGTCTACTTAAAGGCTGCAGCCGAGCCACAGAGGGACTTTGTTGTCTTACATTTGACAGTACATGTAATATGTGTTTCTTTACCAATTACACACAAATAGTAGAACTTAACTATTTTAATGTTAGATACTGAGTACATGACAGTGAAATATCGCCAAAGAAAGTACTGTTGAATATTCTGTGTTAAAATGAAACTCCAGTAATTTAGCATTTTACTTCCATGACAAGAGAGACCACAAGAAATCGACAGAGGATGAGATGACTTTTATTCCCTTGTACGGAAAATTTGATCAACATTTCCAATAATGCACCCAAAGGCGTCATTTTGTTAAATGTGTGCCTGTTCATTGTCCACTTTTTTCAAGCTCCTTGCCCCCAGTTTGTAACACAGACTTTTTGTTTTTAAGTCTCCAAGGCCATCAGTATGACACCATCATGATTTTTTTCTTAGACCAGAAAGCTCCCTTTAGAGCTATACAGAAAAACTGTTTTTAGAGGTAATGTCTTTGTGACAAGCTGGTCTATACAGTATTTACTGAATGAAATATGTGTAGTTCCGCTTTAAGTGACATAACTAGAATTTAAAATACTTTATTTTGATTGTTTAAGCTTTATTGTCTGTGCTGTAGGCCCAATATATCATGAAAAAACCCATTTCAACTATTGAAAAAAAAAGTTGTTTTCCTCTACACTGCAGGATATAGTGCAGCACTGATGGTCTTACACACACTACCCTCTCAAGCGATACCCTTTTTTGATGTGCACATAGACATGTTTTGTACATTTTGAGCAGTAGTTCATCTCATCTAAAAAATGAAAAAATCCTTTGAATTTTATCTAAAAGAAGAGTGCACGTCCAGTTATCTGCTCCACCAATCTGGTATTCTGGTGAAATAAAAGGACATCTTAATGGAGAGACAAGAGTCTGAGATAGTCTGCTGCCCTGATGGAACAGACAGACAGACACACATATATACACACACAGACACACACTTTAAATCCATTATGGCTTTAGACTTCAAAGCTGATATTGGTTTTTTAGCATTCCCTGAAAATGGAGAGGGTTGCTCCATGTTTACTGAGCAAATTTAATACCTCGTGTAATGTGCACTGCTCCCCTCTCTGCTAGTCCTAAGTGCAAATGCCTCTCAATATTTTTCTCCATTTAGCCCTACCTGGAATTGTGTCTGTGTTTCTCCTTTTGCTTGTGATTATGTCTGAGGCGAATTGTCATGGGCCTTACGTCTCTTTCTCTTTCGTCTTTCAGGTGGGATTTTCGAACAAACAGATGGACCTGTTTCACTTGTTAGCCCTGAGGAGCTTGCCTTTAAATTTGCTGTCAATAACATAAACAGAAACAGGACTTTGTTGCCGAACACAACACTAACATATGACATACAGAGGATTAATATCTACGACAGTTTTGAGGCATCAAGAAAAGGTGAGTGGCTTGTTCTATGTTTATTCAAGGATTGTGATTACAGTGTGGAGGAAGACAAGTATCTGGTCAGTATAAAAACACTAAAATGTCTGTGTTAATTTGATAATGTTTGATAATGATCCTGACTAAATGGACTGTGACTGAAGAGGCAACACACTTCATTCTCAAACTTTCTTCTCTTCTTTCTTCTTCTCTAGCTTGTGACCAGCTGTCTTTAGGTGTGGTTGCAATATTTGGGCCCTCACATAGTTCATCGTCGAATGCTGTGCAGTCCATCTGCAATGCATTGGAAGTGCCGCACATCCAGGTGCGGTGGAAACATCACCCAATGGACAACAGGGACACCTTTTATGCCAATTTATACCCGGATTATTCTTCTCTAAGCTATGCTATCCTGGATCTGGTGCAGTTTCTCAAATGGAAAACAGCCACTGTTGTATACGATGACAGCACAGGTGACGGTTGTACTATTATATTTATTGCCACAGACACAGTCCACATGTGCAAAGTACTCCACTAAAATGAATTAAGAAAAAAAATTTAACATTTGATGATCTTCTCATTTGTGATTTTTCTTTTCTTAAGGTCTTATAAGACTACAGGAGCTGATAATGGCCCCGTCCAGGTACAACATCAGGCTAAAGATCCGACAACTTCCTCTTGACACGCAAGATACGAGACCCCTTCTTAAAGAAATGAAGAGAAGCCGGGAGTTCCGCATCATTTTTGACTGCAGTCATCAAATGGCTGCACAGATTCTCAAACAGGTTAGTGACAGTCCTGCAGAGTGTGGCATAGACCCTTTCTAATGTTAGATCTTAATATGGCCCAGACAGATCTAAGCATGTGGTCCTCTTCAACACAGCTGTCAACAGCACAAGTTGATTCTTATCAGATCAGAGTGAAAATATGGAGGCTATGACTTGCCAAGAACTTGGCAGTGGTTAGGTGAGAGGAGAGTAGCAGCAGAAGGTGTCAGTAATAATTAAGCAGGAGTGAAATTTTGCTGTCAGAAAGTGGGATTTCCACTTGTGCCACCTGACCCCTCAGAATCCCTTAAAAGTTAATCAAATACAGTGTCCAATCATAGACATCAAATCTAAAATTGACTTGTGGAGAATATACTTCTTAGAGTGAACAATCGTCTTGTGATCTTAAGCAGAGAAAGCTGTGACCCGTTGTGATGCACAGCTGTTCATTTTTGCATATGTTGCAACTGGCTTTGTATTGCAGACTGTAAAAGTGTACTGATGTAATGCTTAGTTCTTACAATGATGGAAAACAATGCATAAAACCTGTACTAATTCAGTTTTTAGTGTCCAGCACATGGGTGAAATTTGAACGGTTTGACTTTATACATATGCCACAAACAGCAATAAGATCCAAAATGTTTCATTATCAAAACTGTACATACATGTGTTTTGATACAAATGATCGTCACTCAACAAACAACTGTCAGTATAATGCTCGCAGTAGAGATTGTGGGGGTGGTCTAAAGCTCTATAGATGTCAGAAACAGGCAGGTGGATCCCCCTTCCATTCAATTTGCTGTCAGCTTCTGTTTACTAAATGCATCATCCCCTCCCAAGTTATTTAAATATCTCAGTCCTCCAAAGTTATTGAGATCTAAGGTGACATATATCTGCTCGTGGCCAGTCTGCACATATCGCACCAAGGAATCAGTGTCCTCTTGAGAGAACAAGTGAGAGAAGGTTTTGAGGCAAAAATGCTCCAGACAGTTCCCTTCCGTGACCATCTTGTCAGGGTGCTATAGCACAGACCACAGCTTTTAAAAGATACCTACTGTGTTTTGGTTGAAAAACAGCAAATATTGACTTTTGAAAAACTGGAAAGAGAATTTCAGACATTTTGTTCTTAAAATTATGAAGCAGAAAATATAGAAAAACTAGAATAGATGACCGTACATTCTAACATTCTGGTAAATCACTAATAATACTGCAGCACACAAAGTATGATCTCTCAATGAACTTCTGTGTTGTAGTCACCTAAACAGACTTTCTTACTAAAGGCAAATTTGGAATGAATATCACCTACATTTTGACTGCAGTACAACTACAATATCTTAACATTTGCAGACTCATCCATTCACAGCTTTACAAAAAGTTTGGTCCTATCCCAGACAGTAAGTAGAAATCAGAAGCATTGTGTAATGTGATTTGACTTGTACTGCAGGTGCATGTGTATGAAGGAGGATCTGATGCGACTGTTTTAAAATAGTTTAAATATCATCTCTGAAGTGCTGTATTACGCCCTTGGAACATTTTGTTTGTCATGCCATGATTCTCAACAATATGTCTCGTCCCGTCTTCGCTCTGACAAGCTTACCTGCATTCTACATGCCTCTGTCAAGTTATATTCCTTGTCAGATTGGAGAAAATAGGAAGCCTGTCCCAGGTGTCTTTAAAAAAAAACAAAAAACTGTGTGCCTTTTGTTCTTATGTTTTTATTTTTCATTTGGTGCTGTTATGCTGTATTGGTGCTAACAGAGCTATATTGAGTTTTATTAAAATAAGTGGTTGACAATAGAATGCTGACAGAATTATATTGTATCATAGTGTACATCATCCTGCAGCAGTGGACAAATTACTTCAATTAATGAAAAACCCCTGCACACAATACAAAACATGACACAAAGTTTCAAAGTCATGTATTTGGCTTGATGTCTATAGACGAAGAAGTGAATTTGCCTCCACATATGCATAGCATCTTATTTACATAACCTTGGCTTTTTTTCACAACAGATGGTACAATTAAATGGGAAGCACAGCCGCCATGAGAATGTGGTCCCTTTGAATGTAGATTGAGTGAAACAAGTGGCGGTGATGGAGTGTTCGGATATGAGGCAAAGATTGCAGAGCTCTTTTGATTGAAGGCTCGCTCGTCTCCTGGGATAACGTCACATGCCCTAAGCCATTGCAAACCATTTAAATGCATAGAAAAGCATCAAGTACTGTTGCTATTCTGTAATTCTGTGGACCACATATGGTTCAGAATTCCCAGCAAGCTATAGCAGAACCTATCTTCTTTGTCAATATACTGCATGCTCATTAAAACCTGGCTATTTTTTACTTTACTGATAAAAAGATTTTTTTGTTCATCTCTTTACCATTGTTTGTTCTGTTGATTCTAAAATGCCCTGACATGACAAAATGACCATTTTCTTTATCCTGTCTCTATTCATTCACACCTTTCTTTCCCATCCTCCATCTCTGTATCCCTCCAGGCCCAGACCATGGGGATGATGACAGAGTATTACCACTATATCTTCACCACTCTGGTAATGTACCATGCTTGTTAATGCAAATAGAGTCTCGTTTGTTCTCATCTCGTCACCGCTTGAGTTTTTGATGAATAGTGGCTAATTGCCAATGGGGTTTGGATCCAGTCCATAATATCAATTTTGTTTGACAAGCTGCAGGCATAATGGAGTCTTCAGTGTGCTGTAGTAAACACTCTGCTTTATAGTAAAGTCAACAGAAGCCTTTGAGGTGGCAGCATTAAAAAACAACAGCTTAAGATTCAAAACTGACTATGACTTCCAAGTTAGAGGAAGGACTTCATTTGGGCCTCTGTACTAAATGATATATCATTTAATTAAATACCATATATTTTTCAAGTGAAAATGATAAAAAAAAACTGGATTGGAATGAAAAAAAAAATATCATGAAATTTAATCCAGTATCACTCTTTGTGAATGTGGGATTTATTGCAGGAGTGTTGTTTTAGACTGCATTAGTTTTAGCTAGGTGTAACTAATAAATTGTCAGGTGAATTGTATAATTATATATCTTCATAGGAACAAATAAGTTTGGGGAGTGGAGTGCCACAGACATGGTAGGGAAGACAGAAAATATTTAGAGTTTAGATCGTTGTTGGTCTTTTCAAGACAATGGGGATGATGACACACAAAACATTGGCAGACTTACCCTTTAAAATTAAAATTAATTCAGGCTTGAAGTTTTTTTTAAGTATCAGATATGTTTAATGTTACCTGGGTATGTTACAGTGTCATTCCCCTCTTGAGCGTTTAAAGTTCCCTTTCTGATGAAATGATTTCGCCTGACTAATACAAGCAGACCCAGCAGGGAGGTGTTGCTGCTCTTCACTAAGACGCTGGCTATTTGGTGACAAACAGACTGAACGGGAATGAATACCAGCATGATCTGTGCTGTTCCTTTCACTCTCTGTTATTGTCTCTGTTCCTGCCTCTCTCGTGCACGCACACTCCCTGTCTCTCTGGACTTGGCCCGTCTGTTGTGATAATATGGTATGACACCGAGGTCCAGGCATGATGTGTGTCAAATTTCACGCTTGACAGCGTGGCAATAACATTGGTCTGCCATGCATCGTGTTTGTGTAGCATGTCTATTGCTTTAATAGGGATATCCAAAATTCCTTTTCATTGCCAGTGATCTGATGTATGTGTGTAAGTGTAACAGTTTCCTAGCAGACGGAACAGAAAAATATTTACTAGAGGATTAACTCAAAAAAATGCAGCAACAATATTTTTCACATGAAGGCAGGATATCTTTTTAGAATCAGAGTGTGGTATCTATCTATATCTGCAATATGTTGTCATATTGATAGACACACCATTAAGAAGATTATACCTGGCGGCTTGATTTGATCCAAAAAGATGAATACTTGTATGCTATACACAGCAATACAATTTCCTCTCGATGGAATCCACTGATGTCTGTGTTTTATCTTCTGAGGTGAGGGAAATGCCGACTTATTAGAGCGTGAAAAGGCAACAGCAGAGTGGTATGGGGTAATAACGTCCTTGTCCTTTGAAATGAGTCTGCCATAGCTCCTGCCTTGCCATAGCTATCTCTGAGAACCTAAAGCTGAGAACTTTGTTATGTTTGCCACGTTCATAACACTTCAGTATGCACTCAGACATATGCAGCATGTTCGCTGGGTAAAGTTTTCAGCGTAATGCTGTTGTAGGATTATGTTGATTTTGTGTTATAGATTTGTGTACAAGGCAGCACTGTAAAAAGTGAACTTATAATTGGAACAAGTTGCTTTTCTGACATTCTAAAATACCCTGATAGAAATAAGGATGTCACAAAAGATGAATTATACTTTTTTACAAACAGTTCTGTCCCAGTTAGTTTGTATTCTTAGCTTCAAAGCTAAGAAACTCGTAACCTGATCTACTTTTCTGAGCAATTTTGAATGTCATATAGAACAACAGTGATTTTCTTTGATCTCAGTTCATAAAAGAGAGTACTGTACTGCATTCTAGTGTGAAAAAAAAAAGAAGAAATATTTCAGTGACTGGCAGCGACTATTCTTTAGTAAGTGTCTTACACGCTCTCGTTCCCCCAGCACTAACCCCACAGGGTGCTAATGAAATATCTATGTTCATCCAAATGTCTTTTCCAAGCCCCCTGGCCCATTCCGACACGACATGTGTCAACATGTGACTTCACACTTCAGCTACAATGGCTGCCCCAGAAATTACAGCGGCTCAAATTGAATTGCTTTTTTTTGCTTAGAAGTTGTCTGGAGAAGGCGAGTGTTGAATTATTAATATGATCCAACAGAATTGATGGATTTTTTCTTGTTCTTTAATTTTTCTGACCTACAAACAATAATTAAAATATTCCTAAATAAGAAATTTGCACCCATAAAGATTTTTTCACATGAACATGATTAGGAACGACAAAATATACCACAAGCTTGTAATTTGTGCAGTATAATTCATTATTATATAGGTACAAAAACAATAACAATTTGTCAATTCTAAAAGGATTTGCCAGCAAAAAAATACTCCACCAGGAGAGCCTTTCAGATTTAATTTACAACACAGACACTGCCTCAGACTGTAAGCTTAAATCTCCTGATATGACATTGAAAACTACTGTATTCTCCTTCTTTTCACCCTTTTTGGTCTTAATATAGTATCTCTTTAATCAGCTCATTAATTTTTTCATTCTTTTTCCATGTGAGGAGAAAGCATCCAGGACAAAAAAAACACAGATGCTCAATGCTGGCAGACTAAATGAGAATCTATCCTTCATTACTGTTGTCCCTCAAAAGGACCTGATGGCCATTGACCTCGAGCCGTATCGCTTCTGTGGTGTCAACATGACCGGCTTCCGCATCCTCAACGTGGATAATCCCCAGGTCGCATCCATTGTGGAGAAATGGTCGATGGAAAGGCAGATACCACCTAAACCTGACTCAGGCCTACTGGAGGGCATCATGACGGTATGTTTTATTACTTCTGTGTTGTTCCATTTAAAGTCAGTCATCAAACTGTCAATATAAAGGGACCACATTTATCTATCTGTCTGTCTTATCTATCTATCATAGCTTTTGCCAATGGTAAGAAATTGATTTAATTATAATAGTAACCTACAACAAACTCAGCTATATCACTATATACAATAAATACTTTATCAGATGCATATACAAACAACTCTTTCAGACTGTGGCTCATGTATAAAACATAAATACTGTATGAAGTATGTAAACAGATTTGAGAGGTTCAGCTACAGCTCTGCTAAATGTTGAATGGGAAAGATGCATATTTTAAGTGATTTTAAAAGTTCATTGGTACCATACTGAGTGGTTCCAGTTTCTTATAAACAACTACTGTCTTTGTGCACTTCGGTGTCTCCCTTTAACTCATGGTTCTTGTGGGTAAATTGTCTGTTGATTAGAGAGGTTAGAACACAAAAAAACAGTCACGCTTACACATAAGTATGCAATGTATGTAAACAACTACTCAGTAAACCATTCAGGTATAAAAGGGGTCTCAGAAAGGGCAACCCATCTAGCCTTGAACCCATGGTTGTACATTCTTTATGTCCATTTTCCAAGCAAAAAGCTGAAGCTAAGATCCCTAAAACTGAATGATTGAAGAGAAGAAAAATACCTCCTCATCAGAAAGATTCCTGGTTCTGTTCTGGCATGTTGATGGCAAGGTCAGATATTGGCAAGAACAGCACAAATCCATGGGGTTATCTTTTATGCTTTCAACCGTACAGATGGGGGTGATATAATGGCTTGGAGAACATTCATTAATCCCTTTCGCACCAATTATCCTCTGAATGCGTCAGTCTCCCCAAACATTGTTTCTGACCAGGTGCACCGCTTTACAGCCAATCTTTTTCAAATGGATAGTTTATAATGGATAATGCACCATTGTTTCAATATGTTTCTGGGACAATGATAGGGGCTTTGGCTTACTTCAATTGCCCACAAAGTCTAAATATCAAACTCAGTACAGCCCGGGATAATATAGAGCAAGATGTGCTACCAAAAAAATCTGCAGAAATGTTATTATGCCATCAAGACAGAAATATCTTTATGGAAGGTTTCCAGTCCTTGTTGAATCCAAACCTTCAAGGTTGTTCAGTTTGTTCTGGATGAGAAGTCAGACTTAAGTTACACATTGTGTAGTTACAGTAGTGTTATCAGTAAATAGATGTATAGTTTGAAAGAAATGCTGATTGTAGTGCCAGAAAGAAACATAGCAAATTAAAGGGAAACAAATTTACTTGAATCTTTTTGTATGCCACATATCCGCTAATGTGCTAATTCCAATAATGAACAGTTTCCATTGATTTGATATTTCAGATTTAGAACCCCTTTTATCATTGAATGTAAATTAATAATATAGCAGATGTGCCAAAAGGATGTTTAGTTAAATATTTCCTTTTGTTATTATTTTCAAGAATGGTAACCTGCTATTACTTTTAAATTGATTAACAGGTCTTTCCAGCTGCTGAAGGCATATGTCAGTTATGTAAAGAAGACAAAAACAACACTATACTATATTAACTAATCAGTTGAGAAATACAGAAGGTGGTGATGTGTCATATAATTTCAATTTGTCAATTATGTACGTGAGTTTATCTCAAATCAAAATCTATATAGTTGTATATAGCTGGCATTTGAAGAGAGCCTGAAAGCTTATCCTTCATGAAATAAAATGCAGATGAATTCATGAATAGATATGAGTTACACGTCATTAACCTGAAAATGTAATGTCTACAATAAAAGTGCATAAAAAATATTATGATCTGAGCAAAAAAGACTTTTGTCCTTTGAATCTTTCTATAGTAGTCTGAAGATTAGATTGCTGGTGACAATGTATGTCTTTCCACAGGCATCAGCTGAAATAATATTCACCCCTTATTCCAGACAGATGCAGCTCTGACGTATGATGCAGTCCACATTGTATCCGTGTCATACCAGCATGCTCCACAGATGACAGTCAACTCGCTGCAGTGCCACCGCCACAAACCCTGGAGATTTGGAGGGCGCTTCATGAGTTTCATCAAAGAGGTGATGGGACACCTTTGGCCTGTTGCTATTTGATTTAAGTATTGTTGATAATAGAGCATATTGACTGAGTGGTGACAATGAAAAAAGGAGTGGAGTGAGGACTGTGTAGTCATTTGGGACTTAGATATTTAACCAGCAAATCAATCATATTCACATACAAAGCAAACCAAGCCTTAATAGTCACATCAAAGCAGTGTTGTTGTCATATTTATAAATTCCCCGTATTCATAACCTATTTTCCAGAAAGTGCATACTGTAACCTTTTGAACACCCAACTAGTGTAATCGGCTCTTATTTAATCTAACATGAGAGTCTGACAGTGCCTCAGAATATACAAACAAGCCTGTGGAAAATGGCAGATTAAGGGTGTGCAGAGATGCGACTATTTGTATCTTGTCTATTTGTTCAAACAACAGAATTATTTGTGTTCGTATTCGTCCTGTGTCTGGTTTAGACATGTTTAAAATTGCAGGAATTCAGCTTATTTTTCCACTCTTATAATCACTGCCATTATTGCCAAATTAAAGCATTACCCTCCTGGATCTATTGTATTTTACACAGACTTCGTCCTCTAACCAGGTTCCTTCATCTGTGGTAACTGCCCAATAAATTTGCATATACCCACAGAGCAATCAGAATGATGGCTATGGGGGGCTGTCCATATAAAAGGGCAGAGCTAAACCTCTTTCCTCATCCACTTTTCATTAGCAAAATGGATGACAACTTCTGTTCAGTACGGTTGGCTTCGTCCAAAGATTTTCTCCATGCTAAGGCTAAGTCTCCATGGTTAACCGCTTTATGCGCCTCAGTGCTAAGCATCCTGATGGCATTTGGGACTAGTTTCAAGCATGCTTTTTGGCCAGTTTGGGCCTATTTTCCAGTGATTATCTCTCTTGAGCTTTGCGGTGATGATTGTGAGTGTGGATGTAGATCTCTTGAGTCCTAGTTGCCTTTTACAGCACCCTTCTCTATCAAGATGTTAAAGAGACTAAAGAGTAAAATTGCTACAAACCTGAGGCCAAAGTCAGAGTAGGCTGCCACTGTGGCTAGAGCTGGCCACCTTCAAATGTCAAGAAGACATAATCCCTTTGTCATACTGTGCCATTTCCTGGCCCATACTGTTCAGACTTGGTACCAGGATGTGTAAGTATGGGGTAACTGATGAACTGGCTTGCAGCCATGTTCAGTGGTAAGCAGGGGCAGAATCTAGGCTCAAAAGGAGAAAAAGAATAACCTTTTGTTTCCCCTAAAGCATCTGCTTTGAAAGAAACTATGGGTGAGTTGGAGGTTTGAAATGGCCACCGCTTGTGGCTCCTCCAAAGGTTTTCTTTACCAGCAGGCAGTGTCCTTGAGTGAGCAATCCTCCATTATGGCACCAGGCTCTCTGGTATATTCAAAGACAGTGTTTGGAATAGGCATTGCCCAAATTCTCAGTTCACTTTTGTAATGATGTATAGGGATCAACCTATTTTCTTTTTCTTGAGTTGCAAAGAAGGGTGGGGGTAGGATAGATGTTTTAAACTCTCCTGGCTCCCCTCCTCCTTCTGCTTAGGAGCAAGGATGACAGTCCATTTTTACTCAGGACTTTCTTGGGGTCTGTGTATTGCACTAAAAAGAGATCCATGGGGATGAAAGACTGGTGGTTGTGTCTTCTGTGAGGTATTGGCAAGTTTGCCAACTGCCATCGACAGTTTTATTAGTTGTGTGACTTGTGTCTTTTCACCTTTTGCTATGGCAGTTTCACTCGAAATTGACCGGGGTTTTGTCAGCATAAAAGAAGGGGTACGGTTATCATGCATTGCCCTTTAAGTATATAGAGGACTGTAAGATAGAAAAAAGTCAGTGCATTGATTATACTAACCCTGTCCCTATGAATACAGATGCTGCATCCCAGCTGTTTCTTTAGTTTGTGAAGACTTACATGATAAATAGGGTTAGTGGTAAACTGAAAGAGGTGGTTGGGGCAGTGCCATTAGGGAGGATCTAAAAGTATATGTAATCCAAGTTTGTGTTTTGGAAAAATGAGGGGTCAAGTCTACAGTGTAGAGCCTTGCTAGTCTGCCTCTATTTATAGAACTGAAGCTACAATGTGTATCAACAAGGAAAATGTTATTAATGCATCATTATTGTGAGTGCCATGTTGGAAACAAAAGGTCTCACCTTGGCTAAGAAAATGTAATTTATCTACCTCTACTAATGATGTGACTGTTTTCAACCATTCCTACAATACCAATAATGTATTGTGTGAAATGTGCTCTGAAATCTGACACCATATATTATGTTTCTCAAATACACATCCCCAACTGGCACATGATCCATGAATACTATTGTTTGCATCTGAGTTGTAGTAACAATTTCTGCTTGTCTGCCAAATGTGCAAACACAATATTGCAAGTGTCTATGCACAACAAACATATCTAGTGTGTGTGGTACACTGGCTTCATTGCTAACAATGCACTGGAGCATTGTTAGCTATCCTAACAAGCTGTACCATTTAGCAGCTATGTTAGTGACTTGTAGCGATCATGAGTAAAGCCAATGACATATTATTACATTGTCCTTATACAAACATACTGTAGTGTTCGGTTATTAAAACACTTACTCAGGCCTGATTTACACTCTTCAAGACAGGCGTATGACATGTTCTGAAGGTCGAATTGGCCCTTTGGATGTGATGTGGCTGAGGCATTTATGTCACTCTCTGAATTAAAGCTGTTTGAACATGCCACCCACCTCGGTGGCGAGAGGCCAGCTAGAATGAGGTACGGGGGGGTTTGGAAAAGGAGAGTGCCACATATTTCTCCTTGAGGCTTCGATCTTCTCACAACAAGTTCTGGCAAGCTACGGGGAAGACAGGTTAGAGCTATAGCCTGAACTGTAGGGTTGTCACATTTTTAAATATTAGAAAAGTGCTGCAACTTGACACACAAGGATTGATTACTCTATTGTATCAAGACTTATTAAAGATCTAGTGCCTGCATCAGACTGACAGAATGAAAGTGACACCAATAGTCAATTAAGACTCTGTTTTTGCAGAAAGAGCACAAAAGAGTAAATAAAAAAAGATTGAATAAATCTGGCATGGCATTTTAGAAAAGGATTCCCAAGTTAGCTTCATGAGTGCTGAAAGATGGCTACCCCATTAGCAGACGTGTGAGAAGAACAGGATTGTAGCAGAGGCTGTCATTTGTTTGCCTATAAACACGTCTGTGGAGGTGGCGGGTATCAGGGAATCGTAATAGGGGGCAGTTATGTGTTTTCCCTTCTCATGGGGAATCAAGCAAAAGGAGATGGTTGTTAATTAACTCTGCAGTCTGGAGGGAAAATGCGTTGGAGGCGTTGAGATGTAAAATGTAATTAAAAAAAGGAAATGCAGCCTGTATGGTTTGTGTTTGTACTTTTGGTCGGTGTGTTTGTGTGTGTGTGTGTGTGTGTGTGTGTGTGTTTGTGTGTGTGTGTGTGTGGGTATGAATTTACTCTTAGTGAAAGATAGATGGTGTTGTAGTGTGTGTGTGTTAGGCTTTACATTTGTAGATTGTTCATTTCTCTATGCTTATTAGTTTTTTATTGTTGTCATATTGTAATGGCTACCAAATATTTTGTTACGTGGCTATACATGCACACAATACGCAGGAAAAGCAATGTAAACCACAGTCTCAAGACAATCTGATTGATAGATAGATTGATTTTATCAATCCCCGAATGGAAATTGGGTCGTTATAGCAGCCAGGTACATTAAAATGCAATAAAATACAATAGAATAAAATACAACAATAGAATAAAATACTTGGACAGAAAATTAAAAAAAGATAAAAGATAATAAGGTAGGTAAGGTGCAAAGTTTTTAGTTTTTAGTTGCGAGATGGCGGTAATAGTACTGATGACATGATGGTAGTGTTATTGTTAATAACAGTATATAATAATAACAGTATATAATGATAATATTAATAATATTTATAATATAATAATAATATGTATATATAATATGATGACTGAACAGATATACATGTATACACATAGATATTAAACATTAGTATTAATATAATGTAAACGTGTCATATATTCAGCCTGTGCAAAGTGTGCATACATACATGTACACTGTATTTTATATATATACAATATATATATGTACACATATATAGATACACAAGATATGATATATAGCATATGTATAATAGATACTTGACTATACAAGAAGGTATACATACAATAGATAATATCTTATATGTTGTTATATAATAATAATAATAATAATAATAGTAATAATTGTAATAATTGTAATATATAACATATAATTATAACAATAATAGTGATAAAAATATAATATTAATATAATAATAATATATTGTATAAATATGATATATAATATCAACATGGTTTATATTAACACATATCACATACGATAGTATATGATGACGTATAACTGTTGGTCCACAGTTGGCCTAGTTACCTCCCCAAAAGACAGTATTTATTGCAAGATTATTGTTGTGAGGGGTATAGACTGTAATATGCAGTATTCTGCATTACAACAATAAGCGTGGTAGTGAAAAACTTACAAAATGAATGTGTTTGAATATGTATAAATATGTAGATATATTATTTTTCAGTCCCACTGGGATGGTTTGACGGGGAGACTGTCATTCAACAAGACAAGTGGTCTACGTACAGACTTTGACCTGGACATCATCAGTCTAAAGGAGGACGGACTTGAAAAGGTAACTTTTCTCTTTGTTTTCAGTGCATTCTTTGCTGTGATGGAACAAAACAGCAGAGAACTTCTGTGATGACTATACCATAAAAAGAATTTAATGGAATATTGATTCCAGAAATACGTTTCAGATTTTCCTCTTAATGTGGAACAGATAATGCAAATTTGACAGTATCATTTACCTCCTAACAAGGAAGCAAATTGGCTGTTTCAACATAAGCATAAGTTAGTGGATCATAAAGCAAATTGGATTAGGGTACACATTAGGGTGTTAATTGCAGCCTCTCTTAATGATAATTTGAGGTGATGCCCAAAATGCTGTTTGGTGGTAATGAGCTGTATAAACATGTTTTACAAAAAAGGGAAAAAACGAACTAAAAGGTTGGTAATGTAGAACTTATTTTATTATACTGGAAGGCAAAGTACCCTCTGGACTATAACAGCTTTTCTCTACTAGAGGGCTTTCATACATTATGAATACATCAAATAGGGATAAGTCCCATTATGACTTCCTCAAGTACTCCCTAAAGGCTCAATACTATATAATAGCCGGGGCTTTTCAGCTTGTAACCCTTCTGTTCCAGAATGGAGCATGTAACACTACTGCTTTAAAATTATTCGTCTTCTCCCTTTCACTGGCATCTGGTCCTGCGTGCGGTCAATTAAGTTGAAGCACAGTCATCTTGCAAAAGTATTTGATGCCATATTAGCATCTTCTCTTTGTGTCCCCGACAAATCCTACGCTCGAGCATGTTAACGCTGATCCGGATTGCTGGATTTTTTTTTCTTTTCTGGTATATCCGTGGAATCGGCTTTAACAGTTTGAGCCGGTTAAGATGTGGACTTTTCTCAACTAATCCATTGTAATTGAATATTAGCCCAAGTTTGAGCTTGTGCTGGAATTATGAACAGGTTCTCAGAGTGCCACTTTCACTCAACGTCAGCATTCTCAGAAGGGTGAAATACATGTAATGCTGCCCGTGTGGTTGTATGAGTAAATAACTTTTGAATCAAGCCTTTTGCTAATCATGTTTAATGAATTGAGCTAATTGTAATTGGGTACAATTAGAAAGAATTTTGCAAAGCGGAAAGCGTTCACAGATATTTTTAAATATCTCTCCTGGAGTCCTCTTTGGTTGTGTGACAAGCTGTAACTAATGTGCTTTTCAAATTAGAGCATATGCCTCTCTTTGGATTAGGCAGGGAGGACATTAACCAAAGTTTTTCATGCTTTTTTGTGGGGAGGTTGTATGTCTTCAAATGCATCCACCTCAAGCACAAACCCCAGTGAATATTAAAAGCTGTGTCTGTTGTAATAGAGAAAGCAGAAGGGATGGGAGGAGGGTTTGGTGGAGGGCCCGACTTACAAACAGAGATTGTTACCGACAGCCACAGGACTATTTGTGCTAATGATATGTTCCAGAGTGTGTCTCTACAATATGCAGAGCTTTTTGCCTGAGGGCTTCTTGCATGTATAACTCCTTTATTTGTTCAAATCTCTTGGCTTATCTCAGTGAGAATGCAGAGCAAAATTACTTTCGCAGTGTAATCTAACTGCCAACCCCATGCTGTACCATCATTCGAATTAACTGTAACCTGTTTGCAATATTTTCTGTTTTTAATAATGTTCTGTTTGGTTTAGCCCCATTGTTTAGCCTTTTTTTATGTGTATTTACATACATGTCAGAAACTCACAGCATCAATATACCAATATAATATAATTAATCATTATTATTGATATAGTATAGACATTCTCTTGAATCTGTTTTCATTGTTTTTGGGTAGTTTAGTTTGGAGATGAGGGCAGGTGATGTAATAGGTTTACTTTTTTTCAAACTGGTTTTCTATATTGTTGAGTATCAAGTCCATTGTTTAAACATACAGTTGATCAAGTGATTCCAGTTCCTTTGATTTGCCCATCATGCTTGATTTCTTTCAAGACACCAAAATACCCCCTGCTTTCCAAAACACCCTGGCCTGCTGATATAAAGGTGACTCAGCCAATCATCTAATGCTGCCAGAGATGTGTTCGACCTGGCACTAATGTGGGAGACTGGTTGGCGGGGGAGTCTGCTGGGGTCACAGCCCACCAACAGACACAGAACACTTAGCTACACGCTTTTCATCTTCCGCAGGTGGGGAAGTGGAGTGCGTCAGGAGGTCTTAACATCACAGAAGTGCCGAAGCGAAAAGGGATGAACATCACCGATTCCCTGGCTAACCGCTCCCTCGTCATCAGCACCATCCTGGTAGGTCACCTGTGTAGCCTGGCGTAAAAGATGTCCTACCCTTCATGTCTCCTCAGTTTTCCTTCCAGATAATATACTGAAATTTCACAAGAATGTCTTGTATTTGGCTCTTTCCAGCAGAGATATTCATTGCAATCTTGCAACCCTAAGGTTCTTTGCAACCTTAACTCAGAATAGCAGGAGTGGTGTGCATGGGACTATAGTAAGAGCGATACACACACAAATGTAAGTGTTAATTACACTTGCACTAATGCACGATGCAAAATTCCTGTCTGGCCTAGCTACTATGTGAGAGTTTGGGCTAATATTAGTGGCTCTTGCATTTGGGAAAGTTTATACTCCCGCAATGCTGGATTTATTACCAGAAATAGCTTACTATTTGTCCAACTTATTGCTCAGTCCTCATCCTCAAAGCCTTTTTTCTTATAACATTAAAAGTGAAACTTCCCATTCCAGACAGTTTTAAATTATGTAAAAACCACTGATTAATATTTTGTTTAACATGGTTTACAAACATTACTTTTGTTGGCACCCCCTACTAATTTGAAATCTTACAATCCAATTCACATCCTTGGATTAATTTTTGTAATCGTGGAAGAAACTAGCTTGGAAGATGGAAACACCTATAATCAGCATCTGGAAATATTTCCATTACTTTGATTTTAACAAATAAAACTGGCTTTTAATCGTCTTAAGTCTGAATCTTGGGAAGAAGGGGAATTATTATTTTCCAGCTACTCCCCACAAAATTAATATGACGAGTAGTGTAACTAATTACTGTTGGCAGGGAGTAATAAGTGAAGTAATAATATTACTTTTGAAAAGAGTAATGAGTAATGATTGATAAATTAAATGTTTTGAGTTACGAGCCCAACAGTAGTGTTCACATTTTCACATTGTTATTACGTAGTAGACAGTGACAAGAAGCTCCAGGGTCCGGTTTACATCCAAAAACTGCACACTGTACCATGTTTGCTGTCAAACCTTTCACTATGTATGTGCAAACTCTCACCGTCAGGTCTGCTCTGCGTTTGCGTCTCTGAGTTTTTTTCCCCTGTGGCATTAGCTAGACAGCGATTGGCTTTCAAATTTGTTATATACCAAATCTAGCTTGCCCGGGGTACGCTAGAATCTCAGATTTTAGGAAAATGTACAGACATCTCCCCCT
This sequence comes from Dicentrarchus labrax, assembly GCF_905237075.1. Classification (NCBI taxonomy): domain Eukaryota; kingdom Metazoa; phylum Chordata; class Actinopteri; family Moronidae; genus Dicentrarchus; species Dicentrarchus labrax. Next base: position 7,620,248 of record NW_026136707.1, on the reverse strand, counting down.
CCAGTAGAGGAATGTGAAAACACCTCTCTTGTGATGCACAGACACAAGTCAGTAAAGTCAATGCCTGACATTTAAGGGGACATAAATGAGGAGATAAGAAAAACAAATTTTTGAGTGGCCGGGGTCTTTAATATTTGAGAACATGAAAAGCAGAAATCTAAACTGTTTTGTTTGTCCATGCATGTACACAAACCAGCTAATGTGAGCGCCTGGTTAGCTCAGTCGGTGGAGCTGGCGACCCATGTACGCAGTGGCCCGGGTTCAAATCCGACCTGCGGCCCTTTGCTGCATGTCATCCCCCCTTTCCTGTCTATCTCTAGCTGTCTCTCTATCAAATAAAGGCATAAACGGCAAAAAAATTAATACTTAAAAAAAACAGCTAATGTAAGAAGGAATTATTATTATTATTAGAAGACTAACTAGGTCTACAATACAAAAGCAATGCTGTTTTTGTCTAGTACATTCAGCTTTAGCCTTAGTCTCTTAGCACAATATTATTCTCTGCACATATTTAAGACCCCTTTCACGGGGTTCAGGGTTTGAAAACAAGTCAGGTCGAAACATTAAGGAGTCACAGACACCGACAGCGTTTTCAACTGCCCCATGGAACAGCTAATTAAAGCCAGAGATGGTTGTTGTTTCAGCTAAACACCAGCTATAATTGAGAAGGTAGCTTTTGTATACTGCTGTCTCATATCAGGGACCCTTTGTTAAAAAAATTACTAAGAATTTCAAACGTTAAATATGCCGCCATCATTATAAACTGCACAAGTGTGCTATGTGAGAACAGGAAGCTTAGCAACAGTAATTAAGTTGGTAGTTGGTAGTTAGTGAACAGTTAATTATCAGTGATTCAGATGAGATTTTAAAGTCACATTATGATCATGTTAAGTTAGAAGGCCTGGGGCATAAAAATAAAGGAGACAGTGAACTACAATAAACTATTCCTGCATTAATTACATGTGCAGATACAAAGAACTAGGTGATCCCTCCCCCAGCTCCACAGCGTATTCATTTGTAAATCCCCAGTTGTATGTACTTAACACTGTCACTGGATGTTTGGATGTCTTTGTGGAGCTATCAGGGAGGTGCTGACACAAATGTTCCCCTATGTACCTTTTCAGGACAGATATACAAGCTACAACGATAAACACTATCATTATGCCTATATTGGACCACAAGGCTGTAATTATGACGAAGTGAGGTCAAGACGAGACATAATTAATGCCTATCAGGTGCCATCTATGTTAATTCCGTCTCAAAGAGGAGAAATGGAACAAGGATTTAAGTGGTGTAATGTTGAACTACTGCACTAGGAAGTGCTTGTATTTACTGATTTTATGTTGTAGCTAGTGGTGTTAATGTAAATGTGTTTCTCACCAAGTAGTTCAAGTGTTTCAATTGCATTTGACGTTTCTTAACATTTTTGGATCATTCTTGCCTTAAAGTACGTTTGGATATTTCTGACATGTTCCCTGATTTGCTATTTCTTGGGGAATCATTAGTTTAAGATGATAAAACTGCCTACTTTCAAATTGCTGAAGAGAGTTTCAACTTTAATATCAATCTTTCCTCTTAGTGTAATGACATTGCATCAAACTGATTCCAGTGATGCATGAACAAGACGTCTGACAGCTTTATAGTGATAACTTTGTCAAAGAGATTAAGGCACTTAATGTGTTTTCCCACTTACATTAATTGTTTGCACTCCATTGCCTGTGATGTCTCTGCGCAAGCCCACCTCCCTCCTCTTTCTGTTATGCACGCCCATGCTGGGACTGTGAGGGTAGAACTGGTATAAACACTTTGATTTGAGTCCAAACCTTGGGGAATAGCAAGAATTGGAAGGCTAGAAACAGATGGTAATGACTTTTTCCCTTAACATGCAAACTTTTTGATCAAGTTAATTGGACAACTTGAGCAAAGTTTGTGGCTAAGCACTCACTCCCTAAATGCATTGTCATCAAGTATTCATAACTTATTATTTATTTAAGAGGCCATCCTAATTGTAATGTCCAAGTGGCTTTTTTGATAGCAAACAATTAAAGATGTTCATCATTTACTTATTTTGTGAGAATTAATGGAATAAATTATGCCCTGCTTGATATTTGTTTGGTTTACACTGTTCTTTACAGTCAGCAAACCTCAACAGTGTAACTGTGTCCACATGCCACCAGCACATGATGTTATATTTTTATTGCCCCCACCTCTGCCCTTGTCACCTCCACTTTCCCCCATGAAAAACAATATCCTGGGGGAATAAACAGTCTTGTGGCTGCCTATTTTCAACCCTTTGACTGTGTCACACAAGCTACAGTTAAAAAAAAAAAAAAAACACAAAGCAAGGAGTCACCTTCACTAGAGAATCAATTACTGTGCTTTTGAGCTCAGTTTGTAAATTATACATCTGGCTATTGGAGGCGATAAATTGTATTACAGCCTTTGCATAAATGGACCAACATGTTTTGAAATGCACAGCAGGATATGCAAGTCTATCTGGCAGGGAAATGGTAAGAGCCACTAAATAAAGGAAATCATTTATGAGCTATTCTGTGTTAGTCATTGTCACTGCAGGCATCAGCTCAGTTGCTCTCCCTTGGTGGTTGGTGTCAATTGATGAAGGCAACGTCGTGGGCATGTTCCATTTCACTGCGGCATTCTGTTCCTAATCAAGCTTTTATACAGCCAAAATTATGAGCAGCCAGGCAGGATATTACAGGCCAGTAAAGAGTGTCAGCCACATGACCATAAAATGAACCGACCTGTGCACCAGCTATATAGGTCAACGCACAGCAGTGTGGGGGAGACAGTAGGTTTAGTTAGTTCAACACTGCAGGCACATTGATAGTATAAACATTCCTTCTGTGTGCATTACCATCACTATGGCAAACACCGGTCACAGCTTTGCAATTTACAAGACATTTACTTGCATTACAGTCTTAGCTCAGGCCTCCTTTCGTTAATACATCAATGTAGGAAAACCCTCAGACTTCTTTCATATTTTAACACTCCCTGAAACTGCACACTGAACTTGAATCTGCTGTCACTGCCTGTTAAATGCAACAGCGACTCATCAGCTCGGATCACTTTGCTTCAATTAGATGCACGTGCTGAAACAAATTGAAAAACCTGACCTCACCATTGCTTTTCATTTGATCTTTTGGTTCTGTGCAGGAGGAGCCATATGTCATGCTTAAGAAGTCTGACAAGGCGCTGGTTGGAAACGACCGTTTCGAAGGATTCTGCATCGACTTGCTGAAAGAGCTGGCCAACATCCTGGGCTTCACATATGAGATCCGTCTGGTGCCTGATGGGAAATACGGCTCCCAGGACGAGAAGGGCCAGTGGAACGGCATGATCAGGGAACTTATAGAACATGTAAGTTGTACTTCAAATTGTCTGCTCCACAGTTTTCCTTAAAGCAATAGGTCAGCATTTTGGGAAATACACTTATTAGCTTTCTTGTCAAGCATTAGATGAGAAGATTGATGCCACTGTCATGTCTGTACAGTAAATATGTAGCTGGAGCCAGCAGCCAGTTAGCTTAGCTTAGCAGTTGCCAGGCAACAGGCAGAGACTCCAAGAGGTTACTCCTCCCAGCTAAGGAATAGACCTGGCTATAACCCCCTTAAAACTGCAATTTATTTTTTACAAATGAGGTATCACATGTTGATTAGTGAGCTTTAGAGGTGCTGGTAGGTGGATTGTGTTTCCTTTGGACAGACCCAGGCAAGCCATTTTCCCCTGTTACTACTCTTTATGCTAAGCTACGCTAATCAACTGCTGACTCCAGCCACATATTTGTTGTACAGACGTATACAATATATCAATCTTCAATTCAAATTCACAGCAAGAAATTGGATTAGTGTATTTCCTAAAATTCCAAACTATTCCTTTATCATCTGCTGCATTATTACAATTATGCAGCTACATACACTGTAAAAGTGTTTTATATCACGCAAACTTAAAAAAGCATGCCATTGAACTGAATTGCAGGTTATGTCCTCTGCACAGGCAGTGATATAGTTATGATTGAGTACAAGTCAGGAAGAGCCTGCAAAGCTGTCAGTTACATTTATGGCACAATTATGTCAAGGTTGCCTAAAAGTTACAAGTGTGTTGATGCCATTCAGTGAGACAAACCACTTCCTTCAACTGAATAAGCCAGAGATCTAGGATGAACATATGATACTGTATTGTAAGGATACAGGAGAACACACTGGCAATCAACTTGCTAAGGCATGGTGGGCAGTCGCAGCTGTCTGTGTCAAACTCAAAGCTTCAGCAGCCATGAAACAACCTCACATCGATGTGATGGTGGCAATTCTCTGCTGGCATTTCATAAGTGTCCCTGTCAGTGCTCTCTCTTTGTCCTCAGCCCCATCGGGTCAGCGCTGTACTCAGCTGAAAACTTGTAATAGCTTAAGTGGCATTTAGTGCAGGGAATCGTATGGCAGGAGTCAATGGCTTGGTGCTGAAAGGGTTGGGAAAGGTGGGCTCCCTCTGCAGCACTTTATTTCTCCATCCAAGCTTTTTGCTAGATCCATGTTAATACCAATAACCTTGAGGGGAACAAATGGATTACTAAAGGCAGAGAATGCTGGCACGAAATGGAGATGCATGACTCCATCATTAGACAGCACATGGTCTTTGTATTAGTCTGTTCTTCAGATTAAAGGGAGAATGTGCAGCTAGCCACAGAGAGTCCGTTCATTATTTTAGTCAGAGAGCTGTCAATTCAGTAATTTTTTCAGCCAAATGGAAAAAAACAATGTGTTGTTGTTGTTGTTGTTGTCTGTGAAATAAGGTTTACAAGTGTGTTGGGAAGATGTAGAATCTGATGATTGAGACCTCTAGCCTGAGCTTACTTAATGTAAGCCGTTGAACACACACACATCCATACCAATGAGTTACTCCATTTGCTTGTGTTTTAAATTGAAGATACATTATAAATTTGATAAATACAGTTAAAAATGCATTAAAGGGTGCAATTTTAGAATCTACATATATATTTTGGCTTTAAGGTTTATTGCCTTTGTAAATAGCAGCAGAAGTGAAGATTATAATCTATACTGCTAGTTATTGCTTTTACTGCTCCTTATCGCATGACCAAGGACGCATGACGTCTTCTTTGTGGATTTTAGTTGGTTCTATTTTGTGGTCTAGTGCTTTCCATACCCCTGTTGGTTAGGATAAGCTGATCGTGATTCAGCAGACCTGAAACATAAACTTTAAGGCAAGCACAAGAGATCTGACCCTGGAATGATATAAGAGGCCATTGCATCTCCAGTAAACCTTAAACTACTGCTTATTCACTGAGGTAATAAGTTGGGGCTATATTTCTACCCAGCAAGAACTGTTACATATACTGTCCATTCTATAAAAAAAATACTATTTTGGGAACATATTGTATGCATGAATTGCATTCCTTGTGTGTACCATATACAAAGAGGTAGAGAAGGGAAAAGTATATGGCTGCTGTCATAGTTGTTATCTGTTCAATTTGTATTCATAACTACTTTCTATTAACCTCTTAAAAACCCATTGCCACCTCATTGTAATACAGACAGATAAGATGGGTAACAGTTTACTGGAGATCGGTGCCTTTACTTAAAAAATGGTCACTGAGTTAGATAAAGTCTGAGGAAGAAACAGTTGGTTTTAGCTGATAAAATGGTGCTGAAACACAAGGCTCATGCATTCATGCTGTCAGCTCACATAGTGTACCCTCATAAATCATAGTTGCATTACAGAATTACACAAAAATATTTGATGGACATCTTTTTAACAGAACAAGACTATAGTTTTTTAAAATCCGTTTTAAGCCTTCATTCATCTCTGTAGGTCATTGAGTTTTGTCACAGAAAAGGTATTGTAACAAAAATAGAGTGAAGCTCTGTAAGAGTGTCTATGTGTGTGTTTGCCTTTTCATATATTGTTGGATGAATATGATACTATTATGTGATTTACTCCCCATGTAACTAATGCTCCTGAATGAGAAACTGCAATGTTGCCCAGTGCAACGATTTAGTATTGTGGAACATACAGCCCTTTATTTTCCTCTGTGTAGTCACAAAGCTCACTGCAGTGCCAAAGGGCATTGTTTGGAAGGTGCTAAATGATGCAACAGGCCTTGTTAAACTTGATTTAGTCACAATAGATGATCACTTTAATCACGCTGTGATGCAAATGTTAATAGCGTGCTTAGCACATCATTTGTTTCTGTCATGGCAATTAATATTTGCTTCGACAGATAGCAAATCTAAAAGGATGGAAGGTTGTAGCCAGCCCACACCCTCATTGTTTATGCAGATATATACTCTAGTCAACTAGATTTAGGTCTATTTTGTATTTTGATGCTCATCTAAGGGTTTTTCTTGGTAATTGAAGAAAGCATGTGACTGCAAGAGGATGGACATGTGCGATTTTGATTTTTATCTTAGACAGCAGGATGACCTGGTGGTCAGAGTGGCTGACCCATAGCTGCAAGGGCAAAAGTTCAACTGCCTCAACAGCAAACATGTCTGTCGCGCCTGCCAAAGCACCCTCGAGTAAATCACAGTTCCAGGCTCACCACAATCTGAACACGCTGCTTATGCAAAGCAACTATTTCTTTATTGCACTGCATATGCTTCATGATTAGCCCTTATTTATATTTTGATATGAGACTGCATTATATAAGTTGGTTCAGGCTTATCTATATGATTACACGGAAGTGTCACAATTTGCATTCATTCCTTACTATTGATTCTGTAAATGCATGTACAACTGGCCAATCAGACATTTTCATATTCTTTTAGGATCCCTACAGCAGCATTGTCTGTTATCTGCAGTAACCATTGCATAGTTGAGCAAAGTGTATTTCTGCTACATTTTACATTTTGAACTGAAGCAAAATTTGCTCTGGTATCTGCTCTGTGCTTCACAAAAAGAACAAAAGGAGCAACACAACAGGACAATTATTAAGCGATATACAATCTTTGCTTGCATTTTACAGCTTGCAATCACAATGCTAATGTACACTATATAGGAGAGGGATAAAAAAGCTTGGTTGTAAGCAGTATGAAATTAATCTATGTTTGATGCTGAAGAAAATGCACTAACTATGCTATCTTCAGTTATTTCTCATAAACAAAGAATAAGAAGCAGCTCATTGTAAAAAGTAAGTTCAGTGTACAGTCAGTAGATCGGAAATGCATGGATCATGTTAGTTATAAGTTCATGAATCCTCCAGGCTGTCATCAGGTGAGGAGGTCCGCAGGGAGAACACCACTAAGCCCACCATCTGCAAACCCAGATAACACTGAGCCATGTGGCACGCAGCAGGGCACTATCAGGTTATCTTGCTTGTGCCCAGTTTGTGTGCCTAAGCACTAAGCAGAACAAGGACATGCAGCATGTATATTAGCGCACCGTAGGGATGTCTGGAATCGCATGCTGGTTGATCTTCCGGCTGAGTGGCAGGTTGGTTCAAAGCTGCAGTTGGCAGCAGAGAACAGAGAGAGCAGTATGTGATGTACGAATTTGAATAGTTTAAGAGAGACAGCAGATGCACTGCAGGATGCACTGGTTTTCCCATCTCTCCATCTCCTCGGAGGCCACCGTATATTTAGCCACCGTGGTGCTGACCACAGGAGCACGTAATCTGCAGTGCTACACTCAAAGTGGAAATGTTTTCTCTCTGACCTTTGTTTACTGTTATGTGGTAGTTATCACATGATTCTGATGGAAGAACTTCCCAAGCCACAGGCAAAGTTAAATTCATGTTAAGAATAGCCATAGGATCTAGAAAATGAGTATTTTTTGTAAAAAGAAAAGATATCATACAATACATCAGTTCACGAGAGGAGGGCAGGACATGGCTGCTCAATTTCAGCTCAATTTCTTTTGATCTCATTAAGGGTGTTTGTGTTTCTGGAACCAGTAGATTCAATTCCTGTTGGTTCAGGTCTAATGGCTTTGCATAACGTCCCAAAACAAACACAAGATCTCATTTTACTCAGTGAAAATGCTGTAACGGTGAATTGTTGTATGAACAAGCCCTGTTCTTCTCTCACCACTCAGTATGTAGGAAGAAAGGAAAGCCTCCCTTTGTGAGTTGTGTCATTTCTTGGAGGAAAAAGGTATCCGAGCGTGAACCAAGCAGCTGGTTTCATTAACCTCCTGTCCAGCCATGGTGCAGGGGAGTTGTCGGGGCTGCCAATATAAATGGTAACCTTCTTAATATGCAGTCATACGCATATAATAGGTGACTGCAACTTATCTGTCATGCTCAGCCGTGTCCATTGCATAAAGCTATATGGTGTCATATGTCATTCTAGTGACACTAGTTAATGGCTTTATAGATGGAACTGCTTGATACATTGGAACGACGTATCTACTATTTCGGAAAGACGTCACTGAAAAGACAGAAACGTATTTCAAATTCACATTATCAAGTTCATATTCACATTAAGTTTTACAGAGAATGTCATAGCCATATTTTATTGTGTCTCCAAACTTTGAATAAAAGACAAATGTTATATAGCCCTGTTGTAACCTACTTATAGATAATTCACAGTTCCAATGATTTGGCATGACTTAGAGCCTACAGCCATGCTAGGTGCTGTGAGACTGTACTTAGGCAGAGCTGTGCTTTGAGCTAAACGCTAACATCAGCACGCTAATATGCTCAAAATGACAATGAGCATGTTTGGATGTTAACATTTGCTAATTAGCACTAAACACAAAGCAGAGCTGAGACTGTATAACCAACGTATTGGATACATTTTGATCTGATGGTGGCGTTTGATGAAAAAGTTAAGGAATCACCAGAGTTAATGAAATAAATGCTGAGGTGGACATATATCCAAGTACCAAATTGTACCAAAGCCACAAATGTCATCTTCATGTGGGTGCTGGAGGAAAAGTCAGGAGATCACCAAATCTATCATCCTCTGGGCACCATAAATGTCGTGCAAACCATATTTAATGACAATCCATGCAAAGGTTGCTGAGAAATTCCTGTCTATACCAAAGTGGTGGAACAACAGACCAACAGACCAACAGACTGACTTTGATGCCTCTAGAGTCACGCTGCTAGCTAAGCTCAGTGAGCTTAGCCCCCCTTCTGCCAATATGATAACAGGAATCAAAACAATTATCCATAATGTTTTTTGTTTTCCCATTACAGAGAGCAGACTTGGCAGTGGCTCCTCTCACCATCACCTACATGCGTGAAAAGGTCATCGACTTCTCCAAGCCCTTCATGAGCATGGGCATCAGCATTCTGTATCGCAAACCCAATGCCACCAACAATGGCTTCTTCTCCTTCCTGAACCCCATGACTCCTGACATCTGGGTCTACATTCTCTTGGCCTACCTTGGTGTTAGCTGTGTCCTTTTTGTCATTGCCAGGTAAGTCCACAAGTTACATACTATTTGTCCTATCAGTCTTCATACATTTTCCATGAAGTCTTTCAATAGACATAGCAATTTACTTGGTTATCACTGCAGGCTGAGTACACCAGCAAGTTTCTCATACTGTGTTTGCTGCTGGGTAGTGATCAAGGCAGTTATGTCGGCATGGGCTCTCTACAGCCCAGCAGAGGGGGGAGGAATAGAAAGAGACCTTCAGTTGAGTTGCAAAGTCCCATTCAGTTTGCAATTTCTTGTTTCCTGCATGATGTCTTTGGAATTGGCAATGCAGCTTTAAATGATGCACCTTAAAATTATCATTTAAAAAAGAAGTACTTGCTGAGGCAAAAAATCATAACTTCTCAAATTACCATATTTAGCAAAGCGAAGAAAATAAAATATACACACCTGATGTGAAATTTCATCAGAGAAGGATATATTTAGTAGATCATCAGCATTTACATTGAAAAATGAAATTGCTGGCTGTAATAAGTCATAAAATTATTATAGATGGAGATTATGTTTGATTGGCTGAAAAGTATCTCACTTGTAATTTTTTTTGGGTCATGAATATGATGAATATCCTGTTAGCATCATTGTCAGTATTTCCTGCTGCTTCTCATGCAAAGTGGTGCTTGAGGAAGTTCTAGAAAAGCGAGCTGAGAGGAGTTCTGGGGCTTGAGAGCAAACAGCTGCACTCCTCTATCCTCGTTCGTTGTTGTGAGACCAAACAAATTCTGGAGTGGCTTCACATAAGTAGAAAATCATCTTAAACTGTTGCATAGTTTTTTTGGAGGCCGGCCTAGATAGCTGAAAAAGCTGCATCTCTAAAAGTGCACCATATGAGCATAAAACAACAGCACTGAACAATAAGAGGGCTACTTCAGCAGAAGTAGGTAATTTTAAATGCTGGACAGAGGTGTCAAAGCATTACCAACAATATTAGGTAGAAAACACTTTGGCTTTCAAAAGCTCTACTGCAAAATAATAATTATATTGCAGGGTACCATATATATATATATATATATATATATATATATATGTCCAAAGGTGTATTTTGTCTATAGTTGTATGTATGTGTATGTAAAGTATACTGTAATGTGCCTGTGAAAAAAACAAAAAACGCTGCTCTTTACTTTCATAAATCAGCTAAAAAGCAGGAGGATTTAAGATGATGTAAGGCGAGAATATATTTGCCTCTTTCATTCAAGCCATAACTCAAATCCTGGAGACGTACATCTGAGAAAATACAAAGCTGCTGAGTACAGATTATTAGAAGATTTCCATATATACATCCTTTATTTAACCAGGTAAAAGACTCATTGAGATTAAACTATATTTTTCAAGAATGACCTGGCCATTGATGTGGATAAGAATTTACGTTCCACTAAGTGTGTAAGAGTGATGGAGGTTTCTTTGTGTGCATACTTATTTCACATAGAAACATAGCGACCTGGTTTCTGTTTTCATGTCTATGTAATATGTTTCTATATTCTCAATACTGTTTGCAATTTGGATTATGTGAATTTGCACAATGTTTCTAGTATAGTTTAGTATTAATAGTATAGTGATTGGAATTATGGTTTCACAAACATTTGCATAGTGCTAACAAAAGTATTTAAAAGCAGTTATATGTTTGTTGCCAGAGACAATTAAGCTTTTGAAATGAATTATAAAAGCAAAAAGATGAATTTGGGTTAAACATGTTGCTTTACAAATAGCTTCAACACATTAAATCAGTTTGTTGATCTAAATGCATGCTTATATGTCTATACAGCCTTTGTAGTAAATTTTAAATGACTGAAATGTCACGAAAATGCTTCTATAATGTATCCTTGATTAAATGTATTTATAACCAAATGTTTTCTGTAGTCTTAAAATATTGCCACTGAACATAAACCATTGATGCAGATTAGCTGTAAATGATTCATAAAGGACAGAAGAATTTCAGTGTTATCAGGGTGTGAAAATAAATGAAAACTGATTGGATGTACTTAAACATTAGATGGCAGTACATGGTGCATCAAAGGGGTGAGGTAGGTGCAAATTCAGTACAATATTTTGCTTCATGTTATGTTTAGAGCCGTTTCCGGATCACCTCCTCTACTGTATGTGTAGGTTGTACTCTTGGCTGACAGCTAATAGTGTTGTTTAGCAGACAGTTTTGTATAGGGTTGTTCAGCATGCAGTCTGAAGCAAGCTTATGGCTCTGCTTGCCAGCACAACGTTTTTAGAAATTAGCAGGGGAATTGAATCAGCACAGTTACATTGTCTGTGTAGAAACTGCACTCAACATAGTGAAAAAAGACACTGGCCTTTTTCATTTGTGGCCCGTTTAAGTCCAGTTCTTGTGTAGTTTGGATAGGCATAAAGTCTCTTGTATTTTTCCATGCCTTTTCACTATCACATATTATTTGACCATGGCTTTTAATTTAACATTAAAGTTAAACAAAATGAGACTGGAGGAATTAATTGAATGTAATGAATACATTGAATAAAAAGTTCCACTTTTGTACAACAGCTGCCAAAGGCCTTTCTGATGTCTGCAAATGTAATGGGCATGAGTTGGGAATATTTAGAGAAAAAATTTAGATGAAAACACCAGTGTGTATATTTGACAGTAGTCATTTTAACTCACAAGAAACAAAACATAGCGAAACCAACACTGGGCAATAACACCCTCTTATTGTCCATCAGTTCAGAACTCTGATTGCTTAACTAAGAGGAGAAAGACTTCAGTGATGGCTAGAAAATACTCCATTATAGAGCTGTTTCATGATGAACCATCAGTCCTGTTCAGTGTCTGATTAAAATAGACTGCTGATGTATTAGAAAATATTTCTGCAGCATGTAATTAGATTGAAGTGTATCTATCTCTTGAACAATATAAATTTCAGTCAATTGAATCTTTCTAGATTATTCTCACTATGGCCCTTCAGAACTGAGAATATGCACTTGAGGGTTCCAGTGTTTTGGACCATTTTAGTTACTTATCTGGTTGTTGAAGAAAAGGCTTTTTTTTCTGCCATTAGCACTTTCTACTATATCTCATCAAAGTTACTGATATGCCACATTTTGAGGAGATACTATCTAGAGTCTAAGGGATCCAACTCTACTCAACAGAACTCCCAGAATAAAGAGACAGAAAAAGGTTTCTCCTATATAAAAAATAAATTTTAAAAAGGGGGAAGTTGTGACATTTAGCATGTTTTATCTCAGCATCTGCCTCTAAAAATGACTGGTGCAATAAATGTGCGCAGCATTTTCAGCAGGTGTCAAACGAAATGGCAGAGATATAGAAAGATGCATGCTTTATGGTTTCATGTGACTTTAAAGGAGCCTTCACATTCTTAAACATGACATTTTATATAAAAATTTGGCTGGTTGGTCACCTTCAAGTACAAAGCATATAAGACGTAGTTGAGAGGATATGTGAAGGTAAGGCTGAATCACATCACGACCAGTTGACTTTAAAATATAAAACCAATGAAACAACTGCATATAAACAACTTGAAATTTATGGATGGGTTCCCAACATGTTATGACTGCATACAAAGTCAGATTGTTAAAGCTGGAATCATTTTTTATGGTAACAATGGATCAAATGATTCTGTTTAATTTGAAAGCTGTTGCCAATAGTTTTCACCACAACAAGTTTACAGTTTTATCAAGTTTGTGTTTAAAGTTTTTTCTGCTGCCCCCAAGTGGCCAAAAAGCTGTCCATGCTGCTTTAACTACTTCTCTGTACAGTTGCTGCTCTACTGTAGTAATCAAAAGTTATGTTACTCCAAACCAAAGGCCAAACTCTAAAATAGCTGTAACTCTCAGAATAGCTCTCAAGCTTATATGATTCGGTTCTTGAGATTCTTCCTCAGGAGGGAATGGTGTTAACCGATTTAAAAACAGCTCTCCAACTTCCTGTCTCATTCACCAGGTTCAGCCCTTATGAATGGTATGACGCCCATCCTTGTAACCCCGGATCAGATGTGGTGGAAAACAACTTTACCCTGCTCAACAGCTTCTGGTTTGGAGTCGGTTCCTTAATGCAACAAGGTATGGCGTTGCACACATCCTCTTACCTGTCAAAAACAATACGATCACACCAGCCACCTTTTCCTGTGCTCTGCTAGCTCCCACTTTCTGCCTCTTTAACTGACAAGCTCCATGATTTCCATTCCGTGACTGTTTCATAAGACATTTACCTGTCAAGAACAACTGCAGAGCTCAGTCTTACATGACAAGGGAAGGCTGTTGTCACCTACCTGCTGTTTAAAAAGGGAAGAGTAGGTGCCAGGCACTTGTCAGAGATTGTCAGCTAAGGATGGAAAACATTGCTGCATTTATTTCCCCATAACACAGTCGCTGGCCCTGCTCAAGAGCTTTCTGAGTGTTAGGACGAAAAGGGTAAGTTGAGGAACATGTCTGACAAATACCAGCTGTCAGCCATGCTAGAACTGGCTGGTGTGATGTTTTCAGCGCTATACGACTTGCACTGAGAGTGCCCCGCTGTAGAGAATCCATATGTCTCACTGTCCAACAAGTAGCGTACCAATTAAATGTCACTGCGATCTTGTTTGATGCTAATATACAATTTTTAAAGTCAGAACAAAAGAAACACGTTCTTCTTTCAACACAAGTACCCAACATGTACTGTATTAATAAACCTCCCACTGCGAGTTAATTCTACCTTTTGTCCAAAAAGATACAAATTATTTTTAACATGCTAGGTGTCCCTTAAAGGAATAGGTAACCAAATGAAAGCCCAGAAATAACATAATGAAGTCAACAGTGGAGGAAAAAGACCCAAGTAATAAAATGTTTAACCTCAATGTAACAAGACAAATCAAGGAGGCTTAGTAAGACTCGGCAGTGGATCTTTGCCCGTAAGGATAGCAAACACATTCAGCAATTCATTAAGCACAGAAGCTCGGCAGCACTCTTGTGAAACTGCATAGTAGCTCTGCCAATTTGCTGGTACAGGCAGAGGGCTGCGAGTGTAGCACCAGCGTGCCGGGAGGGAGAGGAGAGAGAGAATCAAAACAAAATGAGCTAGTTAGTAGCCTATATTATTAAACTAAACAGGGAAAATTTCCCCATTATAATTCATACTGTGGCTCACAGTGTTGTCTGTCAATGCCTGAGCTCCAGTGTTTCTCATATTTACAGCGGTTTACCAAAGCTGCTACTGCTAATTAGTTTTTATTCATAGCTGCCTGAATAAAATGTTTCACATTGGGATATCAATGGGTTTAAAATTAAGTATCTTCAAAAACACCTTCACAATGATATTGAACATATACTATAATGTAAGTTTTAAATTGACATGTACTGTTTTCTGGCTTTCCATGACACCCATTTGTTCTACAGTACCTTGTAACACATGCTATATGGTGGTATCTGCAGCGAGGTATATTTTGTCTGTCACATAAACAGACAACCCCTGCTTGTCTGCCAAACACAGTGACAGCAGCTGAGACGGAAGCCATTTCCTTGACATGTTTAAAATGCAAATGGACGTGTTTGAGGAGATCCAAAAAAAAATCTACCAGCTTGTCTGTGGGAGGGAGGTGTCATACACAACACAAAGAACACAAAATGTGAGGAGGTGCAAAAAGCAAACACTGTGTACTTCAAAAGAATTCCTGGGGGTCTCAGTAGGCTTTTGCTCACAACAAACATATGTCTGATCATTTCCCGTAAATTGGTTTCCCCATATAAAATTATTTTTGAAAGTACGTTTGATTTATGAGTTGACTCATTTCCAATCCGCAATTCTCACCGACATTTTCCCTTGATTTTCTAAAACATATTTCTACTCTAAATATTAGCAAGATGCAAAGTTGTAAGCCTAAATTATTGCATTCTTCATTCAGTCCTTTATGCAAGAATAAATATGGGGTGGTGTTTTGTCTGTGGTTCAGAAACCAGAGTTGTGACTTTGCCCCTTCTTGAGATTCAGATCAAGATGTACTTGCTATGGAATAAACATTTCCAATCAGAAGTGTCACCATTTAAAAGCAATTAACTACTAGTAAAGCCTCAAGCTCTGAAAGGAAGTTTTTGCCATGACTCCACAGAGAGACGCCTAAGTGCAGGTAATCATTCTCATGGGAAAGCCTAGTCCTCTCATGTTAAGGTGAGGCATTGCTAGTGGGAAGAAACACTCCAGAAAACCGGGGCATTAAGCACAATGCACTACTGAATCCACAGAGAACGTTTTTTTTCCCCCTCCCAACTGACATTTCAAAAAGCATCATTAAATACAAAACATTCTGTTTATTTATTCAAGGGAGAATAGCAGTGTCAGGATGACTTCTTTGTGATCTCTTCTTAAGAAATGTGTGCTGTAGTGTTAGTAGTGGCTATAGACATACTTGTACATTAACTCCTCTATTGTATATAGTATTCACAAATGCTGCAAAAAGGAGCTCCCACACAATAAATGAATGCACAGCTGGCGTTGTTTTAACCTCAGTCAACATTAAGTCTAAAAGCTGTTTCCCTGAGTGCTTTTACTAAGAATATTTATGCATTACAGAGGAACTGTTGAAACATGGAAACTTTGATATAGAAATCATAAGACTGGATGATAAAACAAATCCAAAATGAGTTAAAAATGCAACAGCACAGCTTTTCTCAGACTTCAACTAAAAGAATCTGCAAATTCCAAAATTCTACTTTTTAATATTATTTTTCATATAAATTCTCTAAACCCACTTTTGAGGCTATTAAGTACAGCTTAAGAGTTTTCTTTTTTAAAGCAAAACATCTCCTGAGAAACAAAAATTTGCTAAATTATAGCAAAAAATGTAATAAAATGTACATTTAAATGTGCCATTTTCTTATAATAACAGTATACAAAATTCCCTCTGCTGAGTACAGACTCAGGTGGGGTTTTGCACAACTAAAGGCTAAAAGTTAGCATACCACATATTCAGAGTGATTCATTAGCATTTTTGTGTGTGAACTTACAGATGGACAATAACTTGGTACTGCTGGATTTAATAAAAAATGTTAGAGCCAGTGTTTGGTTTGTCCCTTCAGTAGAAACATGGTGGTTCAACATTGTGGACTCTAAAGAAGGCAACCTGCAGTGTCTGTAGATAAACAAGGCTCATTCTAAGGTAACAAAAACATAACAATTGAAATAATATGGCATAATAAGCCGTTTTTGACGACAAGCAAATTTCTGAATCTGATCACAAAAATGTCTATATTGCCACAACAGAAATCCCACAATGATATTTGTACTTCCGTGTATGTATAGTCTTAGGCAGCTATTTACAGTATCCATGTGAATGAGCAATGCAGGAGTCAGCGAGATAGATGTGATGTTTTGGTTACTGAAATAGTATCAGTATCGTCCTCCCTGAAAGAACATTTATATTTCCTTGGTTTACAAGATATGAGTCCTTCCTCAAGGAAATGTATGGCATATTGACACCATTTTATTTCCCTGGCACCATATGACTGATATGCTTTTTGTATTTATTAGAGTGTTCTGATGTAGCGCCATATACTGTTCCCTGCTGACAACAGCACTTTATAGTGTGGATTTCAATTGAGTTACCCGTTGCTTCACTTCATTTTTAGTGCAACCAGAGGATGCATCTGGATCTTCCCTCTCTGAAGCCAGAGTGAATTAAGGGATGCTACTGTCTTCCCTTGTTTGTAACTGTGTAGAGTCTTTGTCAAACCACAAAGGACAAATCCAATCAAATTTGGTAGAAGAGGTTAAAGAGCTGACCACTCTGCCCCCCTTCTGTGGGCTTGTTACTCTTTAGAATTGCCCTCATAAATCTTCTCAGTAAAGTAACAGAGTGCACAAAGCACAAGGGTATTTTAAAGGTTGTCAGAGATGAGATATAAAGTAACTTTAACACCAGTCAGTGAGCCATTGTAAACATAGTATTACTCAGCAGAGGACCACTCAAAGTCAAGGCTGATGCAGAAGTGTGTGTCAGTCTGGCTAGGTACTATATCTTGATTATTCTTTTTCCTTTTTTTTTTATACAGACTGTGATGATTTGTTAATGTGTACATCTGGTAAATCTGATAAGCTTTGACATTACATAATAGGAGCATGGTAGGAAACTTAATTATGGTTAGTGTGAAGTACATGTAAAGTAACACTGGAACATATAATACTAGAAATAATCAAATTAGGTCTGGTAGTTTTTATATTCCCTCATTAAAAGTTTTTATAGTCTATTTTCAATTAAAACATAGTTTGTTACTGATGTGTAAGATCTCAAAGCAACATAAATTGATAGTCTGCAACAAACTTTTGCAGTTTGATAGAGTAAACAGTGAAAGTTACTGCTGCCAACTCTAAAAGGCTCACATAAAAGGCTTTTTATACCCAATGTAGAAGCCTGAGGAATATACAGTTTACTGGTCTGATCAGCCTATTCTGAATTTTTAGCTTAGGGTTTGAAGAAACTGCCAAACTGGCTTCTTTTTCTGTTTCCTCACTGACAGTAGCTTGATCAACACCAGTGGCACTGCCAGAAACATTTGCAGGCTAATTAACAAAAACGCAAGCCATCATGTTTCTGAATTTGTTTAATTCAGTTACAGTATTGGCAGGTACAGTTAAGTCAATTCTACTAATACTCTTTCACTATGTGTTGGTTGCATACAGGCTCAGAACTGATGCCCAAAGCCCTGTCGACAAGGATCATCGGTGGGATCTGGTGGTTCTTTACACTCATCATCATATCATCCTACACAGCAAATTTAGCAGCTTTTCTAACTGTGGAGAGAATGGACTCACATGTGGACTCAGCCGATGACATTGCTAAGCAGACCAAGATTGAGTATGGCGTGGTCAAAGATGGCGCAACCATGTCTTTCTTTAAGGTATGGTACACACTAGTTGTATGAAAACAATTTTAGCATTATTTCATTAAAAAAAAATATTAGACAGATCAATTACTGAAGGTACTACACAGATATAGAATAAAAAATGTCAACCACAATATAGTCTCTTTATTACTTATTTCATGTATTTTACAGTGTGAAAACAGTCATACTGTAGCTGAAGCCTGGCAGGTACAAACATGTACAGTAATAATGTTAAAAAATCGATGTGTCAAGAAATGAGGCATGATGTGGAATCTTGAGTTTTTAAATTGACTTTTCAAAAAACTTTTTTTCTATATAGTAGGTGTATATATATTTTTACAGTTAGATCTTAATTCCCACAGCAAAGGGAAATTCTTCAGCTTCTCCACTTCTCTACACTGTTTGATGTGTTCCTCCATAATGATTTTTTTATTCCGAAGTTTCAGCGTTTGCCTGCAGGGTCTTTGACTTTATTTTATTATTTTGAGCTTTGCTTTAGATGCTGCTGCTGCTGCTAGGGTGCTGAATAACACATGTAACAGAGTTACAGTTTCTCAGAGTAAGAAAATGAAAACACTGCACATTTCTATTGAAGATGGTCCATAATTTTATGACATTCAATAGCAAGAGAGTAAAAGAAATCGATTCTTCCAGGGCATCTGTCTGCCCTAGTATTTATGCCCCCTAAAATTTGTAGTTGAACTAATAAATGCTCTATGCCTCATTGTTGAATCTGCTGAATGGTATGTGTATACTGGATCCCCCAGATTATGTCATTTGATTTAGAGATTTTTGCTGATATGTATGATGAAAACAATATCGGTGTCTTGGAATTACATCCAATTGTGTTCATATTAAGTATGTAATGATAATTTGTGCGCCTGGATACAACTCAACTTGTTGACCCTTCACTTCTTCCGAATATCTACAGTATGTAAATGAAAGTTATTCTAGATCATTTTCTTACTTACGTACTCATAAATCACAGTTGTAGCGTCATAAATAGGAGACGCAGGTGTTTAATTACCTCATCAGAGTTGCATGGCTCAAGTGCCCTCTGCTCCCTCTTGGTCTTACAGAAAAGCCTAATGAACTCAACTCAATGAGGCAGAGAAGCATGATAAATACTGAGGAGAGCGGGGAGTAGATAAAGGCTTTGCAGATGTATGTAACTGGATGGATTCTTTCCTAAACTTTTGTTCAAATTCCTTGCCACCAGATAGCAGATGGTTAGTTACTGTACGAGCCAGATGTGGCTCTGTGACACTGAATCAAGAATACATGTCCAGAGAAAACTAGTTAATGTTGTGTTGTGAATTGTGGCAAAATCCATTAGCGAATATTTTAGCGATGGCTGACCTGGTACTCTGATAGCTAACCAGAAGGCTTTATCTATTATCAATACTGTTGAAACAACAAACTGTTTGTAGCCGCTGTTGTCAAGGAGGTTGTCACATCACCTAAAAACCCTCTTATGAGGGGATGTTTTGTTAAATTGCATGTCAAATCAAGAGCGTTGAAGGGCACATGAAAGCAAGTCTAACTGCCCCGAAGGAAAGTAGCTTTCACTTTCTGTTAAAGGGTTGAAGGAAATTACTGGATGCAGTAGTATGCCAATTTGCACTTTTAGCAGATATAAGGGATCTATAGGGAAGCATCTGTTATCATGAGACCAGCATAAGCTGTGTACTAAGCTGCTAGGTCCAGGTTTATCTGACCTCAACTACTATTCTGGGAAAAAAAAGTGACAAAGATGCAACCTTGGCAACACTTGCAATTCATCCTAATTGGTAGTTTTAAGTTTTAATATCAGGCTATAATATCTCAATTTTAACCAACCAGGACTGTGCTTCTACTGTAGTTACATATAATGGAGGCCTTCTTATAATAGCATCTTTCACAATTTGAAATGGCTTATAGTCTTTAGACAGTAATTATCTAGGATTAGACATGGCATAAATGTGACCTCATATGAAATTGCATGAAATACCACATAGCCTGATGCAAGACTAATGGAGAGGCATTCTATTATTGCTGCTTCAGTAGCACTTATGAGAATAGATGTGTGCAAAGCTTCAATTTACTGTCCTTTAATCCTGTGACAATGGAGATCTGTAGGAGTAATCATATAAATCTATTTGGTCACTGGCTAAAGAATCTGTATTTCTAAATACTATACGTTTGATCTTTGACATTTTCTATTCAAGCATTAAAAAAATCCCCATAGGCGTAAAGTTATTCTGCCATTCACCAGGGCTACAGAGGGACTGGCAAGATTTCATGGTTAGCAGTATTTTCAGCTTTAACACCCTGGGCTGTAATGTTGAAAGTAATTTTGTTCAAGCTCAACCTTTTTTTAGTGGTAAAAGCATTGTATATTTTTCAACCACTTTTTCCCTACCTGCAGCAAGGGAGATTGTTCAAATGGGGTTCAAAGGCACATTTTTTAAACGGGCTCTTTCCATCCCTTACAGAAATCTAAGGTTTCTACTTTTGAGAAGATGTGGGCCTTTATGAGCAGCAAGCCAAGCACATCACTGGTGAAGTCTATTGAGGATGGGATTCAGAGGGTGCTGAAGTCTGACTATGCCCTCATTATGGAGTCCACAACTATCGATTACATCACCAAGAGGAACTGTAACCTGACACAGGTGGGAGGGCTCATCGACAGCAAAGGCTATGGCATCGGCACTCCCCTCGGTAAGACCTGTGAATGACCACAGAATACATTTTAAACTACCAAGTAATAAAAAATTCAAGCCAGTTTTATAAGTCGTGTGCTGCCTTTTGAAGGATCAGGGCGAGGGACTGCTTCTTAGACAACGCAGAGGCATAAGATGTGTTTTTTTTAGCTACTAGTCAGACAGTATGCCACAACATGTTTATGAACCTTATTATCACAGAATCCAGCTGGCGTTTCTTCCAAAGTAAAACAGGCCTTATGTTGCTTCCAGGCTCTCCGTACAGGGACAAAATCACCATAGCAATCCTAAGCATCTTGGAGGATGGGCGCCTACACATGCTGAAGGAGAAGTGGTGGAGTGGGAGCAGCTGCTTGGATGAAGAGCGTCGCGAGACAGGCCCCATGGGTATCCAAAACCTGGGTGGTATATTCATTGTGCTGGCATCTGGCCTAGTGCTGTCTGTTTTTGTGGCAATTGCTGAATTCATCTACAAGCTAAGGAAGACTGCAGAACGTGAACAGGTATGTGTCCCCATAAATTATTTGCAGATTTTTTTTCAGTTGATCTTTGCTCTCTAGTTTGGATGGATGTAAAATTAAGCTAACATTAATTTAATTACACTCCACCAGGATTTCAGTTATTTCACCCTCGATTTTAGCAAAGAAGTTGCTAACCATGCTTATTTTGTTATGATACACGATGCCTCTAAACCAAAGCTGTGCTCTATTCATGGCTTTTAGTTCAAACATCTTATAAAAGGATTTGCATGCCTTTGGCTAATCCCTAGGAGTACTTGGCCATAACACCACAACATTTACTTATTTTAACATGCATAATTGCAAATTGGAGCATAGAGAATTAATCCATTATTAGTCATTGGAGATGTCAGAATAGCATGAACCCTTTACCGTTTTAAAATCACTAATTTGAGTCATGCTAAGTGAGTGGTTGCATGCAGGCTCATGCACCATACTTGTTCACTCCTTCTGACACAGCAGCAATAATGAACCGTGTGCAGGCTACATGTGGTGGTGGTGTGATTTGACATTGCTGACAGCCATGGATGCATGTGCACACATACACACACACACACACACACACACACACACACACACACACACACACACACACACACACCAGCAGTAACACAGCATGAATGTTATTTTCTAATGCATTTTGTGGTCTTTACACTGTGGACACTCTCTGCTGTCAGAACAATTTAAAGCTAAGGCATTTACCCCCCGTCCCTTTCCCCTCTTCTCCTTCTTGCTCTCCTCCCCGCATCCTCCCTTTTTGCCCAGAGGTCTTTGTGCAGTGCCATGGTGGACGAGATCAGACTGTCGTTCACCTGCGAGAGGCGGGTGAAGCACAAGCCTCAGCCTCCAGTCATGGTGAAGACGGATGCAGTGATCAACATGCACGCTTACAACGACCGACGACTCCCAGGAAAGGACAACATGAGCTGCAGCACTGGGATGACTCCCGTGTTCCCATGACAATGTGTTCCCCCCAGGGCAAGAACCTCCTGAGCAACGTGTCAGGGGTGGTGCCAGAGACTAGAGACAATGGCATAGATGGAATCACCAGATTCACCATTAACCACAGTGACATGGGGACACTAACAAAACATGGGCAACTCAAAATGGCAGCATCAGCCACACAGGTATGACAACATTCACCACCGTATTCCAAACCACAAGAGGTAAAATAAATATTTGGGGAAGGTTACTGGGAAAACAGTATACCCAAATAATACGTTTCAAGTCTGATGTTTACGTGCGCAACACAAAAACACAAGAAAATACACAGTGAAAAGACTGAGAATTTTATTGGGAAATATGGACTGAAGCAAGAAGAAAGGCTTTGTTAAGAATGGCAATAAATGGCAGATATACAAGGAGGAAAAGGAAGATCAGTTTTCATTGAAGATCAGTTTTGCCACATTTAAATTATGATATCAAGTTCTTACCTTTATCCTGTTGAATTTCATAAACTCCTGAATGGCCTTTGACAGCCGAAAATAATGTTACCTCAAACATGTTGTCTAGGCTTGAGTGATTATCTTTCAGTCATAAGCTGCAGGATCTTTTGAAAGCATGGTTCACAGGGACACATATGATGTAGGTGGAAGCCCATAGCGAGATACAATTGTTGTGAAGTTGTTATGTGATATTATATTGTTACACAGAAGAAATTAATCATTGATATAAAGCAAAGCTGGAATGGGGACACGCCTTTGTTAAAAGATTCCACATTAGATCATGTTTTTGCGGGGTTGGATTTATTTGAGCAAGTATGTTTTATGTCAAAATCATTTTGTAGACGATTGAATCAGTTAAATTGCCAAAGATCTGACCATTCAACAGAACTATATACAGTACAGTATGGGCCAGTTCACTTAGCTTTTTAGAGAGTGCTTATTTTGTTTTTAATGCAAAGTAAATTGGAGTGGTTTAAATGGGACTATTAAGGGATCGTGCTCTAACAGTGTTTCAAACCATGTAAGGTAATATGTATCCAAAGTAAAACCCATTTGGAACAGCATTGTATTTTCTAATTTACGAACCACATCACGTCAAAATATTGTTATCAACACTGTAATGTAAAACAATCATTACATAAGCAGCATGAGAAAAAAACCTGATGACTTTCCTGATGAAATGTCTTTCTGAAATCACAACCTTGGTCATGTGTAAATTCCAAAAGGATAATCACAGAAATACTGAGCAATTATAGGAACCAATTTCAAAAGTTTGTACTTACCTTTGATGGAATTGTAGCATGTATGTACTTTTAAAAAAACATATATCTACAGACTGGGTTTGGAAGGCATTGGATCAGGTATTTCTGTTTATATCTTAGTTAAATAACTAATTGTAAGTCACAGAGACAAAAGGTAAGAGACTGTGACCTTAAAACTCAACTTTTTTGAGTGCATTTAATTGTGACCATCCATCCAATCATGAGCTGGACCTTGTCCATGTGTGGCTACGGGACTACTGAATGTCACAAGTACTTCTGAACACATTTTTAAACCGTTACTTCATTTCTCATCAGATGTGATCTATAGGCTTTTTGGCTGGAAACTGATTGTTTCGCATTATGAGGGTTTAGTTTAAAAACATGAAAAGATTTCAAAGGTTATCTCAGACTTGAAAGCCTTTTCTGTTTAATTACCAATTGTGGAAAATCCATACTTGTAGTGTGTGAACATGCTGAAAGATAGTGTGGTGAATAGACAGAAGACAGATGGTTTTGTGTGTTCATGTTGACTTTAATGCCTATTTCGTAAGTGTACATCTTCAGCAAGTGTCATGCCGTAGGAGGCTTCGAGGAGTCTGTGAGCTGCTGTCACCTGGGAGCTGAACGAACAGCAAACCTCTGTGAGGTTAACGTTGTTAAAACATCGAGACAAAAAATGATTCAAGGAAACTCCAATCTGTAAAACTTAGAGTTGGTTTGGTAGAAATTCACTGTATAATTGTTTATCAATTCCCTTCTGCAAAGTAGAGTATGTAGATAAGATCAGCAGGAGAAAATGTATTTTGCTAAATTTATACGGTTATAAATGAATTCTGTTCACAGTCAAATATGTTATAGATACTATTTATTTCATTAGAGAGGTCACTTTAACCTACTTCCTCACTGTACCCCAGTTCCGCAGCCCCAAACCTTGTTTATTTATTTAATGGAAATTAATTATATTATGGTATATTGGATTACTATCATCCAGGTGGGAAATGTGTGTAAATCTTCTTTTATGATGGCTAATATATTTCTACAAGGTAAACATGAAATGGAAATGTTGAGCTTTCCCAAGAATTTAGGGGACACTCCCTTAGAGTAAGGAGAGTAGAATCTATCTTATGTAACTGGACCTTTACTGCTCTTGAAATCCCGATTAGGACCTGGTCTAAGGTATGGCCGTGGCCGACACCTGGTTATACTATATTACTGTTACCCTCACGTGTACTGTAGCTTTCCATGCAGGTGATTAAAGACTCAAGTTTGCTTGTATTTCACCTCTGTAATATGTGAAAATAATTGAAAAGTTCATCATAATCAAAATTAGTTAAAATTCCAACAGGGTTTCTGATTTGGCTGATTCAGTCAGTTTGGTTACTGAATATATTCATCTTTTTTATAAATTAATGTGAATAATAATGTCATTTTACACAAAATTGTATGAAATGTGAGAGAAAAGTAATGCAAAATGTAAGCTACATAACCTGTGTTCCATTAGCAGTGTGTGATATGAGTTTTGATTTTCCAGCAGTCACGATGGTATGCCTTTTTATGTATACCTTTCTTTTGAGTTGCACAGCTTCTATCATTTGGCAGAAAACCTTTCAAACAATACGAAAAATATGTTGGTGCCAACCAGGGTTTTCTTTGTGGACATGCAGAATTTCTATGAATATAGTTTTTGTAAGGTTTTGTAAAAAAAAAAGAAAAAAAAAGATTTTGTTTTCCTAGTAACTGTATGTGTTAAGAGAACATTAGAATAACCGACATCTGAGTAAAACATGGGGAAATTCAACGAAATATTATAGAAAAGCTATTGAATTATTTTCTTTTTAACACATTGTGAATAATTCAATTGTACAGTTTGCTGTATGGGTTATATGAAGTTTTAAATAAAAAATACAAACTATTTATATCTCCTGTTGAGCTACTGATTGATTGATGTACAAACATGTTGCAAAACATGGACTTGAGGTGAACTCAGTCAGTAGATTGTTACAGTATTACAATGTTACAGGTAAAGTTAACTATTTTGGACTCATTTGAGTTTTACATTGCAGAGATTATTAGTTATGCTGTAGTTAGGGTTTATAGGTACAAAGATGCTAAAACCTGCTGTAAGAATAATAATAATAATAACTGTCTATATTGCACAGAGTTTACAAAGTACTTTGACAAAGCAGTCATAGGTATAAGTTTAGTATTATTGATTAGAAAGGTTACACTAAGTAAAATATTGACATTGACTCAATTTTAAAGCCCAGTATCTATGACGATTTTTCCAAATTACCTGCAACGTTATTAGATTAGAATAGATTAGATTTTAATAACTCCAGTGAGGGATCACAGCACAATGTAAGGATATGAAATGACATGACAAACATAAAAAGTACATTGAATAATTAATGCAAGCAAATGTATTGAAACAAAAATATTAAACAAATACAAATAAGGATATGTCATTATTATTATTATTATGCTACTTTACCAGATGTGAGATGAAATGCATTGTACATGAGGATGTTTCCATGCATGCAAATATGTTTATATCACTTAATGAATTTGTTTGCACTAACCATTTTTAAATTATTATTTCCTGGGAAGAAAACAGAGAAAGAGTCCTGCACACTGTCCATCACTTGTACTCATTTTTTGAAAATAAAGAAAGTGAGTACAAGTGAAAGACAGAGTGCAGGTTTTTTTCTTCCCAGTAGAGAATTTTTGATCTGACACACCTGTCCCCAAGACTTTTATTTTTTGGAGAATGTGACCTAGATTAGCTATGAGAAAATAGATGAGAAAACAGCTGCCTAGATAGTTAGCAAGATACAGGTCAGTAACAGCCTAATGCACGTGGCAGCTCTGTGTGCTGAAACTAGAAATTGAGGAACCTTTGAAAACTCAACATCTGAAAAAGTGTTTCAAGGTAACAGGAATTATTCAGTACCATTAAAAGGTCCAGTGTGTAACATTTTGGAGGCTCTATTGGCAGAAATGGAATATAATATTCATAGCATGTTTTCATTCCTGTATATTTACCTGAATATAGGAATTGTTATGTTTTCCAACTACACCGCTAGATGCTACTAAATCCTACACACTGGTCCCTTAAACCTTTTCCATGAATGGGATATTTTCTATTGTCTTATGCTAGATAAGGAAAAGGAAAAAACACACATATTCAAACTGAGTGTTGTGTTTGCATGCAACAGCGACTGCTTAAGGCTGCTCAGGTCGATCACGTTAAACACCGAGAGTGCAAATCTAGAGAGGGAGAAAGGAATAAACGTGCTTCAAATGGTGTTCATGCATGAATGAATATGTGTTGTGACGTGAGGTAGCCAATGGTGTGTGATAGGCAAAGATTGACCTTGCTGGCGTTGTGATGGCAGACATGCGTGTTAAAAAAGCAGGGGGAAACCCCAGGCCCTGGCGTTGAGGAGCAGCGGGCGCATAATGAGCGATGGGCAGGGGCCTTGCGCCTAATGGGAAGATTTATTATCTCTCACTATCAATTAATCCCTTCGGACAGACTGGGGCCAGCAGGAGCGCATCAGGAGTATGTAAAAAAGAGAGAGGGAGACCGAGGGAGCGTTGGAGTCAGCCAGATGAAGAGAAAGAGATGTGAAAGGACATGAGAGGTGGAGGCAGTGGGGTGAAATGAAAAAAGATGGTGTGAGAATAGGAGAAACCCAAGGAGACTGAGGGAATGATTTGAAGATAATACCCACAAACATTTGAGAGCTATACATAGAGTGAAGAACAGCGGGTTAATGACAAAATGAAGAAAGAGGTATAGTTGGTAATAAGATATGAGCAAGGGAATAAAATGCAGGAATTAGATGAAATAGAAATAAAAGACAAAAAAAATAATGAGTGAAGCAAAGACAAGCCAAGACGTCTATGGAAGAACATTAAACAGAATATGGAAGACTGACACAACACCACGAACTGCTTTGTGCACATGCTTTTAAAGATTAGCTATATGTTCGGCTTGAAATATCTCACTGGACTGGCGGTGCAATAATGTAGACAACAATCTCTAGAAGTAGGTCAACAAATATAGACTATTTCAAGCCTTTTTGAAAATAAACTACACAAATGGCTTTTAATGAAAAAAATTATTCCATTCGAAGGCAGTTGTATGTGGTGGTGCTCAGTTATGTTAGAGTGGCTTTTAAGAAAAGGAACATTTTTCTTTTTTTGTGATGGAAAGTCTATGTTTGATTTAATCTTAATGGGGCTGCTGCCTAATGTAGAGCCATAAACTATTTATCTAGAGTGGTTTTACATAGTGTTGCTCATGTTTTAAATAGCAGAGGCAATGAAGGACATTAGGACTTTGTAGTACCTTTACAGTCCTCAATCTCTGCAGATTTATTCTCACATACTGCATGGAGAAAGTACAACCTTAAGCCAACCTCCAGCGTCTTTGCCATTAGGAGACTGCCTTGGTCTGTTGCTCATGCACGCTCGTGGCGGTATTCTCACTCCGATGGCACATGTCCAGACCAGTGCTCTTTTTGATGACCTTGACAGGGCCGTCAGTGGGTGATGTTCTGCTTGACACTCCAGGGCGATGTGCTGGAGCCCGATAGCAGTGCATCATCGACCCATTTGGGGGTGAATGAATGCCCGACCCATGCTATGCCCATCTCTGTAGACCCACTGGGTGAGAGACCCATCTTAGCTGAAGCTGCACCAGAGGATTGGCTTGATAGCAGGGCCAGTGTGCGCTGAACCTTATTATAGGCACTGTCATCATCCTAGAAAACTGAATTCCCTCCAGGTAGCACAGGATATGTAGCTGTAAAGGATGCAGCTGAATAAAAATTGTTCTGGAGGAATAAAGGTGGATTTCACGTTCAAACAAAAGAGCAGAGGCTATTACAGACCAGGGTATGGATAGTTAGTTTTTCATGAAATTAAACCCAAATTTTAATACTATGTATGGTTGTCATTTTTTCAGCAATAGCCGTTGAATGTATTTACATTCAGTAATTACAACTCTATATGATAGCTTTCATTGTTAGTGACAGAGTGCCCCATTCTTGCATTGGATTCAGATTGCCTTCACATGCAGTCATTCACAAGAAAAGATACAGCATGCAATCCAGCCTTATTGTGATTTTATTTCAGTGATGTCACCCTCACTGTTGGTCACTCTTCTAACGCAAACCAAATATTTCTTACCGCTGCTGCTGCTTCACAATAAAAGCCTAACTGGCAAAAAACATGGCATGGGTAACAGCAGTTGATCTAAAAAGCAATAATTTTCAGGTTTTTGATTTCATTTTGAAGTTTACAAAGAGCTGTTAGATGAAGTGTATGAAGAAGTGCAATTTACAATTTTCACTCACGGAAGAGTACACATTTTGTGTTATTTCGCATTCCAGTATTGACTCAAAATCCTAATTTAGCCACCAGCCAAAGGAAAATATCATCACATGTACTTAAGTGGTAGTCAAATGTCAAGACTGTATTGACACTGATACATTTTCACTTTCATATATGGCAGTGTGCCAAAGCTGGATTAGACTAATAGGTCGATAGCACTGTCCATCCCAATAACATTAAAAAGATGAACAATTAATGAGTGTGTAATTACAGCACACCATAATGCACTAATGAAGTAGTACCACAGTGGGAATACTCATATTCTACCTTCCATAAGGAGCTTGGCATGTATCATATTTGTACAAGGAGACACCATATGGCAGAATGTCGGAATGAGAGAAAACTATTGTTTATTCCAGACCCCATCTCTTTTATTGCAATTCACTGACACCACCAATATCAGAGGTTTATCTTCACACCATCATATTGAATTATCCATTTGGCTTTAGGTGAAATAGCCTGATAGAGACATTGCCCGCCAAATGCCTTGGCGACTTGCTCTTTGTGTTCTCTGTCTTTGACCCTGATAATGACTGGAATAGAGGCTTTTCATGAATATAAATATAGAATTGGATGAAAGGCAATTTTCTCCAGTGTGCATAAAATAACACTCTTGAACATTTAATGTAGAGTAGTGTTTGTCAAGAAGGTACTGAGCTTTTGCTTTTTAACATTGTGCTGTGCGCTCAGTGGCCACTCTATTAGGTACAACTCTTCATTTATGTAAATCACTCACTCCTCTAGAGAGTGAGTCATGTAAAGCCTAAGCATACTTTAAAGCTTACACACACTGTTAGCTACATGTTACAGTAGAATGCGCATGATGCAATAATTACATGTTGTTTACTTTGAAAAATGAACAACAGTTTGTGCCAGCATCTGACCTTACCAAGAATTTATGCAGAAGGACAAAACACATGCAATCAGCTGCAATACTGAGGGCAAAACCACCTTGTTCATAAGAGGTGTCACGGAATGATAAGATCCATTCAAGCTGACAGATCGGCCACAAGTACAAAGAAG
The DNA here is from genome assembly GCF_905237075.1 of Dicentrarchus labrax. Taxonomy (NCBI): domain Eukaryota; kingdom Metazoa; phylum Chordata; class Actinopteri; family Moronidae; genus Dicentrarchus; species Dicentrarchus labrax. Next base: position 7,590,156 of record NW_026136707.1, on the reverse strand, counting down.
AATATAACCATGCAACTACAGTGTCATAGCACTGGTAGGTTAAAACATGAAAATAGTTTAAGCCATAATGGTAGGGTATGATGGAGGTATAGGAAAATGCTGCATATGTTTCTACTGCCACATGCTGTTGACTAAGAGCGTGATGGAAACAATGTGACTCCATCTGATAGTAGTAATGGTGGTAGTGAAGATGGTGGTTTATTGAAACTGGATTGTTTCGATTCCCCTAATTTATACCAATAAAATATAATTTCAATGCTAAACTCTTCCTACACATTGTTTTTAACAGTGTGTAGCTTTAAATGACAAACAGATATTTCAAGTATTCTGCAGATGTAAATGTTATACTACGTTAAATATCCAGATCACAGCGTCAATCAACCTAGAAAACAAATACAATCGCACACATAAGAGTGCATTTATACTATTATGTGTTTATACGTTGGAGATAAGATATTATTGTTGGGTTATAAATGAATGAATTAGGGAATTGCATAATGTTTTGTAAGAGATTGTAAGCTTTATTGTGGAAGGCACCACATTTAATAAAAACTTCTTAATCTTAAAAAGTAGATACTCTCTGTCCCAAGATGATTTGAAGTGATTTTCATTACAGCTGCACGATATGGTAAAAACATAATAATGTGACTGCTATATGATTCATAATAAGTGGGAATGATCATCACAAATACATTTTCACAGAATTTTTTTTATTTTAAATTAAAATCATGATCATATGATATGATCATATGAATTTTTTGGGATGTCTTTACCAAACCAACAACTACTTCTACACTACTTCTTATCTGGAAGACAAGATTTGTAGCAGCATTAGTGTTTCACTAAAGTTACTTCAGAAAATGTTATCCAGTTATCAAAGACAGAGATTCCTGTGAAAGCGTCTAGCATCTTGTTGAGTCCATGCGTAGAAGAATTCAGTCTGTTCAAGATGAAACAGGGACAGCTTTGCATCATGGTCACTGATGTCATTGCATCAATGACAATGGTGCAAATTGCAATTGGGTAAAGCTTAAAAGTCCAGTGTGTAATATACAGGAAAAACCTTTGAATAATATTCACAGTTTTGTTTTCATTGCAGTGAAATAACCTCAAATTGTTGTGTTTTTGGTACCTTAGAGCTGCTCACAGAGGGAGCAGGTCTTTTTCTATGTTTGCAATGTCCAACCACCCTGTTTCTACAGTAGCCCAGAACGGAAAAAATGAAACATTGGCTTTTCACAAGATTTGCAGCCACCTTAGTTTCATCTACACACTTGGAAGGCAATTCAGTATTCGGTTAGTTGTAATCTGAAACTTCACTGCTAGACGTTACTAAATCCTCCACAGTAGTCCTTTAAAATTGAGCTTCATCTAATTGCAGAGCTGTAAAAGCTCATTGCCTGCAGGGGGCATTAGTTTAAGGTTGAAACTGCAGCAGGTATTTTCCTTGCCTGTGGGAAGTGCTATTACCATATCTACATCTATAGCAGTGTACAAAATCACCAGCCCAAAAAAACAAGGGCAGTCTATTGAGTGACTGGTAAAAACATTCACTAGCCTGGATTAAAAAGTTAATTCTGCATCCTGATCTGTAGGATTAAACTGGAGCTGCTATTGCTTTAATTTCCTGTAGCAATGACTGAGCAGCTCCGTTTTGTTGTGAACCTGCAGTCTGCCAAATTTGAGTCTGTTTGTGAGCAAGTCTGAGTTATTAGCCAGTGTCTTGAGTTTTGAAAGTCTCTATGTGGAACTCTCAGAAAATCTCTGTTATTAATGACACTGTAGTAAGCATATTATTGCTCGCACTCATGCTTACACAGCTTAGACATGAGCAATCATCATCCTGGGCATCGGTCGAAACAGTGAAGTGACATAATTCATATTTAGACTAACGTTACTATCTGTATTGTTTCTAGATTTTATTTGGTCTATTGGCTCCATGATACTAAGTAGCTTGCCACAGAGCAACACCAGACCAGTGTTGGGCAGCCGAGAGACAGCCAGTTGGCTAACCCCAGTTTACCTTAGTTTAGGTTACAGTTAGCTTTTTGGCAGCCCCCTTGCCTTGTTCTTGGCTAGCAGAAAAGCAATCGTTAATAGGGTTGCTGCAGTACACCAATACCATGGTATGAAACCATGAAATTGAATTGTATTGTATTATAAATAATTCTACCATATTAGTGTAAAATATATTACATCATATTTTTACAATTCATTAACACATACAATTTGCATTAATACAAACCGATTAATACGATTGCTTCACATTCTTACATGTTGTACCTTAAAGGTTTGGATTTGTTGTGTAAGGCAGGTCTTTCTCATCATCAAACAGGAACTCCAAACCTCTTTGCTCGCAGTACCTGAGGAGATACTGTCAGTGTTTTATCCCAAGGTTTCTTGCAGCCTACAGCAAGGCTGTTTGATGTTGGCCCAGGACCAGACTGCATTCGGTTCCAGAGGGGGATGAAGTTCACCAGCAGATGATTTGCTATTCTCTATCAAACTCCATCCCTACATTTCCATCTTTCAGCTTGGGAAGCTGCCAATACACCTTGCATGTACACTTTCCCAAAACGTCCTTACAACAAACAAAGTGCATATAAAAAACCCACCAAGATTGTACAAAGGTAATGTTTACCATTAATGGTTTGTTTTAGCTTAGAATATTATGGGTGAATGGGTTTGTGCTGGCTTCTCTGCACAGCCTTGTCAGTTGTGGGCTAAAAGTACATTTTCAGAATTGGCTAGCAACAGCTACCCTGGCTTGGCATATTCAGTATAATGACTTGATCATGATGATAGGTTTAATAGAGGCTTTCTTTTACTACAAGAGGGTGAGGCCAATTTTGCTTTACTAGTGCAAAGAGGAAGTAATTATACCAGAAACTAAATTCAAGTAAGTATCTGGATATCTTTTGCTCTCTTTGCCTCCATCCTTAGATGAAAAAGCCAGACAGACAGTCTCTTTTCTCTCTCATGTCTTTCTTCTATAAGAGGACATTATATGGCCTGTCCACAGGGAAGGTGCTAGAGGGTGTCTGGCTAGCTGGGGGAAAGTTTATGGGCTGTGAAGGCCAATTTGAGCAGCCTGCAGATGGAGTCCAAAAACCGCCATGTCACCTTCCTCCCTCTAACGCTCTCCAATATAACGTTAAAGTTTAAAAAAAGCCTCTATCACCAAGGAAACAAAACTCCCGTTCAAAACTATTTGACATTTTGAGTGGTAGGGGCATGGATTTGTGTACCATAAACTGCTCATTAATATTAAATAAGGAAGTGACAGTTGGAGGGACTTGGCTTACACTCTTGGCACCTCAAGCGGCATTGCAAGTGATGGCTGGGTGCTTTGTTTAACCCAATATGTGGTGGTTAAGTGAAAGAACAGCTGGTTTGGACTCCTAAGACCGAGGTGCTGCTTGGCAATGTTGGGCTAATGTGGTCAAACTGCAAAAACCTAATATCACATGTGAATTTTACAGCAAGGTTATACCAGTTTTATTTTTATTTTATATATTCATCATTGTATTACAAATCTTACTCCTTTTTTTTTTTCTTTTTTAGATAAATCAAAGTCCCATTTTAATGGAAACTACACAACATGTGTTATCCTGAATATTCAACAGACTCTGGACATCTGAATGAAAATGAATTTAATTTCTTTACTGTTATTCATTTATTCATTATTAGTCTTTTAAATGATATTCTGCTACATATCCATTCACAGTTGATTTCATGTATTCTGGATATGGCTTCTGTAATAGAGCTTGGCAAGGTTTTCCTTGTTTCACACAGTTAACACCACCTTATGCCACATACTAAATATGAGGTTGCAAACAAAGCTACACACTGTAGCCATAAAGTGTATGATTAAAACGTGTGTCTTGCTTTCAGTATTTATGGCAGATGATTTCCGTTGCGCTAGACTTGTTTTAATATCCACACAAAGCTCCAAAAATGTTAATGTGTTGCCACTGAAAATTACACTTTATATCGCCCATTGTATTTTATTTTTGTGGCTCCTTGTTGCCTGTGTTTATGAGTAAGGCCAAATGTAAAGTCATATTTAATTACAGAGCATTATTGCTCAATGAGGCTTTGTTAATGCAAGGTAGTGTCTCAGATATAAAAGATAAAGAGACAGCACCTGTAGCCGAGCATAAATTGGACAACAATTACCTTCTTCGGTGACATGTAATAACTGAGTAATTCAATTTGAGCCCATTCACAGCTGTGAATTTGGACATAATGCAAAATCTATAACTCTTGTTGATTGAATTCAATGAAACAACTCTTTTGTGGATATTCTTGATTTGTCAAATAAAGGAATTTATATAATATTAGAATTTATGTGCCAGGAATGAGACTTAGAAAGCTGCTCACTCGAGTTATACTTTGCAATAAAAAGCGTCCAGTTCTGCGTGAAGATTTGGGACCCCCACAACGATTCCACAGCATTACAAAACCTTGCCTTTGACTCCTCCGACTAAAAGACCGTTAGGAAATGTTGTTTGGCATGAAGCGAGTGGCGCGGATTTCGTTGGCGGTTTGTGCCATTGCATATGGGAAGTCCTTCAAAGTCAGCCGTCGTGCCGCAGGCAGCATTCTAATGAGGTCATCAATAACCTGCAACAGCTGCTCAGAGAGAGAGACCTCATCTGTTAAGCTCTAGCCACCAGTGACTCTGCTGTAACTGAACAAACAGCTCCAAAATAATGAGAGGTATTCTATGGAACATACAGCACTACTTTACGATAAACCATTAATTGGTAAAACTGCAGTAGATTTAAAAAGTGACAGCAGAGACAGTGAATGAGAAGGTTGCAAGTAAAATCCCTCAGGAGCCGCCACTTAGTCCACCGTGTTGCTTTTGTGGAATGAGCTTCTCAAAATAAGGCAACAGCAAACATGTCACCCTCTACAAAGAATGCAGTCCCACTTTGGGCCAATCAGGAACAAGTAAACATTTTTTGTAGCACCCCCCACAGGCAGGTGGATTTTAAAAATAACAAAACTCTGCCTTTTGTTTGTGATTAATTATTTTCTAATTTTTTCAACCACAGATCCATACACATATTCACAAACAATGTTATTTATTACTGTACTGGTACCAGGAAGCAGACTCCACACATCAAATACAGCATAGTGTCAGTTTGCCCACCCTCCTTCCACTAGCTTTGTTATATTTATGAAAACAAGGTTATCAAGAGTGGCATGTATGGGCCTTTTTATATATCTTGTCTTTTTCTCTAAACATCAAAGTCCAACAAGCATATCTCAATAAATTGAGACACCCCAAGGTCTTCGAAACTTTACAGCTGGACAGTCTGTACCCTCTCTCACACTGAATAAATGAAAAAGGTTGCAATGCTCCTTTTGAGTTATTCAACAAATTATTTAACAGGGATTCAGCAATTTTATGCACACATTCCAGTAATTTTCTACCTCATTACTGATGGATGGACGTAGACAGACAAAAAGAAGGATAAACGAGGGCCAATCCACAACCTTTCCAATAATTCATCATGGGGAAGAAAAATAGTTTACCAGACGAGAAAAACTACTTGGTTTGCAGTGTCTGGTTGCTGGCTACATGAAAAGGCCAAAGTGACCTTCTGGTTTTGATATTAGAGGCAAAATTTGGATGAATGACTTCTGATCCTCAATTTCCTTGTCTGAAACATGTCAGTGTCACGCTTTTGCTGGTCTCACCATGTTGTACAGTGTTGGTTTTCATCATCATTGCATGGTTGACCCCTTCTCGGTCTCACTGTTGGAGACAACATGAGCTCATCTATTTGTGTGACATTTGCAGCATGGCACCTGTAACCTGGAGGAGTTTTCTTATCTCCTCGCCTTATCGCCTGAACATGAGCAAAGACAGCACGATCCGTCTCCCTTCTCTGTTATGGATTTATCCCACAGTTCATTCTTGCTTGGATTAAGCAACACTAAGATACAAAACAGGTGCAACTCTGCTTGCCAGTAAAAGATGTCTGCCAACCTACTTCGAAAGTCTTTCTAAGGAATAATGTTTTATGTGTCTAGGTTAAACTTACAGACTACACCCAGCGCAGTTCATATGCTAGAAGTACAAGTGCTGAGACGCTGTGGGATGTTTATACTTATTTAAGTCTGTACATAGTCACTTGTGAGGAATGGGAGAAAGAGTCTGTCACACATTTTGTTAAATATTAGGAGGTGTACATTATCATAAAAAAATAAATATTGAAGGTTGATTTTCTTGTGTACTTGGTTTGATTTATTCTTAGTAAAAATTTGTAATCCTGCCAGTGCTTCCCAATCAGGTTGGTCTTTCAGGTTAGTTAGTAGCATCTTAGTGTCACATTGGTTGGTACATAAATATGTCACAATATGGGCAATAAAGTGCTGACCCCAAGAAACAAACAGTATTTGAAATATTGTACTAAAACTGTGCAACAACAAATGTATGTATACGGAAAACTTTTTTTTGTGAGAAAGCTGAATCCTCTTTATAGGTCAAATGGCTGCAAAGTAACTGAATAAATTAATGAAATTAAAAGACCAAAATAGAGTTGGTGGCTTAGCTGCTCAACCTAATGGTGAGTATGGATGTTCCTGGTGACTAATTTTATTGTAGATGAAACAAACATTTTAATTTCACATTGGGATACTGCTGAAATTGACAACATATGGACAATAACTCTCTGTAGGACAACGCTGTGAATGATGAAATTAAATGAAGACGCTGTTCGTGGTATTTGACGAAGGGAGAGAGATTGCTCTCCTGGCTGCTTGATCATTGTGGGATAACCTGGTACGCATTGCCTTTCAAGTTTTTATTTTATATTTTTTCCACAGCTGACTGGATTAACTTTGAGAACGACAAAAGTGTAGATGACGACATTGGCGATGATGTTTTATAATGTGATAGCTAGTAAGTGCTTCGTCTCATCGTAACTTACCATACTCTGGGTATTTTCTTTACAATGCTAGTTCCACCATCCTCTTTCCCCTGAATAGTACCATCTCTAACAGATTTGTTGTATGAGGTTAGATGGTAGAGAGAAAAAATCAGCTGCTAGAATCCCAAAGCAGACTGCAGTAATGAAAAGTTATGAGGATATAGTATAAAGTGGGACAAAGATGACTCTAAAAACCAGTGGTGGCATTACTGCGGGGACAAGGGGCTGCCGCCTGCTGGGGCTGTGTCCCAGGCTAGTGGCGGATGGCTAGGTAGAGACGCAATTAAACATTTTTGTACATTAATAAAATATGATGGTATTAGTTTAACTGACTATTTCTGGTGCTGACTAGCAACATTAGTCAAATGTAACTGACTAATGGTGCATATTCCGAATGTTGATCTTGTTTAAGTTGCTTAGAAATTGGCAATTTTAAGTCAAATATGGACAACACCTGCCATTGGCATTATGTTTTATGTGTCCTAGATTCATTTTATGGTACCATATATTTCCACCTTGCAACTCTGCAACTTCTTGGATAAGAAGTTTCAACTGTACAGAAGCAGGTCTACACTCTTATCTACTATCCATTATGAAGCTGTCAGTGCACCATGGCAGGAAGTGCAGTGCTTTTAAGCAAAAGGAGAGGAGAGATTCGATTTGCCATGACTAATGCTAGCTCCTATCACACCCACTGATAACTCCTACCAGGTTTCTGTGCCACAGGTGTTCCACACACCTCTGAGCACTGAAACACCAAATATAGACTCAACAGCCCTGTTCATACTGGACTATTGGCTGAATCATCAATTTACAAAAATATGATTGTTGGATTGTATGGTTTGGTCACAAAACTTACATAGTTGTAGTCATTAGTAAATAGTATGGTATGATTACTATTACTATATTATTTTCTGTTGTAATTATTTCCATTTACTATACAGCTAATTCAAAGCTACATTAGTTTGCCTTAGTTTTAAACACACAACTCTACATCTGTTACTACACATGCATTCCATTGCCCATTTTAATCCTGTTACTTTTAAGACTCTAGGAGCAAGATTTATCCTTGAATGGTGAGTAGGCCTTGCTGTGACGGTGGGCAACATGAATAAAATTTCTGATAAGTCCCTTTTTCTCTGTAGTTCTGCCAAGATGGCTTACATGTAGAGGCAAGTAGGGAGGTGGTAGAAGGATTAGGAAGAGGTTACATCTAAGGCTCAATTGCAGTAGGGCACCCAAAGGGTGGCAATACAGGTTGAGGAGATGCAGCCGGAGCATGGACACATAGTCACTGATTAGATATGGAGTCTAATTATAAGAGAAGCTGCTGACAGCAGCCTCACCACAATACTAATATAAATCCAAAGTGGAATTAATGAATGAAACAGGATTTTAAAATGAATGCATGCGGCCTTCCCTTAAAGTACATTCATGCAACACATAAATCTGCTACTGGTGCTACTGTACAGTTAACAATGCCCATCTTTTCTGAGCATTAAGATCCTCCTACCGTCCATTCTCTCTGTTTTATTATGATGGTTTTTTCTTGTATTAATGTACCTCATCTGTCAATTAATCACCTTGATTATACATTTATTTACCTAATGGAATCTACTTAGCCCTGCCAGTACTCCTCAAAATGATGTATTGCTCCTATTGATGGACTGATTTCTGTAAACTGCTTGTGTTCCTCCTAATTGTCCTCATTGATTAATTTTCACTATCTTGTCACAGATGTCTCCTTTATTTAGTCCGCACATTCACTTGTGTATGCACGTGAATTAGACCTGTTAAATTAACAGTCAACAGACACTTCCAGCAAGGCTTGGGTTACTGGAGATTACCTTATCTTAAAAGTGACATGAGATCCCCTTTTTGCTGATAAGTTTAATTTAGTGTGCATTATATGATTAGGGTGTTCAATGCAGGGAACACTGCAGTATTCTGAAAATACATCTACCTACAGGAGTGAGGTTAGGCTACAAACTTTACTGTATTTAGATGAGACACTGGATGCATTTGAGCCGGCAAAAAGTGAGCGTAACATGCAGTCTGACCTCTCCATGTCCTCTCTGTAACTTCAGCAATAGTTAACATCATAATGCTGCTATTTATGGCACCTGTTAAATAAGGCAATATCTCAGGATCGATTTTGCTGCCGCTCGCTCTCCCCTTTGGCACTCTCTTCCAACACACGTTGGATTTGATAACTCAAGCTCTATTGATTTTTCTATAAGCAAAAATAGTCTGCACAGAGGCATAAACAAAAAATATTGGTTGTGTCCACATGCCTTTTTAAAGATCAATATTTAAATGTTTTTGTTTGGTTTGTGTGGGACATTGTAACTTTATATACATTATATACAATGTATATATATACACAGGAATTGATTTATTTTTTCTGAAAAAAAAAAGGCAAAAGTAAAAAACTAAATTAAATGCGAATCACTATCGATACAATTTTCTATTGGGTTATATCAATTTCCAGGAAAATGTATTGTAATGTATTCAGTCTGGTTGTCGTATCACAACTTCATACGCGTAAGGCATGACATTGGAAAGAGTGTCACTTCTCCAACTGCAAGATTGCCCTGTATGCTATACATCTTCTTGACGAGTGCATGAGGGGGAAATATGTCTTTGGAGAAATGAAGCTGATAGAATGGTGAAATGATATGCAGTGAGATTGCTGCCCAGACACAAATGGAAATACACAATATGCAACAAATGCAGAAAAGGTAAAGCAGTGTTTGGAAAGGTCTTGAGGGATGCAAGCAAAAATAAATAAAACAAAAAAAATAAAAATCTGGGTGAAAATGGAAAGAGAAGGGCCATAACATTCAAATGGCAGATTGGGATCTAGCTTCCTGAGTTGGGGAGAAAGTGACAGAGACTAATGGATTTCTGTGCCTAGTGTGATTAAGAGGCTGTACTAAACCTGAGATAATGTGCTGATATCTGCTGGGAGCTGCTTGACGCTGGCTGATCATAATCAGTGGACCCAAGACAGTAGAGAAGCCGCTCACCTCTCTGCAGCACTCAGCTCACCCTACATGTCCGGTCTGGTTATGTCTGGAGAAAAACACCCATCTTCTCCACAATCTCCCACTATTAATATAATACAGTGCAGATTTGTTTAAAATGTTTTAGCAATGCCTGAACATGTGTTTCTTATTGAGCATAATGAAATACATAATGTGCTTGACCATTATAAGTCATGTGATGTGCAGGATAAGTGTAGGATATGTTCTATTTTTGGAAAACTATTTAAACATAGATTAGTGAGACATAGAGTTGGCAATGCAAAACCTAAAGTTTCACAGAGCAAACACAAGCTGTGGTGCATTAAATATTGCTGATGCTCTTATGCATGGTCCTTGGGCTTCGCTGTGCCGTTGCGCATTTTAATTTTAATCTTAATCAATGTTCCGTGCTCTAATGAGAACAGTGGTTTTTACACGCTTGTTGACCTGCCAGATCAGGATGTACTAAATGTGATCAGAGTCTTGTTAGCCTTGGGAAGGTAAGCACTACCATAACAGCGAGCCCTCGCCCTACAAGGGCTACCACAACAAATATAATTGTATCTATTTTTTTATTTTTTTTTATTTTTGAGGAATGACACTCTTGATGTGCCGGGATATCAATTTAATATGGCCACTAAAACCATGAGTGGGACTTAAATGCAGCACCTGTGGAAATATTACTCTCGTCAATTCATTCTATACTGTCATTACTACTTAACTGGTCCAGTGGGACTCCTTTACTGCAGAATAACAAGTCCCTGTATTGCAACAACCATATGTCCTAGGTTTCCCTGGGGAAGACGCCTCCGGCTGCCCAGATTCCGTTTTCTTGCTGTCTGTTTCAGGGAGAAGAAGCCTGACAGCTATATGTTGTACCACCAAGATGGATCAGGACGAAGTACTTTGCTTTCAAATCTGAATAAAAACCCACAATTACAGTCTGAAGTCTATGCTGATTAAACCTGTGAAGCTTGATCTTGTGAAAACATTCAGTCTGAATTACAGTATCTTGAACTGTGCTGCCTTGCTTAAAGCATAAGAAAAAATGTATTTATCATGGCATCTAAAGCCATGTTTTTGATGGTATTAAACTCAGCGCTGTTACTATCATGGTAGGCCTTTAACTGTGTTTTACAGTCATGCAAATAATAAGAAGCTGTCACTAATTTATTATGCCAAAGGTGGTGTGCAGAATTTCGATCAGATAAAACCTTCAATTGATCAAAAATTGTTATTTAGGGGGTCTGGAATGAGAGATCATCTCATCTGCCCCAGAGTAAAACGTGATAGATCAGTGTTTGAGATAAAACATGTTTCACTCCGGCTTGATCTGGATGCAAAGGAGTAGAATGATAAGTTATATACAGGTGGAGATAATGCAGTGGGTCTGTTTGAGCAACTGCAAATATTCAGACAGAATGCTTTTTAATGCTACTTTACTCCATTGTCTACTGTGCTATTACATGCATTTTGAGAGCAAGCTTTTAATATTACCAACTCTGTGTGTACTGACACATACAATATGATTTGGAATGAATTGCATAAATGAGTAGGATAGCTCATTTGTTTATTTTTTCCCTCGTGTTCATTATTGAATTAAATGACACAATCCAATTAGTAGTGTGCATTACCCTTTCTCGCAGTTTGATTAAGCAAGTAAAATATTAAGGCTGATGCTCAGCCAAATTATGTTGCATTACAAATCCTCCAAATCGCAGGGCTTTTCATTCATGTGCAAATATATTCTACTCTAAAACTATCAGCTGCAGGCTGAGAAATAGAAGCCTTCATCTGTTAGTAGTTTTGGAGTTGTACTTAAAAGACTGACCTGTCCAAACACATATAGTTTAACACAAATGTCCTTAACCAGTGGTGCAATGTACCTAAGTGCATTTACTCATGTACTGTACTTAAGTACAAATTCAAGGTACTTGTAATCTTTAGTAATTTTTAGTCCACTATGATTGCCTGACAAATTAAGTTAGAGTCATACTCTTCTGTCCATTGAAAACCGATCTCAAAATGTATATATTTTTTTAATACACTGAAGAACTAAATGTTCTTTTATGGGCTTAGAAAGTTTAAAATTATGAGCTAAATAGGGATATTTTCATGAGCTCATGACTTTTTAGAGGTACGTGGTTCTTACGGGACAACAATGCTATGAACATATGATGACCTCATAGAATGTGATGCATTGCTGTAGATGTGTGCAGTCTTGAACATTCAGTGCAATATATACATTAATGCACCAGTAATATCAATCCAAAAACATCATATATAAAGACTGTCTGGAATTTTAAGCAGAATTTTGTACTTTTGATACTTTTACATGTGGGGAACTACTTTCACAGTGTGGTATTAGTACTTTCACTCAAGTAAATTATTTGAATATTTCTTCCACCTCTTCCAAAATAATAGCATGTATTTATATTCTTAATTTTTAAGAATTTGATACACAAAAAAGACTTTTCTTTACTGGTTGCTGTCTAACAATGTTATCATTAAGATCTACTCGATCAGTTACCAGGGGAGAGTGCAGTATTCCTAAACGCAGGACTTCATTTGGTAAATCATCTTTTTCTTTTGTTGCCACAAATCAATGGAACACACTTCCAACAGAGCTGATTACATGTGCGGATTTTAAAACATTTTCATGTCACACAAAATGTTGGATGCTTTCACAGCAAACTTGTAGACATTTGTGAGTGTGTGTGTGTGTGTGTGTGTGTGTGTGTGTGTGTGTGTATTTGATGATTTGATTTATTTATTTATAGAAGTTGGCGGGAGGGGGTTAAATTGTTTTAAATTGTTTTAATGATGTGGGAATGTGTGTTTTCATAACTTTTTAAATTTTGCACAACTGTGAATTTAGTAACTGTTTTTAATTTATTGTATGTTCCATCTACCTGCCCAGGGACTATGGGTGGAAAATAGCAATTTGCTAAAACCCGGTGCAATGCATCTCTCATGTTATGTACAGGGTTAATGTTTTATTGTGCACTGTCCCTGTTCAAATAAAAGAAATAATAAATTAGGCTGAATATTTCCTTTGTCATCACAGTTATTCTTGTAATATCTTTTCCGTCCTGTTGGATTGTAAGGACAACAAATATTTGAATAGAAATGACCTCAATTCCGAGGGAACATTTCATTTGGCTGGAGAGCGTGTTATACATATTGAGGAATGGCAACATGTCAGGCCTGCCAAGCTGATTCCCAAAGTAGCTAAAAATGACACCGCTTACAGCCAGCACTGTCTTCAATGTACGTGTGTGCCAAGTATTTTGGATGTCACTACAAATATTTTATACATCGGATGCAGAGGATGTTTTGTTTTTGTCCTACTCTGATTATATTCTCTCATTTTCCTCCTCCAATGGAGAGCTGTGACACAGACAAACCATGTTTTCATTGTCAATCAAACGATCACTTGACAAGGTTTCTATAAAAACACCTTTCGCTGTGTCCTAACACTATGATGGTATATGTCTGCTAGAGAACAACAACTGTTGGAATAGTTGAAGGTTATCACTTATTATTTTCTAGAAAACCTAGCAGATGTCATTTATAATCCACTAACATATTGCAGCTGGCTCTATGGAGGAATTGCTTCAACATGAGGAGAATTAAATACTTTCTCCAGCCATCTACTGGTGTGAATAAACTGCCAGAAAATATAAAGTATGACCCCAATTTTTTGGATGCTTATGACAGATGTCTCTCCTTGTAGGTCAGAGTGAATGTGAAGAGGTTTACTTTCTCTTTTAACCAATCTTTAGCAAAGGTTTGGACATTAACTTGGCAAAGTGTGTGGTCTGTAATCTGGGTGAATGGCTGTGTCATATATCAAAACTGTTGGCAGGAGTCCTCGGTTTAAAACTGTTTGAAAAACCAACATACAGAGAGTAAGACGCCTGCCTACTGCTTACAGCACTCCTGACAAAAAGAAGAAATCTGTCCCCGGCACTCAAAGGAGTGCTTACTTTTACTTATACTAGTACTCTACATCCTGAATGATTGATTTCAGGGCTTGCCATTACCATATGTTAGACAAACATATCTATTTGTCTGGCAGTGTTGTCTTAAATGGAAAACAGTGTGGTGTACTCGACCACTCTACACAGACAACTTGATCAATTGGTACACAGGCTTTCCACTCAACAAAAACTTGGAAGCAAATATAAGCAAAAATCAAAATTGCAAACCAGCGCTTTGTCAAAAGGACATCAGTAGAGAAATTGAGCACTCATGAAACAATGGAATAGAAGGGGGGGCATCTATTTGCAATAATAAAGTGCAAATACAAGCAGCCGGTCCTTAATGGAACTCCTCACTGTATCGCTCATTGCTTGGGCCCCCCCAAGGCTTAGCAAGATTGAATACACCATATGTTTATCTGGAGCTTTTTCCCTTGTAAGTGGCACTGACGGCATGGTTTTGGCACTACCCTTGTCCTTCCCATAATGCATCAATCCAAAAGCTCATTTAGGCAGTCACTTCCCAGACACCACACACAAAAATGGACTGGGGCTCTTATTTGGCTGTTAGATCACTGTTATCCATCCACTTTGTATATCTTGCATAATTTATTTGGTCAGAGGTTTGATTTTGTTGTGCTGTATACAGTATGTACAGGACACCAAACACAAAAGCTCAAATCACAAGGAAATTTCATTTGCATGATCTTAGAAATGTATAATACATTTTTTGATGCTTGAATTATGTATGCAATCTTTTTTTCCAAGTGTACAAGTGACCCGGTTGTGGTTGAAGGTGGGTGTTAGAGGTGTTACTTTGGTAACACTAAGCGCCCAATTTCTGTTAAATGAATCATAACATAAAATGCATATCACTTCCTACTGGTAGGTAAGTGTAGGTACAGAGGAAGAAAACGAGACTGGGCAACAAGGTAACAACTGGGAATTTTAGAGGAAAAGAGAATAAATTAAAGACGGAATGCTCTGACTGGTAATCACTGTACAAACCACCATTCAAAAGCTTTATTTGTTGTTGTTTGTTTTTTAAAGACAGGTCGAAAGGTGCTGAGCAGTGGAGACAAAAAGTAGACCTATATTCTTTGGATATTCGTAGGTCATTCTGACAAAGCCCCCAAAAAATGGCATTAAGGACAGCCCTAATAAATTATACTGTAAGTATTTTTGTAATTTGTAAACAGAGCTGAATGGTTGACAACAGTGGCATCATGCAGGTACCCATTTAGAAATTATGGTGTAACGTATTTCACAGTTGTGATGTGCTACAAAAACGCAATATGCTAATGAATGAATAAATGATTAAGTACATTCAAAACATATGCTTTCACCCTTTTCTGGCACTTATTTGCATGCATTTTATTGCAACCCACATAACGTAATGCGTGATGCTGAGATACAGCGAGCTATGACTGGCACATCAGCATCGTTTGTGGTGCATCCGCTGCCTCACTGGGGAGGTAAGCTAGCGGGTGAGTCCTCTGATTTGTTGTCATTGCAGAGGCAGCTGCTTTTTACAAAGTTGGCAAACAGCCTCATCTTTGTTGGTAATTTTGCCATCTACAATGTGCTAATACAGACAGTGTTCATCCCTGCTACGCTCTATGTGTGCGATCTGAGCTCTGATTATGATTTTGTGATATCCGTATCTCATCTAACCTTGTAATGATATTCCCTCCCTCTGTCTCAGCAGCACTCCCCTCCCCCCCAGTTACCCTGCTGATGCTGTACGGCCATTTTTAGCCCCATAATTTCCTTGGCAGTAAGCTCCTGATGAGGTTGGTCAGGGATGAAGACTTCTATTAACTCAAATGTTGTACATGAAGGGAATTGCAGACCCATAAAGCAAGGTCTTGTCAGTCTCCCAGGTGAGCTCTAGCATGAAGAGCATTGCCTCCCTTTCCTCCCACCGGCAGATTTGCCTTTAAAGTTTCAGTGCCCGAGGAGGAAGGTAAAAACTTCTTGATTTTCCCCTTCATTTCTCCAACATTCATGCTGTATCTGCTGTTTAGTAAAACTGACTCTCTCCCAAAAAAATCGAGCTTCACGTAGTAACAAAACATATAAGAGCAATTTACAATAATGACTTAATTTGAGAAGATGGATCGCACAGTATAATTCATGGGGACATAAGACAAGGTAGAGGACCAACATAGTTGAAGCTCATTTTTTATTTAGAATGTCAAAAAACAAATATCTAGTTTCTAGTTTGTTATTAAAATCTTAAAATTTTAAGTTTCAAAAATACCATTTGGAGCTAAAAAGTACATGTAGTTTACCTGTATACTTTGTTTTACTTATTGTGTTTTACCACATCTTTCTCTTAGAATTGCGATGAGGGAGACACCCCTATCTAGAGCCCGTGTTTGATTTGAACTTCTTGGGCTACTGTAGAAACATGGCAATGGTGGTCTCCACGGAAGGTGACCTGTATCTGTAGATAAAAATGCATCATTTTAAGGTAACAAAAATACAACGATTCTTATTTTCAGGTGATTATACACCAACGAAAACATACCTATGAATATTTTATTTAATTTCTGATAATAGATCCTCCTAAATATTTCACACTAGACCTTTAATGTAAACACTGAACAGTAAACAAAGTTAACAGTGAACAGCATCTTGTTGCAGTAGAAAACTTTTCAAAAACTGTGGCTATTTTTAACAAAAATCAGTTGGGCCCACATGTATGAGCCGTAATCATGTTAAGAGGGGGCACTTACAAAATAACCTACCACAGGCAGCCTGCAAAGCCGAAAAAGAGTCTGACTGAGTCAGTCATTACTTTTTGATGAAGTGAAAACCTCTCAATCCTGTCTTCACCTCTATAAACTGATGAGTGTTTGCTGGATATTGCCCTCATATTGCTGGTGTTCTCATTTCCTGAAACACTCTAGCATCTGGAGGGAGGCACTGACACTTGTCAGTCCAAATGTCAGCTAGGAAAACTCATTTATCCATTATCTGTTTTTTCTTCATCTTAGTGTTGTTTTGTAGTATATCTCACCAAACTCTCCAGTTGTGTCATATTTAATAAAAAAAGAACCTCTAGCATTTCTAAATTCAATGTACTCTAGTGTAACTTACACTATGACACATGCAAGAATAGACAAAAGTCCAATTTTCTTTCATAAATGTTCAAAAACATCTGACAACACTGAATAAAACTGGAATCTCACAAGTCCTGACTGTGGACATGAGGACAGTGGCTACCTTCTGTCAAATTCATGCAATTAATAGTGATAAATTAGTAGAAACTGAAGAAGCGATTAAGCCCCATTACAGATCAACTTGATTAAAAGGTTCAGTGTGTAACATTTAGGACCCATTTGCAGAAATTAAATATAATAATTATGTTTTTCATTGTGTATAATCATTTGTTTTTAATCTACAGATGCCGTCCGTGGAGGCTGGCACGTTGAACCACCATATTTGTACTGTAGCCCAGAATAGACAAACCAAATAGTGGGTCTAGATAGGGACGTTTTTTTCACGTGTATACGGCCACTGTTGTTTCTCCCTCACACTTGGAGAGGGAGGGTGAAGCAAGTGAATTGCAAACTGCAACTACATCGCTAGGTGCCACTAAATCCTACACAGTGCAAACACATTCTGATTGTTAAGCTTTGGTATGTTTTGTATACTGCATACACCTTGTTGCCTTATTTTTATATGCTAGGTTTTTTCCCCTGTTACTTGAACAAATCTTCCTAATGTAGAAAATCATGTTGGCAGTTGCAAAGGATTTGGATGCAGTAAAATATTCCATATATCATCCTGGACAAAGCACAGTAGGATGTTGTGCAGACAGCAGAAACAGTATTGCTGATGGACACATAAAAGCATGTTTGCAGTAGCAGAAAATTATCTCCGTAGCTGCAATCAGAGAGGCTGTGTTTTCAGACTACTGCAGATAAGTGCATTGGAGAAAAAATCTGAGAGTTTAAAAAATATGATGCAATAAATTAATGAGGAATTGCTACAGCCTGAAGGGTTGGTTTGGGATTAAAATTCTTCCTTTTATACCTGGGGTAAGAAATATAGAGTATTACACATATTTTTTTTTACTGCTATAACTATAATATTATTCTACGTTAGCATGAATCCTTGTCTTAATCTGAGTAAACAGTATGTTATATACATTGAAACAATTTATCAATCAATTTATTTAGATCTTTTTCAAGATGTAGTTGTGTGGATTGCTGTATTGTGCTATGAAATTAACTTTTTCTATTCACTCCTCTTGGGAAAACACGTATTGTGTTACAACTAATAAGCAAACCATTACGCAAAGGTTAATTTATTTCATTCTCTTGAATTTTTCTCGGCATCATTGTTGCTTCCAGCTTGACTTGACTTGAACATGTGCAGCCTGGATATCCATGGATATTCCACCCACGTAAAGTACTGAATGAACTCTTATAATTTGGTTGATAACCTCCTCTGTTATGTCAGCAGTATAACACTCCCAGTGAGGTGGGATGTAGTGTAAACACCAGTGATTAAAGCGTGTTATCTACCCTGCCTTTTGACACTTGTATATCTGAGGCTGGGTTAAGAAGACACATGCTGTCAGGCAATAAATCTTAGTTATTTCCCAAGGTCTAACCATGTTTACACTTGGAGCACTGCCTTCAGTTGTGTGGAGAGTAATATCTCAGACAGTGTTTAAGAATATGTGAGTAACCTTTTTGTCAGAACAGGTGTTCTAAATCAAGATATTCAGTAGCAACTTCTCGACTCGGTCAACAAATGCTGAAGAAATTAAGTAACCTTTAATTCATAAAGATTGTCCAAATCACAAAACTGCACAGAATAATGATAAATGACTTAAACAATAAATGTCTTAGATCTTTGCGTGTCAATTAAAAATTCATGGGCAATGATTACTGATTCATGAGGATTGTAAAGCTGGGAAGACACTGTATGGATTGCGTCCAATTTTAAATTAAAGTCGTTGCTCCCAAAAACTTTTAGAATCACGGTTTAAGTGTCTACATTCAGCGTGAGCACCCAAATTCTGACTGGTCAATCGAACTGTACAGTATGATCATATTTCAGTTGTGCACAGAGGGTGATAGAGTGGTAGAGTGAATTATGCAACAAGATAAATAAAATAGTACAGTGTCTTCCCAGCTTAATGGTACATCTAAGCATAGGCATAGATTTGGGTATGTGGAGATGTGGAATTGAATTAATGAACCTGTCATTTTAACTCCACAGTGTTTCCAGTAGGCTGAGTAATGCAGCGTTGTTTCTGTAGCAAGGCTACACAATGCCGGCTAGCAGCTGCAGTAGCATCTTTGAGATCAGATAAATGAATGAATGAGGGACAATTTAAAGCAAAGGGTTAAAGTCTGAATGTCTCAAATACATAAAAAAATACTGGATATAAGTAATAATCAGTTCATTTTAATACATTTGTATTTAAACATACTACAAAGAGTTTTTATTGGGTCAATTTAAAGGTCCAGGGTGTAACATTTAGGAGGATCTGCAAAAACTGTATGTTATCCGAAACATGCAGGTAAAATTCATACTATTCATAGGTATGTTCATTATTGTATAACTACCTGAAAATAAGAATCATTGTACTTTTGTGACCTTGTAACCAGTCATTTTTATCTACAGTGGGAGTGGGTCCTCTACTACGGAGTAGTAGTGTACAGTGTTTCCGACACGACAGATTCATTACCATTTTTTCTGTCATTTAATGGGAGGAAACAAGGAAAATCTTTAGTTGGTGACAGCCCTACTACCTATTGACAAATATTGATATATGTGAAAATGTTAATTCATGACCCATATATAGAGCTACACAGAACATTCTGCCACCTACATGTCACTACATGGGTCTACCTACGAAGGTGTCTGCCTACACTTTAATGAGAGTCAGGGTAATGGGCTGTTTAATCTGGCCTCAGAGCTGGGATGAATATTATGACTAAGAATATGACAGTCCCACTTCCACACCTTGAGAAAGTGATGATTCTACACGTGTTGGTTGTCGCCTTGCGTTAAACAGTTGTTTCATCACTGTCAGCGACAGATGCCGCAATCTCCCTCCTGCCATACAGAGCTGCTGCAGAGGAGCCTCGTCACAACAGTCTAACGTGACAAGAGGAGAAGGCATTCATTGGTGTGCATTATTCTGTAAAGAATATCAATCCAGAGACATGTGTTTATACAGGAGATACTGCATCATCCTCAACAACAAGTGTCCCCCTGATATCTGGCTCAATTTAGTGTCACAAAAATGCCTCCGACAAGAAAGAGGCCCATTTACTACCAGATCCCCAGCTGGAAATGTAACACTTGCTGTAATTCATCACCTGTTTCAAGGGAAGTGCTCTGCTGCCGGCCATTAGGACCACTGAGGTTTTAACCACAGCCCCGAAATGAGTTGTAGTCATAAACTACTAGAGTGTAATCGCGTGGATCTGTATGAACAGGTTGTGCACTTGGTGATGGAGTACCGAGACTTCACTGAACCTCTGAGCTGGCCAGTGCTGGATCATTTGGACATCATGCTGTTGAAGTGCTATATAAATATAGATTGTTCTGCTCTCACTGGGGCAAAATCCATAACCATGACCTGGGAGGCTTTGAGCTTGGGCTAACATATGACCAAAGCCAGTTTTGTTTGCTGAAGGTAAACATGACAATCTATAAAGAAATGTAACCTCTATGGATTAAACAAGTCACTTGTGAGGTTCAGTGGAGAGTTTGTGGATGTACAACACAGCAGATGGAAGTTGGCTGATATTATTTGACTTCTGTCCTGGTTATTTGGTGTACAAGTAAACACTGTATTTCACTTGTGCTTGAAGATGTCTTTGTTAAAGATGCATACAGTAATTTCCCTGACCACTGTTCATACCAAAAAGTGTTACATATAGAATGAAAAAAAGAAAACTCCAGATAAAGGTGTGTCTACATAATCTAAGGAACAATAAGAAATGTAAAAAGCATAGTGTTTATAATGCAAGTAATACTACTGTTTAGGGTTGATTGTTTTAAGGGTTTTATCTGATTTAAATACATTTAATAATGTAATATTTAATATTATTGTATCCATTTTCCAATGCAATACACTGTATAGTGGTTAAGTTAAAATATTATTGTTGAAATTGCGGTAATACTACTGAAAGACATATATTTACTACATTTTAAATACATAAATTTATAAGTGGAATTATTACAAATATTATAATACTTGCGCTACACCTTAAATTTGAGCGATTTTTCAAGTTTGCATTCATTGCAGCTTGAATGAGATTTTTTGGTTATCTAAACTAACTGAATGGGCTTGTAAACACCCGAGCCAGGGAGGTTAGCTGAGTTGTAAGTGTAAACAAGACCCTTTTGTTCAGGAGACTGAACTCCCAGTGAACGCTGACATGATGATGGAGGGAGTCCGGATGGGACCTTGTCAGCGGGCCACAGCGCCATCCCCCAGAGCAGCGCCACAGCGGATGAGGGTGCCACCGTTCTGTCCGTTAACATAGAAAAAAATGAGGGAGAGGTAAGGTGAGGACTGTAAAACAGGGTCGGTGGGGACTCCCTGTGTCTAGTCCCACATCAAGAGATGAGAGAAGACACACAAGCCTGGCTTTAAGAGAGAACACATTCACAGAGCAAGCAGTGAATGGAGCTCTGTCAATTTGCCAAAGTAGCTTGGGTGATTAACATTTGAACTGCGGCACATCAAGAGCCCCCTGTGGATGAATGGTCATTCTATCAGCCTCATTAGGGGAAACCTATTCAAGAATGCCAAGCACAAATTGCCCAGGCCCAACTGTCAAGCTTGGGTAGAGAATGACAATGGCAAACCAAAGTAAACAGTCGCGTCTCGTAGATCGCTCAAATCCTCCAGTAAACAACATTCAGAGCCAAGATAAGCAATGAGCTTCTTAAACTGATGGAGTGTGTCATAATAATAACCTGTGAAGCACTGTGGTAAATCGTTTCAATGTGGTCGCCTCCTCTGAGTAAATAACATCATGGGGACAGGCAGCTTGGTGGCCAATCAACCAGGTAGTGAGACACAAAGATTTCTGTTCTTAAATAATCAGCTATTATTTAATGTAAACAACAAATACACATTAACTACCCTTAGTTGAGCACAAATATGTGTTTTCCCATGGGCATAGATAATTGGTTAAAACTCCATGGAATAACAGAGTTTCACATTTATAACATGGTTCCAACTACTAAAACAAAATGCAGCATGTCCTCCAAATCTGTCGACTGCAATATTTGTAAAGAGACAGCAGTGCCCTGCCATCCTTTTTCTTTGGCTTTCCTTCCATCTGCAAAGCCCTCATCAACAATTTATAGACTTTACTCACACATTCACACAAACAAAGAGAGGCCAAGAAAAACTAATGCTCATAAAAGCTACAATTCTATTAAATAAACCTGTCCTCAAAGTTGATGTGTTAGAAGCAGGAGGAAAGCGTGAGGATTTGAGGAACTTTGACAAGGGCCAAATTGTGATGGCTAGACGACTGGGTCATCTCCAAAACTGCAGCTCTTGTGGGGTGTTCCCAGTTTGCAGTGGTCAGTACCTATCAAAAGTGGTTCAAGGAAGTAAAAGCGGTGAACCAGCGACAGAGTCATGGGCAGCCAAAATTGATTGATGCACGTGTAGGCTGGCCCATGTGGTCTGATCCAACAGATGAGCTACTGTAGCTCAAATTTCTGAAGTTCATGCTGGTTTTGATAGAAAGGTTTCATAACACACAGTGGATCGCAGTTTGTTGTGTATGGGGCTGCCTATAGCCGCAGAACAGTCAGGGTGCCCCATGCTGACCCTGTCCGCTACCGGAACCACCTACAATGGGCACGAGTATCAGAACTGGACCATGGAGCAATGGAAGAAGGTGGTCTGATGAATGATGCACTATGGGAAAAACGCAAGCCGGCAGAGGCAGGGTGATGCTTTGAGCAATGTTCTGCTGGGATATTATAAAATATTCTATTGTGGAAGATTTGTATGTAAACCTTTGGGTAGGCAGTTCGCATACACTGTAAAGATGGTATACTGCCAAATTGCTATGAGAGCATGAGGCTAGTACTACTCTGCCTGCAAACATGTGCAGCTGTGTGAAACATGAGTGAATAGTGAATGTGCTAAAATAAATTAATTCATAGGGGTATTCAATTGTACGAAATAATAGCACTACAACACACAGATTTTCTCTCCTTTTAGCAATAAATTGCTGCCATTACAGAACCGTCATTCCTCCAAGTCCTTAGTGGGACCACAGTCATTTTGGAACAGAAACATTTTTACGGTTAGTGATTGCTCTCCCATATTTGTTTTTCCCCTTCTCTTCTCTCTTCAGTTAAAAATCAGCGTGATCGTATTTGATAGACGTGTTTACCCAAGCTCTGGATGGAATTCATTAGCCATAATTAAGCGTTTACTTGATCAGGAGGGTAAAAAAAAGGATTATGTGAAGTCAGATTAAAGGGAGCTGAGTGAAACCAACGAAGAGATTATCAAGCGCTGCCAGGCAAGCAGGCTGCCTTTGGAGTTGGGCCCTCTCTGATCGCTATCTCGTTAGTGCTTTATTCGTCAAGCGCAAGCTAATGCCTAAAACAAGCTTGGCTTTATCCAGATTCTTCTGCAGGAGAATAACTCTGGAGATGTCTTATAGACCGACTGGTGGAGTGATGAACTCAGAGATGAAGGTAAAAAGACTGGAGAAGCCATCCTCCATTTCAAAAAGAGAGAGAACAGTTTTTATTTCAAAATGTTACCTATATTTTCCATTTGTTTCTTTTAGTCAATATAAATAAAAAAACATTAATATTAAAGCAGCATCACTTGGGGCCAGTGTATGAAGCACTGAAGATTATCACCTCAAATCAAAAGTTAGCAAATAGTTACTTAATTATTACATCCAGCCATCATGTGGAGTCGTGTTTTTGGCCACCTGGCGTCCAATATTCTTTCTCCGTTTAGCTTTTTTTTTTATCTCCATCAACCTCTGAGGGAAATGTATATCTAAATAGAGCAGCTCGAGACAATACTCATATAAAAATAAAAGTCCTGTATGAAAAAAAAAGATTTAACATCCATAATTGTGCATCAATGCTTGTACTTATTCAGCCATTAATGCGTGTATATAATGCCTCAAGAAATACAATAAACCCACCAAAGGATTTTCCGCAGTCAGAATCTTACAATCTGTTTAACTGCCGGTTTGCCTCTTGGAAGTCAAATACACCCGCTGTTTTCAAAAATCCAACAGCTTCTGGCTATTATAAATACATTACTTGGTGTAGAGTCTTTGTGGGCAGCAATGATGATGGGGGGCAAGAAATTACACTGGCATTTGAAGTTGAGAGTCTCATAGTTTTCAAACTGAATATCACAAACATTGGAACATCTTTACTTTCACCAGAATATCTTGCACCATGTCTGTACCTACATTATTCTGTAAAGGCAAATATCAAACTTCAATTCACCTCTTTTGTATTGTAAGGGCTGCAGAAGTCTCATCAATAGAGCTGACAAGTGGAGAAAAGTGTTTTTATTTTGTGATTTGAGTGAACTGACCCTTTAAATATTACTATGAAGCCTCACGTGTGAAAGGCTTCTGTTTTTTCTTTTGGTTTTCTAGCCTAATGGATAAGATGTAGTTGTCAGCAGATGAGTAATTCCTCTCACATCGCCTTTGCACATCCCGTCCCTCCAATTATTTTCTTGCCACTGATCTCGGTCAGAGGAATTTATACAGGAAATCAGTAATAGAAAAGGACACTGACATGCCTCCCCACACACAAGTCCATGCGCAGTGATTAATGTTAAAAGTGTGATTTAGGTCTAACATTACTGACCTGTTGATTTGAGGTCTGCAAAGTACAGCCTGTCAGAGCGCTGCTGGAACGCTGGGAGGAACCTGTAATGAGGCCTGTGAGAGATGCCAAGTGGTTGGAAACAAAAGCATACCTCCTGCTGGCTGAGACACACACAGCAGCCTGGCGAGCCAGGTTTAAGAATGACTGTTTTTTAAATATGATGGATTTGAAGTTAACTGGATGCTAGATGTTAAACTTTGATTCTGGCTTCTCTTTTGAACACATAAAGAAAATACCTGACTTTAAAATCGAGGACATGCACAAGGCCGAGCTAAAGTTGCCCGAGCAACAGCCCATTTACACTCTTTGGCTGAGCAGGCAATGTGGAGCGAAAAAGAGTTTTTATTTTGTTGTGGTTGCTACATAAATATGAGTATCCCATTAGAAAGACCAAATTAAATCGCCATATCATTAATTTTTTTATTACTTTTTTTATAGGTATGCCTCCACAGGACACTGGAGACAGGGGGCGGCTTAGAGCCATTAAAAAAAGTTGTGAAAGAAGACGTGACACAAAGCGATGTCTGTTGTCATGTGACAATGTAACATCCAAACTTGGTATTGTTGTCCTTGTGTGAGGGCTCCAGGTGAATCTTTTGGAATTGTGCAAATGACTTACGACGAAAGGTATAACCAGTGGGATCCTCTCTGAATAAAAATATCCACCTATGCTTCTGAACAATGCGCAGCTCGTCACGTTTGCATCCTGTCGTGCAATTTTATTCAGTGTTAGAGCAACAGCCCGTCAAAATGTCTGCGCATGTCCCCGTTTAAAAATCAACGTGTGCTTCTCTTTCAGGTGAAAAATCATTTAGTATTGCCAGGGCATGTTTTTAAACTTGCAGATATCAAACTTTTCAAAAACCACTCAAAATGACATTTCATTTCATTTAAAAGTGCATATAGCTTGAGCATGTTGGTGGTGACATCAGGCTATGTCATCATAAATCTGCAAGGCTATCAGACAGGCAGCGCCCTTCTAATCTAAATGTTGCAGGTTTGAGAGCAGTGTGCATGTTTTAAATGCCTGTGACTCCTAGTTCAATAGTGATTTTGAAAAAAATATAATCTATTTCAGATCTGCTGAATCTGCTGCATTTCACACCTGAATTAGAGTACTATGTTACGGGTTACAGTAGCATCACTCCCCCCCCCCCCAGTTACATGTAGACAATGTTTATCACATAGACCTAGCTAAAAGCAATAGGGAGTAATACGACAGCCCTGTCTTAGTGTTTTAGAAAATACTAACATTTACAACAAACATTTAGTTTGTAGTTTTATTGTATTATACTTCTAATATTTAGTCGGCACATAGACAAAATATTAGAAACATCTATAACGCAACATTCATAGACATTCACATTTCCAGAATAGATATGATTTTGTTGTGATTCTGCTCGATTTACAGCATCACTGACATTGAAACCAGTCATCAAGAGGTAGAATAATTTTATTGGGCAATGCTGTCAGAATATGTACATAACTGTTTTTACACAGCTTTTTTAAAGCTCTGGTGTTACATGCCAGAAAGTACAGCTTATTATTCAGAATATTTTCATCTTTTCACCACACACCATAAATGATTGTGCCACCTTGAGACAAAATGTGTATCTTCCTGTATTTATGTTGCTCAAAACCAAAAATAAAATTAGCATTACTTCCCAACTTTTCTGCCATATGGGCAAACATACGAGTAAAGTTGGTCGTTTACTCTTACAGATTATAAACAGCTGCCACAAAATGATGATACTTTAAAGTTGTGTATATTTTGTTTCCATATGGCATAATGGCAGAGCCATTTGCAGAGATTACACTATAGGATAATTACCAGGTGTGTGGAACCAAACAGACAAAAAGGCATACAAGTTGAATACAAGTCCTACCATTTGATTCATGGTACACAAAATCATTTTTGATGTCAGACAGACAGACAGACACTTTATTTATCCTGAGGGAAATTCAAGCATCCAGTAGCAGCATACAAACATACATTAGACATACATTAAACATACATTAAAATTAAGATTCAAATTAAAACAGTGCATATGGAGGAGGAAATTGTCCATTGTCCTCCCTGCCTTGACTGAGAGCTGTTGTACAGTCTGATGGCCAGGGGGACGAAAGAGTTTTTAAGTCTGTTGGTGGAGCTGGACTGGGACAGAGAACAGTTACAAAGGACCTGGCATGATGTTAATTAGAAGGGATAGTTGAAACACCTCCGGCTTAGTTTTTACCTGAAATCGTCTGTTCACTATGCATCATGACAAAGTTAGTAAATAATTTCAAACATCCAAAAGCATTGACATAGTGCTATGAGAAAACTTAAATGGTTTGAGTGGCAGTGGTGATTATTCAAATTGCTTGAATAAAGCTTGATATGCTTCAGAGACTAGCGGCAGGGCTGTGTGATTGAAATATCAAATAGAAATACAGCAACCAATTCTCTCGCCTATTTCCTCTCCAAAATGTAGCAACAGGATTTAAATACTTGGTCATTCAGCCAACACATATTTTGACAAAAAGCTTTTGTGTACACGTCCATTGTTTCCTTTTTGGTTTACCATTTATGTATAATGGTTAAACATTATAATGGTTGACCATTTGTATCAAGTATTAAATCGCATTTGTTAAGTACAATGGATAAATGTTGAAGAGTTGCAGTAATATATAGTGTTGAAGAGGTTGTTATTTTAGATATACCCTGAGTATTTAACTAAATTATACTTAACTCCATAAATGATTCATGACTCATTTGACAAAATCTTTATAGCTTCACTTAACAGGATTTTCTGGGTTTAACAACAGCATATTACGTTCTTAACCAGTGAATTTTGTTTGCTAAATTGCCATATCTGTACTGTCAACCAATGATAACCAAAAAGGAAGATCAAGAAGGCCATTTACATCGGACTCCAAAGAGCATCTCTGAACAGAGGACCCATATATGACCACTAAATAAAAAAAGAAATCTTCTATTTTCAATCCATAAGGGTCATTGTAATTGACAGTTATATCGGGATGTTTTCTGAGACGGTTATTGCACTGTAAAAATATCATAGCATTGCAACCTTAGTGATGAGATCTGAGCATTGTTCATTCACTGAAAGAAGCCATGAGATATAGGGTACATCCCAAGTCTCTTATTTGACATTTTCCCGCTCCTCAGTTGAACCGGAAGTTTTTCTGGGTCGCCATCTTGCAGGCTGTCCCAAAGTGCTAATTTCTGCACCGAGGAACGAGGATCTAGAAGCGATCAACCTTCACAGAAGTCTTTTACCGACCAACACAGTTATTTGATTGGACACTGCAGCTGATGGGTCATTTAACATGATCATATTATAGTCAGAAACAGTAGAGTCAGTCTGTCAGCAAGAAATACTTTTTACATAATTTATCGTCATTTCAATTCAGTCACATGAGACTGAGTTGGGTTTGATAGAGTTACATCATTTAAATAAAATAAAAGAAATCAGTGTTCAAAAGACATCACAGTCACATTCTGGGTTACACATCTTAACTTATAATACAGGTTGTTATTCATGAGGCTGCTGCTCTGGCACTGATAACCGTGTGTCATTATTAGTATTAGTACAGTTCACATGTGTGCAGAAACAAACTCCACCAAAAGTTTCTACAGCTGTTAAAGACAACTGACAGCTGATTAAGCTGTGATGTCTGCAGCGTCATCAGAAACGGACACCACTTCACATGGCGCTTCAGAAAAATCGTCTCAATTCTCTTTAAACATATTTCCTCATTCCTTCTTTCCTTCTTCTCATTTCGAAAAGACACAAGTGAGGGAAACGTGGACGTAATCAAGCAACATGAGATGCACACAATGGCCAATGGCTACAGAAAAAGCTATTATGTAAACCTTGATTTTAGAATGTTTTATTACATGTTTTCCCAAGGACAAGACTTAACCTCTGTTTGTAATAAGGTAATGAAATATATAAAATATAGACATAACCTATATTGTTGTGATTTGGGTGAACTGTCCCAGAAAAAAGACAGTAGGCCAGGAGTGTCCCCCTGCTTCTGAGCTTTGTGCTAAGCTATAGGCTAAACACATCCCAAACTGCGTTTTTGTTCTGGACACACAAAGATTAAATTCACATAGATTTTCTCTGAAAATCAATATTAACTCTATAAAACAGCAAAATAGCATATATCCCTTTACAGAACAATAAATGATATGATACAGGGAGACTTGAGAGAGAGATGGAGAGAAAGAGTGGAGGAGGAGAAATGAATTCATGCAGAACAAGGTGCAGCTACACCTAATTAATCTGTCTATATTCTTGAAGATGCTGTGAGATGAACCAGTGAACTATCCAGTGACCAAGTTGCCATGATAGTTCTGCTTGGAAAGGCTACATGTTTACATGGACCATTGGCTTTATGTCCCAAAAGGGATATGTGAATCTGGCCTTTCTGTTGTCCAATTTATAATGTTTGTTGAATTGTTGGTTCTAAATTAAACAGAAAGGAATGAGTTCTCCCTCAGTCTTATTAACACTGAACCCTGAACAGTCTCACAACCACATATTTGGCTTGTATCCATTTCCTACAGTACTACCACCCTGCAGTCATCAGCACTCATTTCCCAAACGTGTTCACTTTTTGTACAATGAAATGTTTGCATACATGCACATACAGATACTCCACACACACAGCAATAAGCAAACTACGCGAGGCTATAACAGCGTTCGCTGTGTGGCAAGAAAATAAATCAGCTTGTACTTGAATATCTGCACATCAGAGCAAAGCCCTTTGGTTATTGTAATTACAAAGTGCAATAAATCAAAATAGAAAAGTGAATGTGTTTGCCATGGCTTTTCTCTCTCCCAGCTAAACATTTTTTCAGAAGATCCTACTGCTGATGCAGCTTTTCTTGAGACAACAAGCCCTGGAGAATTGCGCATGTCTCAGCAAATATGAGAAATCGACATGAGGGGTAATGAAGTGACTGAAATAGGAGTACAGGCTGCCATGTGATTTTGTGATAATGTATTTCTTCCTGGGGATCTGGTATTAGTGCAGTGATTATCATGCCTTTGATTACCTTATGACTTTAGTCTTTAGCTCGTCAACAAACATTTCCACTCTGATGGACACCAAGGCACTGCATATTCACTGTGTGGTATATAGTTTAAGGCTCAACGAGTTTCCAGTGTCTAACCACAATAAAGAAAAGATAAGATTAAGACAGTTCATACTTCAGGATGAACCACAATGACTTTATTAATTGGTGATGACCAGCAGCAATGTGACATACAGCTTGTCATCTTTACTAGCAGAGGAAAAGTGACAATGTGAACCAGCCCTCTAAAAACAAACAGAGTATTGGGTTTCCCAATAAACTAGTATTTGCAATAAAACTACCAGAAGATTGACATCGTATTCCATTGAGCATTTAAAACCGTCAGTGCCATTTTGCTTGCCACACAGAAAAGGAGCAGTTACACCTCACTGAAGGTAAATAAAAAGTGCCTCTCTTGCAGTTTTGACACTGATTTTTCATTCAGCTGGGCTGTCATTGGCAAGCTACAAAAGAATCCAGAATTAAATTTTAGCACTGTGGCTTTGGTAAAAGGAAAGTATTCTTTCAGGAGGTAAATGTACCAAATTCCAAATAGGATCTCACGTTGCTACAGTCAGCGAAGCTAGATTATGCAGCATTAAATCTGCATTGCTGTAGGGATACATGTCATATTAGGTTAGGTGGTAAAGGAAATGCATGGCCTCGAGGTTTTCAGGCTTTGCGAACATTTCATACATTCTTCGTGTGTGGGGCTGCGGCAGAAGCAGTAGGGTAGAACTCAGGAGAGCGTACTGCCCTTCCAACTGCCCCTGAGGCCAGCGAGCTGTCACCATCACTCTGTAACAAAAGTCAACTCTCCAGTTTGATTTGTGTGCATTTCGCGCATCTTTGCAAACCATCAGCATTCCACATTGTATGGAGTGAAGTGATGAAACCATTTAAACACAGACAGTGCTTGGTAAGTGACTTGACAAATGCAATTACTGTAATTATTCAGCACATATCATCATTAGAAAATTACATTACAATTATTCCACAAGAAAAGTAATTAGTTTTATTCCTCTATACGGTACTTCCCTTATTCAGCCTGGTTCTGACAAAGGTGCCTTTAAAAAAAGCCTTCACACTCATATGCCACACATTGTATTCTGTATGTAATATCTGTGGAAATAGAAATCAATCACACAGATCTCAGTGTTTTACCTAAATTCCACCAGCATGTCCACATCTCCAGCAGGGGAACACTGGACCATGTCTACACGACTATTCCTGGCAGTTACAAAGCCCTCCCCCATCCCCACTGTGGTCTATCAAACCATATATACCCGTTTTTCCTTCCTACTTATACCCTGCTGATAAAAACGGTCAAACCATCAGTAAAAAATGTCAACAGATAAAGCTACAGCAGCTCTACAGGTCTGTTCTGAGTGCACAGACTGACACAGAGGTTGCCACCCAGAGAAAATACATCAATCTTGAGGAATATATATCAGTGACATTATACATCACCAAATGTGTTGATGATGTGGTGATCAAAAAGACAATAAAATCATTCCCCATCCAGAAAAACCTGGATGAATGGACAGATGCTTTATCTAGAGTCAAAAAATTAGCTTTTTTGGTCAGGTGACAATGAAGCATAGAGCACTGTCAGACCTAAAAGCTGAGCTGCAAATCGGTAAAACCAAGGAGCCAATTGCCTCCTTTTTCCTAAAATCAACAAAGACATCCCTGTCTACATCAGTGGAGTTGAGGTGGAGCAGGTAAACAGTTTTAGGTTCCTGGAAATCAGTGTCACAGAGAACCTGTCATGGTCATTTCATATCCAACATCTGGTTAAGAAAGCAAAATGAATGTGCCAAGTTCCTTTTAACTTTTACAGATGAGCGATAGAAAGCATCCTGACTGGAAACATCACAAACTGGTATAGTCCACACGGTCTATATTCAGTGTTGGGCATGTAAGTGCAGATGGATTTTTCTTCCTACAGCATACGGCTGAATGTTTTCCAAAATGTATCATCAAGGCAGCTAGAGAACACAGGAGAATCCTGTCATCTCAACATATTCCACTTTTTCACAAACTGTCAACTTTCTGCTGTTCCAGCAGCAATCCAATAATGACAATGCATTCCTGATTCTTAACAAGCAATGGATATTTCTTTTGGCCTTTACTTTTGTTGA
The DNA here is from genome assembly GCF_905237075.1 of Dicentrarchus labrax. Taxonomy (NCBI): domain Eukaryota; kingdom Metazoa; phylum Chordata; class Actinopteri; family Moronidae; genus Dicentrarchus; species Dicentrarchus labrax. The sequence goes on along the minus strand of NW_026136707.1, from coordinate 7,558,080 downwards.
GGCTTTTTTTTGTGTATTGTGAGTGTCTTGGATGATTGGTTCAGTCAAGAGAGAACAAGATGTTATCAGGAAATGTGGGCTTCTCATGATCAAGAATGTTCTCTGGTTTCCATGGTTACCAAGCGATCCTATGTAGCGGAGCAGAATTGTCAGTCTCAATTACAAAACGGCTGATTAGTATCAAGGTACTTGTGCAGGAGGAAGTACTAGAGGCTTTCAGATCCGCAGGCAGCTGTGCGACTGAGGGGCAATCAAAGTGTGTGATTGCCGTCATTTCATAAGAACTCTGTTTGTTTTTCAAATTAGCTAAAAATTACTAAGAGGTCAGAAAAGTAAAACTTTGGTGCACTTTTTTTTTCTTACATGTAGTTCAATCTTAAAGATCTGGTGTGTAGGATTTAGAGTCATCTAGCGGTGAGGTTGCAGATTGCAACAGATAACCCCTCCATTCACCCGTAAAACTCCCAAAAAACACAAAAGGCCCTCTCTAGATCTTGGTTTGTCCATTCTGGGCTATTGTAGAAACATGGCGGTGGCTCTTTCTAAGGTAACAAAAACAACATTTTCTGCCAATATTCCTGTCAATAAATCCACCTAAATCTTACAGACTGGTCCTATAAAAAGGTTCCTAAGCTTCTTTCTTATCATCCATGTATAATCATTTAATGTCATATATCAAATTATTTTATCTTTAAGTATTAATTAAAGTCCCCCTGCAATTTAAATATGACATTGCTGCACAGTGTGAAATGGAGAACCTTATGGGATTTCAGAGCTAATGAGAAAGATATCACAGGAGAAAAATGCTCTGAAGTTATTTGTTGTGTTTTTTACATGCACCATGTAACCAACGGGAAGGATCACTATTCATCTCTGTCGCCTTGCCTGGGTCAGGCAGAGGACACAATCAGGCTAATAACAAAATTAGCCTTGATCAAATTACTTCTGCCTTGGTGGTTAATGATACTGCAAAGTTTGGAGCCCCCTGGAGCCAAGAATGCACATTTATCGGATGTTCGTAGTGCAGTTGAAGTTAAATTAACTTTGAAATCACAGACCACTAATGCTTATGGGTCTGTACTCCTTTAGGCTTCCTCAACAGTTACCCCTCACAACACAGTTATCACTGCACCTTAGCAGGGGTGAATGACTTTGACCTTTGCACTGTCAGCATACTTCCACTGCCATTTCTGCTTAGCATGAAAGAAAATAGATGGACAGAAATTATGAGAGCTGTGGTTAACAATGTTCTATGTTTAACCTAAGCTCTGTAGGTCCAGTGTTTTGGTCAAGGACGGTTCTAGTGTAACAACTCTACTACCTGGGATTTGATCAAGTCATGCCATGGCATCTGTCGGTGCCCAAGGCCACTCTAGCGCCCAGTCAGACTTCACAGCCACAGAGCTCTCAGTCTGCCGGTGGGAGCTCATGCTCAGTGTCAGGTGTCAGGTGAAGTTATCCGAGCCCCGGAAAGAAGACTCCATTGTTTGTGAAAGCCCCGGTCATTGTCACACCACATCGCTTGCCGCAAGGAAAGATGGGACAGGAAGGCTTCTAAAGTGATGTGATTCTCTGTTAGTGGAGGTAACTGCAAGGGGAAACGGTTCACTTCTACAGTAAGGCTACATGCATTTGGGAAATGCTTCATGGATTGTACAGCTACATCTGCCACTGGTGAAACTGCACAGTACAAAGATCTCTCTGAAAAAGGAAATCATTAAAAAAGGGAAAGCAGTCTTTTTGAGCTAAAAATAAAATGCTTTACCTCCAATGACAGCAATTTATTTCAGTTAATGGGGCATAAAAAGCTCTGCAAATAAAGAGGTGAGAGCCAAAGAGGCAATGCAAAATCCTCCTTGAAGCAAGAGTGAATATGATAACTGTCACTCCACGTTTCTGCACTTGTCTTATCAGCGGGCAGCCCGTCACATGACGTGCGGTTATTGTCATGTTGCTGCAGTCACTCCTTCACTGAGAGGTTAAAGTGACCTGACTGTATGAGTGCTTGGCTCTCAGATGGCCCTGTCACAGAAAATCTCCAGAACAGCAGTGCACATCTATGATTGATCCAAAAAGTATCAAGGGAATAAAAAAAAGCTTGCGTTTTCTTTTTTTTTTGCTCGGGCGAGTCCTTGTGAAAGAAATGAAAATGAGGGGCAGCAGTGAGATAGCTCATAAATTGAATGGTGATAAAACAGAGTGTTTTATTCAGTGGTTTGTGAATTTACAAGGTCACCTTGTTTTTGAGAGCAACAGGAATTCATGTGGTGGCGGCTCTTTTCAAATTCATGACTCGGGCCCTTCAGTACAAGAGATCCTCACCTATACTGTACCTGCAGGCCTTTTTGCAGCTCCACATGCTACTGCACTGACTATTTAACACTCTTTTCCCTGCTCTACTGTGGTATCACTCCACCATGTCTTCACTCCTCTCCCCACTTGATTGACCTTCCCACTTCAGACCAGTCAGAATTTGAGAGCGGCTCCCAATCTTCTCCATGATAGGCTGAACATCTCCTTCTACACACTGAGTGAAAACACATCACTTCCATTCACTGCAATTGCTCTCAGGGAAAGTCCATTTGATCTCTCCTTAGCTGTTATTCTATTTGTATTCTACTTTTTGCCCTGCATTCTTCCATGGGTGTTCTACAGTCACAAAGATTATCTTAGTGCTGACTTACTTTTGTGACTTTGGCGATTTGTATATTAAAATTTACTCTACATCAGTTTTGACTTGATTGCCAATTGGTATTTAACCCATCAGTCCCAGCAGACTGCTAATTGTTCTGCCTGCTGTTTTCAGCATACAAATAGAAGTAGGGCTGAAATCTTGTGGCAATTTATATATCCAAAATAACCTTGACACGTATATATGTTTATAAAGATTACTAGATACCTTGTGTGTCCTCAGGGTCAGTTTTAGGCATTTGTTTCCAATGTTTTAGCTAATTTAATGAGTTAAAGTGTAAAACGCCTTTGAACTCCATGCATGGAGAACCAGAGAAATACTTGATTTTTTGCCCTTGCACGAAACAGACGAGGTTTGATCTTTCACAGTTGCATGCCTTATGGTGTTTACAGCAGGAAAGTGATGATGTATGAGTCTGCTAGTCAAGACTTGCAAGGTAATTAACGAATGATGTTTTGGCAAACAAAGCATGGCCTTGATGGGGCTGCGTTACTTTCATGGAGCCCCACAGCTAGGCCACTCACAAGGATGCCACTTAATAGAGTTAGATGAATGGACTGTGACTTGGACCAAGCAGGTGGACCCACCACTACCCCCACCTAGACCCCTGCTGACTCAAACTCACACATGCACGTGAACGCACCGACACACACTGGCAAATGTAGACATGCACACGGGCTAGTGCACATACACACCATTCTCACAGGAGAGTGTGTACAGCTGCAAGGTGAAACATGGCAAAGAAGAGACCAATTATCCTCCAGACAGATTACTCAGGGTGTGGGAGGCCTGATCATTTTTCCTGCCGTGGTTTGAAACCCTGCTGCTGTCGGCTGCTGACAACTGGTCTCCTCCTCTCCAGCCCTCTGTTCATGGTACTGTCCACTTTAAAGGAGCACTTACCACCACATTGTTTGAATGTCAGCCGCTATGTGCTCTTGTGAGATGGGAGATTATGTGACTGACATAGGATGACACTATAATGGCACTAAAAACAGCATATAAAAACAAACTCATTCGTTTGCATGTCTGTGTTGTGATACTGGGGTGTCCTATACTGTATGTGCATTCTCCTGACAATTACACTGCAGCTGAAATGAAATACTAGAAATGAAAAAAGCACCAACTCATCAACTGCAACCTTGAACACAATATATTTATAAATAACATGTAGAGCCATCTAATAAAAAACAGTGATTTTAATAGTATTTTTTTCTGTTAACCCCAAGAAAACTAACAATGCTTCACAGAGATATAATACACCAGAAATAGCTGGGAACGGTTATAGAACATTTATACAGAATAAGGAATATGAATGACCATCATGCATGTATGGCAATTTGAACCAGAAATCAACCACATTCTTGTTGAATAGAGTGTTAACAATGCCTGCGCTGATGGCAGTGGCTATCATAAGAAGCGGTTATCAGAATGCATGACAGCGTTTTCTTGTCTGAGGAACTGATGCGCTGGAACAGAAAAGGAGAAAGCATTCCTGGTGATATTTCACTTGCAAAAAAGTGGCTGAACTTTTCAACACTAGTGCAAATTTGCTAATACAGTGCCAGGAATACTTTTTTTTAAGACCGTACTTTGATTGAAAAAACCTTGTTCTTCTACAAAACCCGTTTTTCATTTAAAGAAAATAACCCAAGGTTCACAATTTAAGAGTTATCTTAACACAAGCAACCATACAGAAATCTGAAATCTGATTATTAATTATTTTTAATCAAAACTAATCTGGTCTTATTAACAGATAATTAAACAAGGTGAAAAATCTGATCAGACATTCAATGCTAGCATAACCACACTATATCCAAATAAACATTGCATGATGTTAACCCAAGTAGTAGATGGAGTTGAATTTCTTCTACATGTAGCTAAAGAAACATATTTGGGTATGAATAATTGGGGCAGAAGATTTTGCCAAATAAAAGGATGCTGAGCTTATAGGCACATTGTTAAAAATCACCATACAAACACAGATATATATACACTTATACACACACAATAGGAACACTGGATGTTAAGAATAGTACGTACTGTAATGCCGAACAACACTTCAAGATCTTCATGACACCAGCAGCAGCTTTAAAGGCTGATCCATCCACCATGACTCTATGCCTGATGTCGGAGAGATCAAACATAAACTGAAAAATAAATCTGTCAGTACAGGTAAAAAAAAAAAAAAAAAAAAAAAAAAAAACATGGGCTTATCAGTGATTGTACATGCTGATATGAGTACATCTCACTTTAAAAATATGTCTCTTACAAGCTTGCTTCTGTTTCTTTCTGGGTGTTTAGGGCTATTTTCAGTTCTCATGGGAACGCAAAATCCTATTAAGTTCATGACACAGAGCAACAATCAATAACATTCTCGGGCATTCACAACAGTTAAGTGTTGATTTTGGTTCTTTTCTGCATGTGTCTATCAGAGCTCCATGGGACAACTGGCAGCACAACAGTGCATGTGACATTCAAACATCAGAGTTAAGTCATTTTCCACTTCTAAAAAATGCCCAAAAGTAGAGATGCTTTGTGGAAAGGAAAACAAAATTGATGTTAAATGCTCGGGCTATCTAAATGAAACATAAGACCACAGAGAGGGTTTTTTTGATGTAACAGTTACAAATTGCAGAGGGAATCAAAAGAAATGCAAAACAATGCTGAGTTGAAATCAAAGCGCTAAAGACAAAGTAGTTGCAGAAGAAGGGCTGCCTTTTAAGGTCTAAATGTAATTATGGGTACAATGCTGATGTGGCTATTGAATGGATAAGTGATTCGAAACATTGGTCATCTTGGTCCGCTCTGCTGTAATAACACAACCTTCATCCATTACCACAAATAAATATGGTTTACACTTCCAAAATACTGCTTGCATGCACAACATTGCCTAAGTGTTGCAGAAATGTAATAGTTATAGATAATATAATCAGGAGCTCTTAATAAAACAAGTACATTTATTAAGCAAATTACCTTTGTAGCATAAAATGGAAAAACCTACTAAAAACATTTTCACATTAATGATACTAAGGAAGTAAACGTAACGGTATTATGTTTATTTTAGATAAAATATAATACAATTTAAATTCTTCTTGCCACAAAAAGCAAATGTGAGCTCTCCTACAAATGTCAACTGTGTTGCAGTTAATTAGGACTAAGAATATAATCTATACAATCAACAGGAAATAACCATAAAACACAAGGTTTCATGTAGTTGCTCACATATTTTACAGCATAGCAACTGCCTAGCAACAAATTGAATTATGAGCTAACTGCAGCATTGAGTTGTGGTCATAAATCTCGTTGTTGCTACCCGTTATGAACACAGGTGGTTATTGCACTGAAACGTGTAGACAAGTCCTGTGCTGCTGCAAGTGACCAAAAATGAATCTATTAATTAGTTACTTGAGAGGCCGGTTGACGTGTGATCTTGAAGACTCATTACTGACCTTGGAAAAAAAAATTGACAAAAAGCTCTTAGCATAAACTCCACTTACTGGGTATTTCCCAGGGCTTCAGTCAAATCTCAAGGATGAGTTTTGCTTACAATCTTTAATTTGATCAGCATAAACAACATATATTTTTTAAATTTTTATTAACAACCATTAATTCTGAACCAGAAGAAAACATAATAAAGAAAATACATTTCAGAGCTGTAACTTCGACAATTAACTACCAACGGCCCAATTGCTATGAATTTTCTAGGGCTGCAGGATTATTATACAAAACTACTGAAAGCTTAGCATGATTGACAGGTAATATGGACCAAGTACAGAGTTTATAGCTCTTATCTCCTCTGTTAATTGTTAATAACACTACAAATCTAAAACAACTCTTCTATATATTAAGACCTTGCTTTAAATTCACAACTGCAGAGAATTTCAAACACTGTTAAATAAAAAATAAAATAAAAATCAAATACAAACTCTCCAAAAATGAATAATTTCGTTAAGTTTGTAAATATGATTTTTTCAGTATTGCACATACACACACACACACACACACACACACACACACACACACACACACACACACACACACACACACACACACACACATAATGATATGCTTTTTTGTCATTTGTATTTATTTACATAATGTTTATTGTGTTATGTTTAATTCAGCTGTCCACTTAATTGATTGATTTTATGCATGTGTAACCATGTCCATCTACCTCCTTGAGTGGTCATTGTGAACAGAAGGAAAAAAGAGCAAATAGCCTATCAGGACTATTACCAGTGCTTGAAAAAGGTTTGGGGTAGAAGAAGGGTTAATTTTGCAATGGCAAAATGGCCCGATTTATTAAACATATGTAAACAACATTAATCTATTATACAGTACATAATGCAGGGACAATATGAGACTACAATACAATGTGACCTGGGGAGTTAATCTACACAATATCACTACAAGTTGCTTCGTCAATGAGAGATTTCAGAATAAATTAACATAAGAATTTCCCCTGAGGACTATTCTAATCAGAGTATACTATCGTTTTCTGTTCCTGCTTAATGAATCATACGAATTATAGTCATATTATAAATGGCAAGTCTTTGCAGGGCTATTAGTTTGTTTCTTTAGGGGTCTAATAGAAGACATGCTTCATTTAGGGCCCTGTAGTGTCCCGCAGCAACACGGAATGAATTGCATTATTTCCAACAGCTGCCATTTTCCAATGATCTTATCAGAAGTGCACTAACATAATGTGGCAGAGGAAGTTATTATTCCAGACCAGCCGTCTCACTCTCACTTTATAATAGCATTCATCTTTCTGAGCAGGTCTTTTACTTCCAGTTCTCCGTCCTCCTCGCACATTTCCCACACATTCTTTCTTAATTACAAAAGATGGATTCCATCAGTAGATACATTCCTGGTAAAGATTTATATTCAGCTGGAGTTTTCCTTTAACTTTCATTTTAATGCTAATGCCTCGTGCTTTATTAAATCCCCGGTGTGTAAACCATGTTTGGTGGAATGCGCGATTGCCTGAATGCAATAACACCTCATTCAATACGTTGATTAAATTTTGGTGCATCTAAAGAGGTGTCCATAGAGATTTCACTGGGTGGGACAAATATTCCTTCATCCTATTACTAACTCCAGACTTACTTTTCCTTATTGCAGAGCTGCCTATGTGTTTTCTTCCACGCCAATCTGTGAGTTGAGTGCTTGATTTCTGGCAGGTAGTCTGACGGAGAACGAAACAAGCACTCCTCAAGTGCACCTTTTTCCAGGCATCATGTAGGCCTAATCATGCAGCACTTATCACCTGCTTTGCCCTTCACACTTGTTTGTCATCACAACACAGCAGATAGTTTCATCATGCATTTCATCTCCCAAGCCATTACAGTCCTAGTCAAAGTCCTATATACATACAAGCAGGAGTGATAATTCAGTATTTTCTCTGAATATGCCAATGGCTTGAGCATTACAGACCTTTTGCTAGCACTTATTCACACTTTCAGTGGAAATACATTGCATTTTGTTGCCATGAATTGAAAATACTGTCTGCTTTTCAAAAACTGAAATGACAACCTTTTTTAGCCTGACCATCATGCAAGTTTGAGTCTAACTAATGGATTCCAAGAGGGTTTCAAACTTACAGTTTTCCCAGTTTGTTGAGGGAGAAATAATCCTTCAAAAGCAGTTAAAAGTGTGGGACTCATAAACACCTAATGCATATGATTTTGTAATTATGTGATGATATGATATTTCCTTAATCAGAACATTGTGTGTTAAAGTTATTACAGCACTGAATTTAATTTTGTTAGTGTTAAACATGGCATGATGATCTGATAAAGATAAGATCTCATATGCAACTGTTTTTTTAGGAAACAAAAGCATTAAAGAGATAAGCAGTAATAACTATTCATACATAAAGAATAGCTCTTGTAAATGCTGATGCAGATTTGGAATATATAAAAAGAAAATACATCTGTAACGCACTGTAGATCTGGTGCTGACATACCATTTCTCAAAGGTCTTCCACAACTTTGAATGATAATAGTTTCTATGTTTTTTTGTAGAAAATACTGTTGTACAAAAGTAACATCCCAGTATACATTATTTGTTGAGGGGCCCTATTGAGTCACTGCAGACATTTCTATGGTTACTGTGCTTTTGTATGATTTTGGGCTTTTAAAACCCGTCTTCCACCTCTTTGTTTGGTTTTGCGATATTGCACTAAATTTTTGAAAGTTCTTTTTTTTCTGTAAAATGCTTTTTTAACAGAGAGCATATGCAATGAGCATCATAAGCTGTAAAAGCAAAACTTGATACATTCATGCACTGGAGTACTGTATGAGGCACATTTCCACAGTAGGCGTTTTGACCTGTCATAGTAGAAAAGGCGCAGATGTTATTGATAACATTAACGATGGCTTTGTTCAAGTGTGCCAGTGTGTCAGTGTGACAGTGAGGCAGCATGTACAATAGCAGGACCCTGAAACTGATGCAGCATAATGGAATTATTACACCTTACTGTGACATGTTAAAATGTCTATTGGATAAGGCCCATTGGATAACATGCCTTTTTAGACTTTGTGGCACTGCAACCATAAGCTGGTTTAATGTAATGTAGCTAATGGTGATTTTGTTTGGTTATATGTCATTAAAATTACACTAGAACATGAACTAAAAGGCCCAAAACAGCAGTAATAACTGATTACAGGGGTGATAGTTAACCAAAATGGCAAAGTTGCGGTCAGGTAAACCAAAACAATTAACTGAAAGATGCTAAAACACTCTGTAAAGCTTAGGGAAACTGCAGAGTTGGTGATAATTGTCTGTGGGTTCAAACAACTTTCACATTATTCCATTCTAAAAAGATTACTGTAGCTTTAATCTAACTGTATGATAAATTATGTATATTACAAATAAAAGGCTAACTATTAATGGTACATTTAAACGGTAATTTTTTTCCAAAAAGGTTGCAAAGGTTATAAATTATAAGATTAAAATATATAAAGAATAATTTGTTAATTGCAGCAGAGGCCAATGATCTTGACTGGTAGTATGCACCTGTACAATAGGAGATGCTTTCCTCAGCCACTTTCTTTTAACATCAGTGAAAGACTTCAACCGTTATTCATAAATATGTGCAAATCATTTGTTAATAGGCTGAGTTAATGCATTATTCAAAAGTGATTCAGGAGCAGCTTATTATAGACTGCTATCAAAGTGTTACTGTGTGTTGTATTTCTGCGAGGTTCTCTCCCACTTGATGTGTACCCAAAGAAACAATACAGCACACAGAGAAGGGAAGTGAAAAAAAAAAATGTCTCAGCAAGAGCTGGGACTAAAAACATCCATCTCATCATGCCAATCAAACTAGTGAGCATTTCAACCCAAAATGGATTGACTGATTGAGCTTCATTCTAAAAAAACACCAGCTGCACCAGGACACTGAGTGCTTAAACATAGGATAACACAATAAAACCCTGAGGCTCATTTCCATTGCAATCCCTTTGGGATGGGGATTGTGCAGGTGAGGGGTCAAGATGACAGATCTGACATAGCAAGAATGACACACAAAAAAACCCCATAAAAAACAATAATACAATACAACACAATGCAATACAGGCATCACCGGTGTCTGCCTGCCACTCAGCAAGTTATTTACTGTATTAACAACATCAGTTTCTATACCTCAGTGCTTCATTTGAAACTCTATAGATAAATAAATACATCAATATATCAACATTACTTCTTAGAACTCTGAAGTCTGAGTCTGTAGATAATAATTAAAATAAACTATATCAACACAAAAAAAAAGAAAATAAAATATAGACAGACACCCTACTGTCAGACATAATATCCTCCCGTGAATAACCTCTCTGCCAATTCTTAAGCATCAGCTTGAAATCTCCCATGCTGCTTATGTTTTTACAATTTTCTGGCAATCTATTCCACAGATTCACAGCCATGTACAGAAAAGTTTCCTTCCCTATGTTACTCTTAAACCTTGGATGAACAAAATCAATGAAACTGCCCCACCTGTATGAAATAGTTTCTTTAGGTCTTGAGGGACAGCACCATGCACACTCTTATGTACAATTCCAGACTCAATCTGACTTTTTCCTGTACTTTCGACCACCCACGGCACTTGAAAGGGGAAGGGTCAAGGTGAGATTCAAATAATCCTAAATACATTATTTTGAGATGTCTGAAAGCTGTTCTTAAGGTACAAAGTTAAACTATTGTACCATGAACAGCAGGTGCAGTCCAAATAAGAATGGACAAGAGCTCCTGCCAGGGTTATCATTGCTTTCCTGTCCAGAAATTTTGAAATTCTGGTCAAGACAAGTGCTCTATGGTTGACCGTGGTGAGCACTTTTTAAGCCTGGCCCACTCCTGACATAGGGCTATCCAGCACACAGTCAAGGTAATTGACTGACTCCTTAGCTGTAAGTGCAGTGTCACCAAAGACAACTAGGGGAACTTATCAATTTTATCTTTGATCCAAACAGTACAGATTCCATTTGGAATTGTTACCTGTCATCCACCTGCTGACATGAAGAAGTTCTGCACTTTCAACAAGGCTTTTATCTTTATGGGAAATGAGTACTGCAGAACCATCTGCATAGGACAATGATGACGTGAAGTGGCAGAATTCAGTTCATTTATAAATAAGAGGAAAAATTAAAGGAAAATCTGATTAAAAACTATTTCAATGATCTTAGACAGAGTACATAACATAGAAATATTGTCCACAATCAAATTTACTCCCTTACCCTAGAAAGGAATCACTCTAGGTAGTTTAGGATCAATAAGGGAAAATACCTTACTCAACAGACAGATTAACAATATATGGGTGATGACTGCAGTAATGATTTCAGTTGCATCTCTTAAGAATCTAGCAGTAATATTATCAAAACCAGTTTCTTTGCAGCAGTTGAGCTTGTTGAGCATCTCTAGAACAACTGCCTCAGACACCTGAGTCAAGGAGTTTGCCCTCAACCTTCTCTACTTGTATACACCATCATCTCAGTGAAGAGGCATCTTATTGCCCTTGGAAGCAGAATAACAAACTTCACTCCTCTTTCTTGTTTGTGAATCAAAGCAGCCACTTGCAACATGAATGCGAGGGCATGGTGGTCTGATTACTTTAATAATACATGAGAAATCTAATGAACATATTCAGAAAGTGGTGCGTCACCCGTCTGTGCGACGCTGAGCGTTGATTAAAGTTTACCTGTTTGGCATTTGAATAATGAACAAACACTGTGGAGAAATGGCAGCCATTAACCTTTCATCGAGTCCCTCTTACTCTAAACCAAAGCGTATCAGGACGTTCCAATTCCTGATTCCCATTTTCCACAACATTACCCTTCTCGAAAAGATTCAAGCAGTGTCCCTGTCAACAAAAAAGTATGTCAGAGGACTTTCAGTTATGAAACATATACTGATATACTGTCAACAGTTGCCTTTTACTTACAATTCAGGGACTAGTTAATCTGCTTGTTTTAATGCAAGATATATGTGTTATATATACACTGTAAAACATCATGAAGGAATTCAGTTGAATCAACTAATATTTTATCATTAAAGGTGCTATGTTAAAATTCAGTGTTACACAACAAGATGTATTCTGTGAACACTTTATATCTAAAAACAAAAATGTGTTGAATGCATTACTTTCCTCATAAAAAGTTTGTTTTCAGTGGAATGTGTGAAACCATTTGCTAGAAATGTGCATTAGCTAATTTGCTGCCTTGTGCACATACACAATACAAACAAAACAAAAACAGAACTTTTCTCCATAGCACTAGCGATCAAAACCTCCACAGGGTACCTTTATCTTAATATGAATATATTAATTTTAGTCAGTCAATTCAACTTTTCAAACTACAATTTTAGACACATTTTAAGATTTACAAACACAGGTTTTTCTGACATGAAGCCTCCTGAGTTTAAATGATGATTTGATGCTATTGCTGAGTGTTTACACAACTCCATTTAATTATGTTTAACCATGATTGGCGTAATAGTCCTTCCCAGCATGCACGGTTAAGGGTTAAAACTGTAGTTTTAAATAAACACAAGCAATGGAAATGTCTTTGTAGTTATGTTAAATTAAGGCCCGAACGAAAACAACCAATCAGAGCCAAGGAAAATAGTTGATTGTTAAGTGTCACTTTCATCAACTACAGATGCTTTTGGACTGCTTTCTGGATAAAACTAAAAAATCAACTATTGTCAAGCCTCCAACCCAAAGTGTCTTTATATCTTTCTCGACTCTGTTTTTTTTTTTTTTCTCACAGATTATGTGTCTCATGTACTCCTTTCAGGATATCGTGAAAGTTTTAGCAAATATGTATGTATGTATGTATGTATGTATGTATGTATGTATGTATGTATGTATGTATACGTATCTATCTCTGTTGCTCTATGTCTGTTAAGTTCTTGTTCATTTAATTTGTTTTCGCCAGAAACCAGTACCCCGCTGAGCCTAAATTCTGTTTGCAGCGGGGACAGCTTTTACAACTGACAATCTTTTAACATGTTGCTATGAGAATTGTTAAAAACAAACTTTATATTTTCTTTGCAAGGTGTCCATTTGCTCCAGTTAAGATTTTTATAGGCTGAGAATCTGTGTTTAACACTTAACTAAATAGTGTACATGTCTTTCACAGCAATGAGGTGGCAAAATAGGGTGTCTGTTCGTCTTGCTGTGCCTCCAAACTTCCCTTTCCTGTTCAAAGAGTGGTCTTTGTATTTTCCTGGCACATGTTTCAGTTTCCACTAAGCCTCTAAAATTACAAATGTATTCTTTGCTCCAGAAAGTGGTACCGCAGCTTGTTGGAACATGCTTTTCAAGAAATAAAACCAACTTTCTCTTGTCGACTTTCAGAAGACCAGAAATTCTTCTGCCAGTTCTTTCCAGCAATCCACACTTGTAATTAAAGGGAGATTTAAACTTACAAATGCAAGTTTTTAAATGGCTGAAAGCAAAGCCAGACATCTAAAAAAAAATCTCTGAATCAATAGAGCAATAACCATCCTCTCTGTTAAATAGTGTTTGTACAATGATTTGTGATGACTGTAAAAAAGAATAAAAGCTGATGGGAAAAGAAAGCAGCGCACTGCTTTTGCTGGGACTCCATGCACCCATCACTTTGTTTGTTATGAGACATCTTTTAACAGTGTATATACATTCATACATTGGTACAGTAGTGCTCTGAGTGCATAAAAGCATCTAGTAGTAAACATTTTTCTTAATTATCTGGAGGAGAACATAAGTATTTATTAAGCTGGAGTGCCTTTACTGGACGTGTAAAGGAAGATATGTGGTATGAGGAGTTTAATTTTGCCCAACTATCGAGTGGCTTACTGAGAATAGATGACAGTGACATCTACAGTATGCAGACAGATAATGGCACAAAATAAAATAAAGTAACTGCTTTATAACATCTAAAGCCAGGCATGCAGAAATGTAAGAGATGTCTGTGAAGCTGGCAAAAAAAAAATCTGTCTGGTTTTGTGCTAATGTTCAGCATATGGTCACAACAAAGTTGTGTGACAAAGTGTGACAATCAACACCAAGAGGTGCAAGCTTTTCTAAACAACTGCATAAGCAACCATCTGTGGGATATTTCCCTCCTTCCTTCAAAGAAAATGAATCATTTTTAAATCAACAGAAAGAAAACAATTGTCTGAATGTCTGTATGTAGATGTCTAATTGCTTTTCTTTGTCATTTAATTGTAGGTCTTTGTAGCCTTTCAGCTTACATATTACGCAAATTTAACATTAAATCAGGCACTACAAGCATCTTTCTAGTATTATGTCTGTTAAAAATACTACATCCTTCATTCAAAGGTTCAAAATAAGAGCGGATATCAAAAGAGAAATAGAGAGGTTGAGTGTAGTTTGAGAAAATATAATACTTGGAGGTTTATTTTTGTTAGACAGGTTCTTTTAAAATAATTGGGATATCCTCCAAATATAAGTGCCCATTGTGTAGTTTAAGAGTGTTAAAGTTGGAGCCTGTGGCTTCTTCTTGCTTAGACAGGCAGTGTGGAAACAGTTCTCAGACCTATAATGACTTTGGAGGAAGGGTTGTGAGGAAAACACTCCTTTTAACAATGTGCTGAGCTTCTGCCATTTATTTGCTTCATCCATTGAAACTCCCATTAAAGAAATCATGAAAAGAAAACAAACCCTCTGAAAACTGCAAATAGTGAAAAGACATGTTCCACATTGACATGTACAATAAACCATATCACATAAATTACCTTCATATTCCACTATTGTCCATTAGCAGAATACATTTTAGGGAAACACAATACTGGAGCTGTCTTGGGTGTTGGCCGACATTCACGCTGCCGGGCTAGAATCCCACTGGCGGGAGCTGATGGCCAGTTGTTTGCCTTGACTGATCAACCTCATCATTTGTCTCACCTGTTAAGCCCACTGTGTTTACCTTCTGTGTTCCGAATCCTTGCTGCTAATTCTAGGAGAAGCCAACAGAAAGTGATCTTCATTTCAATCAGTTATTTCTCTGTACTTATTTACTATATAGTATTAAGTCACTAATGTCTGTGGCCAGTTTTATCAGTTATCTCTGATCATTCTGAGATTAGTAGTTTTTTGTCAACTTGCTTCGGTATCTGTGTGTGGCAACTTCAAGCCCATGTATGTACAAATTCTGACAATAGAGGTTACCAGTGGTAGTATAAAAGAGACCCTGAGGCAAAAATGGTAAAGTTTAGCCACTAAAAATTATTGGCTGATGGTTAAAGAAAAAAACAAAACATGAATACATGTTACATGACATGCATTTTGCATTATTTTCAATTGAGTGAACATTTTTCCACAGGCTTGATTTAAGAAATAATAAAATATACATTACATTGTAGTGGTTTGGCAGTCAATTGTTTAAGGGGTGCCAGTCAGAATCACATCTGACAAAATAATATTTATGTGCAACATTTTTACCATATCCATCTATGTGCCTTCCTTTCACTGCATATGCTACTGTTTTCTTTTCACACTGTGAATTATTGTATCTTATGTCTGCATCATACTGTGAGAAACATCAGGCCTCCCTTTTCCCAAGAGCAAATGCAGTCACATTATTTAAAAGCTCACACCAATCAAAACAACTGCTCATTTGACAGAGACTCACTGTGCTTCTAGGTCAGCAGATAAACAATGTTACATTGTAGATTATCCATTTTATAATTATGTGCCTATAGGACACAAGAGCTATATTTAACATTTGTATGTGACTTGCATTCATCCACAGTAATCCCATTTCGATTTTCTACATACATTGCAGATGATTCATATGATGAGTTCACTGAAGAAAAACAACCATCTGTAATGTTCATGGATGATATCTCAGTTATTACTGACACCTGCTTAAGTGCAACTAGACAATGATGAGCATTGGGTTCTTGCTTCTTGCTCTTATTTTGATTCCCAATGGATGAAATCTGGCTTGCAGCAGCACACATGTAAACAATGACAGTACACACATTTATTACATAGCAATACAACAATATAAAATCTATAAAAACATTTTGTATAGGATGGAATAAGATAAAGTGCTATGGTGTGAGCGAAAAGTGCATCGTGGTGTCGTATCTATTAGCCAAAAAGACCTTACAGTACAAGGTTATGTTTAGTTACTTTTTACTCTGTAAATGTACTATATACTGTAGAAAATATAATAAATAACAGAGGATGTGGCTCTTACTGTGGTTACACTTGTTAAGTTAAACACACTTATTTAACATAGTTAAAATGTTTCATTAATTAGAATAAGACTTAGCATACTACTTTTTCACAAGAATTGATTGTTTCACACAGTTACGATAAATAATTAGTAATTAGTATATTTGTTATGTAGTTTTAATAATTCATTCATGTAAAATTGTAGCCATTTACTGGTTACAGTTTTTAAAAAGCCTTTGGTATTCCTTAATTTGTGCAATCCTTTATGAGATGCAAATGCATTGTGTTGTGATTGGGCTGTACATCATAGATTGTTTGCAAGTCATTATTAAAACCGCCTAATCTAAATATGCAACAAGTACAAAAATGATAAACATTTACAGGCTCATAAGGCACCTATTGCTATTGGGATGAGAGAAACAAAGAAGTGACAATGTAATGACAACAGCTTGGATTGTTGAAATTTTATCCATATTTAGTTTATGGTACACGCAGTTTGGGAACGCTACACAAATGACAGCAAAACAGATGGACGAAGAGGCAAACAAAGACAATCTGACACTGACAAAGCAGACTCGATCTATGATTTTAAAGCTCCATTAAGCAGTAGAAAATACATTTTTTATATAAATTTTATTTTTTTATTGAATGAAATGAAGTATACTAAATGGTCACTAGTACTGCTGAACCCACTGAGATACAGCTCTATGACTCCACTGCCTGACTCTAGTGCTCACTCCGGTCCCCACAGCAGTCCCTGCTATGCCCCCATCCCATGCCTGAAAACCTCCTCCTCCCAGCAGTCCAAAGCTCCTGTGCTTGTGGTGTAAATAAACCTCCCCTGGTACTGAGCTTGCAGTCTGGGTACAGTCAGCTATTAGGCCCCTAAATAGCTAGTGTCAGCAGCTAGTACAATTAGCACATGCAGCAGTGCACCGGTAAGAAGCTTCCTGTGTTACAAGAGAAAAGGTTTACGTTGCAACATTCCCCTGATACTTTTGTCCCGATGACAAGGCGCAGCATAATGGAGTTTAACATTGTTTACGTTCTTCTGCGACTATACGAGTAAGGAAAAGTGTGTCGACTAAGAATCTTCTCGACAACTAATTATTGCTGAGTCTCCCCTCTAACAACGCCCCAAATGTAAAATCCTTCCTTTACCAACAAGTGTTCTCTGCCTGCCCAGCATGGATTTACAGAGGACCAAAGTAAAGCTGCAATGATTTAAAACAAAAAAGTTACACTTCATTGGATTGCACATATTGGTCAGTGTATGCAGCAGGTAGTTGCCAGTACAACTTCATACAATAATTTATCAGAGCTGTCCTTCTGTGAGTTTGGTTTGGAGTTTTAACATTGGTAATACATTGCTTAATGCAATTTTAAGTTAGATACATGGGAAAACTTTTTTATGGAAGAAACTAATCCTGTACGAAATTAGCATCAATCCTTTCACTGGAGAATAGATAAACAAAGAGCTCATTCTCCAGTGTCTGCATCTCCTTCAACCATTGTTTGCGGTCTTGTTTTCAAAAAATTGCTTAAGTAGTTGTAACTTTTACATGACAATGTTTCTTGCCAGATTTAACAAGATTTACTGTATCATAAACAATGACATGTTAGATGTGAAAACAGGTCAAGAGAACAGGATTCCTTCTTTATATTTTGGTGCACAGTAGAAACTCTTTGTTCCCTTGGGAACATGCTGATTTTGGGTCTGTATTCCCCTCTGATTCGTTCATATGCCTTTGGCAATGTCTGATAACACTCCCATTGTTTGATAGCATTGGAACACACACACGCACACACAGGGATGCGCACTTGCACACAGTCACAAACACACACACGCATCACTGCTGTAGGAGGGGGACAAGTGTCAGCTGGAGGCATAGAAAGATAGGCCGCCCCCGCTACACAGTTAATCTTAATGAAAAACGAGTCTGCCTCCAGACTGGGTACTTTGGCTGACATCCATTGATGTTCTTTCCTCAATGTATTTTTATATATATATATATATATATATATATATATATATATCACATGTTTTTTTTTTTCAAGTTGCTGAAACTATTACTCAGCTATCTTATTTCCCTTGACTTCTGAGATGTTCAATTTGTACATAATGAGTCATCTACAATTGAGCAGAACCTAAAATATCCATCAGTTAATTATTTGTTTGATTAATTAATTAATCAATCATGAAATGTCTATGAAATATCAAAGTTAACAGAGGTCAAAGTGACGTTATATTTTACAGTAATAGGAAACAGAGAAAGGCATCACATTTGAAAAGGTGTAATAAGCATAAGATAGTTTGGTATTTCTCTTTTTAAATGAACAGATTATAAAAAAATTGCTGTACATAATTTGTGTTGATTTACTATTTGATTCACTGTTTCAGTAAAATATAGTACATAATAATATATAATTAATTAATATATTATATTGTAATTTTGATAGTGTAAGGGTTTTTAGAATTTAATTGCAATGAATATTAATTTGAATTACTGGCTGCAGCTCTGTTGAAAAGCAGCTACTCTGACTGGCTGACTCAGATAAAGAAAATATTTTATGAAGAAACATATTTTTTATTATGAGGAAAAACTAAGGCAGAAAATAAACAGACAATTACGGCAACTTGCTGTTTGCAGTAGCAAAGGGGCAACAAATTAAATTAGTGTAGAGTACAGCAACATGCACTGAAGTACGTTTTTGTCCAGTTTTTCAACTTAAATTATGGCTCTGCGAAATGTTTTATTTTTGGTTTATTTGAGGCTTTTTTTGTTGTTTTTATGTTTGTTTTATATTTCATGAATTACCAGCAGCCCAAGCAACTAACATAACTAAGTGCATAAAATAGCCTGGAAAATACATTGATATGTTATGCAATAACCCAAACTGCATTTACTGAAAAACTAAAAAGTAAATGCTTTAATAGATTTTTTTTTTTCCATAAACCCTTTTATTTAGCAGATTGAACACTATACAGTTCATTACTGCACATCTACAGTGATCGATCATTCATTCATTATAGTGTCATATCCATTAGTAAAGGTGCCAAACACTAGTGGCATTATGATGACTTGACGGGATTACCAACTGGAGGTAGGTGATCACTGCTGCAATATCTCATACAACAGTTCATTTTTTAAGGATAATGTAAGGCTGAAGAACTTCAAAAGAAAATCCATAATGCATATATTTAAGTTAAAGAAAGGTCAACCAGAACTAGAAGCTCTATACCAATAAGGCCAGAGTGCTGCACAGAGTGAATTGGTTTCCACTCTTACTGTAAACAAGTGCCTTGAGCTGAGTCCTGACCTCTTGCGCCTGTCAAATGTTGAACTCGGTACTGTGACTTCCAATTTGCTCGTCTCATTGTTGCAGCGCGGGGGACAGGCCTTGTCATGACTAGTCTGCAGAAAGGCATGGAGCTCAGTTAAAGTGTCTTGTCCCTCCGGGAAGTTCCTCTGGCAGGGTTTCTTTTGGGGGGTTTCTCGGCATGACATAGTGCATTAAGGATCTAGAGTGCATAAGTGAATAAAGGGATTTGACACTCTGCCCCTGAATAGCCAAGGGCTTGGACACTTAATTAAGTCCTCACAGTTCTGTTCACTACTTATTAATTTAAAGAGTTACTGAGTGCAGAAGTGAACGCATGAGCTTTGTCAGAAGTGGTCTGATATCATATCATATCATATAATACAGCCGGACCTGTGTGATTACAAATATGGCACAAATGGATGAATTAACCAATTGATAATTAATTAATTCAAGTTATTGAAAAAAGATTACATTTGCTTTAAAACAAAAATGCATGATCACTTCTGTTCTTCTTCAGCCATTGCAATTGCAATTCTGTAACCCAGATCTGAAATGGTAAATGTCCTGAACCAAAAAGATTTAGCAACAACATTATCACCCTAAATAATATTGGTGTTCATAAAACAAGAGCTGGGAGCACAATTCCTTTAGAGACTTTATTATTTTATAAATGCTATGAAGCACAACAGAAAGAAAGAATGATGCATGTGAATTGAGTCTGCTGTCTGAGAGGAAACTGTTACAAGTATAGCAGTAAGTGTCAAGTCTATGTTACTGACTTACTGAGCTGCTGGACTTCCCAAGAACTTGATATGAAGCCTCATACAGTATACCAGAGGATGATTTAATTGATTGCACAATAGGGTATATGTCACAATTAAGCTGATAAGACCGGTTTTATTTTATGTCAGCATATATGACCCCCCCCCCCCACACACACACACACACACACACTGCTGGTAAATCCTGGCAATTGTTCTCCAGATGCTGTTTTTGCACTGCAAGATCCTAATTGGATGGTACCTGATTAAATGTATTGGTTTCATGATGGGAAGTTTTCGTGTGGGGCTTTGTTGACGAGGTATTTGAAATTCAATCGGACTATTGCAAAAGGATTTCTGTTTTATCAAAAGACGCCTCGCACACTCATCACTTTATCAGAAAAGCTCTGAAGTACTTCCATGTAAAGGCCTTGAGCCACAGCAACACACTTCTTCTGGTGTCTACGTGTTATGTGTGTAAGTGTGCAATGAAAGTTGCAGGTCTAAAGCAATTATATGCCACAGACAAGCCTTTTGTTACACTACGACAAACCAATTTCCTGAATCTATGGCAGCCAAGTGACTCATCACTTTTCTTATTCAGGCTCCTTAGCATACAAGTATCACATAGGGCCTTTGAAATAAGCAATATTTCTTATCTAAATAAATCACTAACCACCATCTGCACACACCCCACAAGATCACTGAATTCTCAATTTACGCAACCGCCACTCGTTTCAAATAGCAGGTGATCAAAATACTGAGGCAAACCAGCTTCATGATGCAAGGATTGTTGTTAGGTGAACTAAATTGAAAGGTTCCATTAAATAGAGGGCGCCTCATCAGGTCTGAATAATAATGACATTGGTGCCCATCTCATAATAAGTCTTGGCTTTATGTGGCAGACAGCTAGAGCGGCCCAGGCTGAAATTGAATTTGGTTCATTTCCTTTGGCTGTCTAATTCTTTTGTGCACTTCTCCTCTACTTGGCATTGATTGTTACTCAAGATACTAGGTGCATCTAGGCGAACTTCCATCCATGGGTTCAAACAAACACACACACGGATGTAGCATCACAAAAATACACAACCACTTAAGAGTATCCAAAAAAGTAAAGTAGTATCCAAGTTTTTCTATAGGGAAAATATAAATTTTCTCCACATGTTCTAGTTGACTGCTTTCCAAATTCCTAACACCCTAAATTCAGCTGATTTATCTGGAACACGGCAACCTGTCTCTACATGTTTTGTTGGATTCTGACCAGTGCATGATGGGATTGGGTCCGGACCTCATGACCCTGAATGTGAACAGGCATGTAAGGCAAAAGACATGACTGAACGAGGGTGAGTGGCCTCCATCTCATTAACAGTGCTTTTAATTAAGGTGAGCAGCAGGAAGAGTGTACAGTAAAAACACACTCACTGTTGTCCATCCAAGTTTTTTGGTCTTGAGTTTGTCAAAGCGTATTTTGGCAAAGCACATGATGTTGCCAGGACACTGTTGTTGTTATTGTTTCAATTTTGGACCCAAAGAGTATGTATTTTAGCTAATTAGAGTGTGTTGGGTCTGGTTTAGGCTTTGACCATCAGTCATGGCATTTTTGTCTAAGCTCTGGGACTCTTTTAGTGCCAGTAATCCTTTCTCTTTTTTTCCCAGACAGCTGCTCCGGCATTTGCCCCCAGATTAGCAGTAATGTCAATAATGATCACAGTGTGCAGAAAAACATCCAAGATGGTCCAGCCAAGTCTTTAGTACCACTTTGTTTAACATGTCTCTGCGGATGGGGAAAATCCATAATTGGAGAAAACAATTGACTTGGATCTTCTGAGCAAGTGGATATACAGTAAACTGTATTCAACATGTAGAGTAGCATTATCTAGTAATACAATGTTTAACAGTTATGCTACTCCCATTAATGATGTAGACTATCCATCACATGCACCTGCTTAGTTTGATCTGCAGGTGTAGCCATTTAAAACATCCTCACCATAGTACAGAGATGCATCACAGCCCAAAGTTTACATCAAACATATCAAAACATCAAACATACCCTAGCAAAATGTAATCATAGAGGATAGTTATCTAAGGTGATATAGATCCAGACTTGAGTCCTCCTGGTCTCGTTCTTACATTACATTATGTCTGCCTTCTGTATGTATAGGGTTTGGTTTTGAATAACAGTTAATCAAATCTGAAGTACAATTAAGTTACATTAGGTACGTAACATTATGATCTTTTCCTAGGCCTAACCAAGTAGTTTTTGCACCAATCTGCGACTATTGAGAGGGGGTACCTACAGCATCATATTTTAAGCAGAGGGCCACTGGCCAAGCAGCAGTATTTGGGACTACAAAGAATGGGCAGAGTTGGGAAAGAGAACATGTTGTGAAGTAAAGCTATGTTAATGTATTGTTGAGAGAGAACAGAGAGAGTAGTGCCCCTTTCACTAACAATCTTTGGAGTGAATACTGGCACCATTTTGCTGAGAGCACAAGGACCAGACAATGGAAAAGTTTCATTTTGGCCTTAAGATAAGTTACCACAGCATTAACGTTTATTGACTACATCTTACTTAATCTGCCACCGGTGATGCTTGAATGAAGCTGAAGTAACGGCTAAAAAAGAGAAGCTGGCCGAATGATTTTTACGATTATTTTAAAATAAAATAAAATAAAAAAAACACAGATAGATAAAAGATTTTAAAATACTTTTGTTAGTGTTGGAATATAGTGAATCTAGGTATTTTACTAATCCAAAACAGGAACCCAAACCAATTTCTTTATCACAGACAGGGTATTAACCAAAGAAGGACACTAGATTTATACAGTCTGTAAATAAATAAATAAATAAATAAAACTCTTAGTAAACCAACTATACTACTTAAACATAGAAAGACTTGAGTACATTTTAGTTTAAAATACTGTAAAGAAATACTTTTCAGCCAAACTGATTTTGTGTGAAAAGTTCCTACACCACCTTTATATAAAATCCTTATCACTTATTGATGTGGCATGGGGTGAAAGGAAAAGGCAGTAAATTCTCACATTAATTGGGTCATACCTGAAGTGCGGTAAAGGAATTTGTAGTGAAATCCCATACTCCTGAGAGTGTGTGCTAAGTTCAGATAAGCCTCCACTGCATGGATTCTCCATCTTATCTTGAGCTGGCAATAGGGCTGTGAGATTGAATAATCTGGGGAAGGTTGGAGAGCAATAGTTCAGGCATCCATAGGCTCTTAAAAGCAATTTGACAATGCTTCCACACTCTAATAAGTGTGGCAATTCCCCTCACTGTCAGTGGAGGATGCCAAAATAAGAGGAGGTTCTTACTTGACATCCCTACTTACAAGAATATAAAACAACTAATAACTGTGCAATATGTTGTGTGCAGTGCAATGTCAAAGTCATTGGATGTCCTGTTGTCCCTTTAAACTGTATGCTGGCATTTACTAGATGAGATGTCAGTCAATCATTTCCTGCATGATTCAATTTGTGCATAGTACCTGTAAAATAAAGAGATTTTGATTTTCAGCACAGGAAAATGAAAACACACTCTCCCCTGATTGAGACTTTAAATAGCTTGTTTTGTTCCATTTGTTCAGTCTCTAAGAACAACAGTGAATCCTCACATATGAAATGAACTATTGTGAAAGAATACTGTTTGCACTTTTTTGGGCTTGACAAAGAAAAAAAACATTAGCTGATCGGACTGCAAGCTAAGAGGATAAGGCTGGCAATATTCTATACTTTTCTTATTGCTTGCAAGTCGCATGTAAAGACCAAAATAATAGTCCATCACTCAGTACTTTGACTTCCACAACCTGTTTGTGCCTCTTAGCTATGTGTTTACTGAAGACAAACATTTAAAAACAGGTTACAAATATATTGTTTACTTTTTAGTTTTTTTTTTTTTAAAACAGGGGTAAATGGTGCATTTGTTGGGCTCCATTTTCAGCTGTGGACTTTGTGTGACTATTTACAGCAGCAGGACAATGATTATGGGGTTGACTCAAAGTGAACCACTGTGCCTGTGTTCATCACAATGAAAGAACATGTCATCAAGTGTAACAATGTGACTCATTGATGTTGCTGTTTTTTAACAATAGAGCTCTATGGCACAGACGAATAAGTTCTTTAAGGCTTTGGATACACAGGCTACACTTGTTAGTAGGATGAATGATTGACAATAAGAAAAATATCACCAGACTGATCCTTTAATGGACAAGGTGTTTAATGTTGTCTTGTTTTAGATTTATTTTATTAGATTTTCTGCCTTTTTACCTCTAGACAAATGTGGTAATCATCTTTTACTCTACGGAACCTAATTCCATCACGTTATGGCCCACAAGATTAATTTACATGTCTACATGAGCTATTTAGTGAATCCAGAGTTTATGTGGAAAGCAAATTGTGAAAGATTGCAAATAGGGATCTTTATGGGTTCATAACTGTCTTCTTCAAGAGCACTGGAGTATACAACCTGCCTGCCCAGAGGAGGGAGGAGTGAGAGAAAAAAAACCACTGTACTTTTTCTGAAATATAAAGATTAGAGATCGCGGAGAGCAAGAGGCTATGAAGTGTGAGCGAAGGAGCGGAAATTGAACCTCACTGCCATAGCACCAGTCAATCAGATAAATAATGGTATAATCGAGTTTTGCCCCTCACATGCATAATTCATCTTACATTTAGCTTTATATCGCTTTTTTTTATTTTTCAGAGTGACTTTGCTGCTTAGGACAAATTGTTGTGGATTTAAGAACATGATGGGAATTAATTTACCTTCTGTCAACCATGCTACAGGTTTTAGCCCAGAGGGATATTACAGCGGTTTCATGAAAGCCAGATACTCGGATTTCTGTGCACATATCACTCTTTCATCCTGCCTTTGAACCTAGATTGCATCAATACTTCACATGGCGAAACTGATTATTCCACACAAGGATCAAGGTCATAAATGTATTACTCTAAGAAGCAACCTTTAATAACACTTTTAGAAATGTATCAGAGTTCAAACACACAATGAGGATTATTCTTCTTTGAGCTTTTTGCAATTCCAAAACAGCACTGGGAGTAATACTATATTCACTCAATCATTTTCATGACCCGTTTGTTATTATTGTTGCTTAATAGTGTTTGGTTTTGCCCTTTTTATTCTTTACACTTCTGGTAATGAATGATTATTTTGAAGATGCTACAATGCTAATGGATGACACATCACAACCAGCCAGATACCACTGATATATTGAACCAGTGGGAGGTGCAGGAGAGTCACCTGGGTGGAGAAAAATAGAGTGTTTTCTTCTGTCTCCACAGTCCTTGGCAGGTGTAGAGGCAGCTCACTCACAACTCCACGGACCACCTGCTGCCAAATCTGATTTAGTGCAGGGAAATATTTTCTCCCCGAGACCCTGCCTTCAGTTTAGAAGGCCAGGCCACATGTTGTGAAACGAAGTAGGCCGCCAAACTAAACGGGTTGTCATTTGCCCACACTGCGTGGCTATTGATTTACTGCTCCTTGCTGCTGGTTTCCTGGAGGGGACTGCGGGCTCTAAAAAATGCCTGCATGCTCCATCAAAAGAAAGGTTCCCTGGGCCAGACCTCCCATGAGGCTCAACTGCCAGCATTTGGCACCGTCAGGGGTTGAATAAATGATCAGCTAATACACAAGCGATGACATTAATTGAACATGTGTCATCACATAAAAAGGAATCAGGTTAATCGAGTGGATGTACTATTTGCAACTGTGGCTATTTCGCATTGTAATATTCAATATTTAAATAATTATTACATTAATTTAAATTTAGCAGTTATTTTTCTTGTAATCATATACAATATCTGTTGCATTATTTTTAGTAGAACACTTTCCAAGACATCTAATACAAAGTGACATAGGCATTGATTTGTAATCTTGCATGATCAATGCAACACTATCCCTGCAGTATATAATAAATTATAGTTTGGCAAGAGATAAACAATTCACACAAAAAAAACCTATTGGTGCCATATTGTCCGGTCCAGAAGAATTAACTCAAATTTAAATTTAAAATTAAGTTGTTGTTTTTTTTTTGTGTTTAAATTATTCTTTAGTAGTCTCTGTGCCCTCTGCATTTGAACTGTTGTAACTATTTAAAAGCAATACCAGCCACAGTGTAGTACTCAGGACTCCAGCTCTAAGTCAAGCATATTCCTAACACCTAGCATGCATGTCTCTGGGTGGGGAAAAAAACGAAAACAGGGAGAACACTTCACAGACTTCACTCCAACCATGACTTTCTTGCTGTGAGGTGACAGTGCTAACAACCAAGGCAGTGTACCGTTCAGACTGTAGAGGTGTGATCGGATATAACTCTGACAGTGTCTCCATTTGAAGATCCAATAGCAATCTGAGCACAGCAGGAGTAAAGACATCTGGATCAGATCTCATTGGCACCCTAGCATGACCAGATGATTAAAATTACATTGAAATGACAATTTTAACCAAAGCCAGTTTGCTCTGTGGGGGCTTCCTGAGTGGGAGCTCCTGATTCAAATCATTTGTGCCTTTTTAATGCATTTCATAATGGGCGATAAACATGCAAAGTTTTTAAAACTGTGCACAACTGGTGACTGGTATATTAATTAAAAACTGAAGTTAAGGACACACAGAAACATGACATTTAATAGATTTTTTTGTGTCTCCTTTCAAATTGTCTTCAGCCTGTTAACCTTTTCCATCTCGAGTGTTTATTCAAACAGCAGCAGTGAAGGGTTTGGATGTAGAGTAGAGGATTTCATTAAGCCTGCAGCCAAAATGCAGTGCCATCTGAAAACATCAGGCTCTCTTTAAAACAACGCTTCAAATCTCATACTAAATCCTAAGCTTCATAGCCAGCAAATTGAGATACTGATGCACTTCAATTATTTCAAAACAAGATCATAACGCAACGTTAATGCAATCTGTGTGTGATTAGCGCTGGTGGCCGAGGTGCAGACTGGCTGCACAGTGCATATGATCAACCCATTACATGCTGCCAGGGCTGGTTATGGAAATAAACTTATAACAGTGCTACCTGATGTTGCTGCCCATTGAGACAGAGGGAGAAATCACATTCATTTACCAGCCTCCAATTAGTGCTGAGCCTGCATCATCATCAATTCACATACTAATTGTCCCGTGTGGCTCACATAGTATACCACCATCTGTGCAGATCCTGTAACTCTTGAGCAGGTTGTTATTTTTAGGGAGCGGAGAAAAGCGGTTGTGGTTGTAAGGGACTTTCAGGTCTATATTTTTGTAATGTGTGAATTAAGAGGGTTAAAACTATTTTCAAAATTGATGTGTGTATCATTAAAACAGGCTTCAAATGTAATTGATTAGAAATAAACTTTTGTCATTATAATTGGCAATCTACCTTGCCTTTCCGTGCCATTTACATTGTTTTACAGTAGTATTACATATTTCCTCACAAATAACTAAAAAGTAGACAGTGTGACCTCACATTGAGATGTGTCTAGTGTGGCCACAACAGATTTCTTTAGCATAACACATCAATGGTGAACCTTAGGTTTACAGCTCCTCAAAATCAAACAGCAAGGCTTCCTTTGTCGCTGCCATTTTGCGTTTATGATCAAAAATCATACAGCGAAAACTCCTTCACAGAAAAGGTCAATTTTTTACCAACCATAGCCTCAACAGACCAGAACATAAAGCCGCAAGACATAAATTCACTTTCATTCTTTGAGGGTTGTTGAAAGTCTTTCAGGGGAGAAGAAGAAATCCCAAACTGAGGCAAAACTAGAAGTTTATAAGCTGGAAAAAGAAATGACAAGACTTTATTACATCCACAAATCCAGTCTTTCTTACAACCAAGTTAAATACATCCCATATATTTGTATTTTAGAGTGGCTGATAATCAATTGCTTTATGCTTATTTGTCTTACAAAAAAGGTATTTTAGTGCTACAGCAACAAGGCAACAATATAACTATTCGGGGTACAAAAGATACATTAGATTGCAGTGTAACCCCAGCAGCAGCAGTGGTAAACTGCACACAGAATAGGTGAACTGAGAGTGCGTGTAGCTGTTTACCCTCAAGTTTAGTAGAGACCTTGAAGTGACACTTAAGTGTTTTCACAGCTTACATGGAAGGAAGGTGCCTATGAAACCCACCTTACGGGTTTAATTGAGGCCATATTGCCTTGTAGTGTTTAAAAATAACTGTATTTCACCGTTTTGCCGATGTGAAAGGCTGTACACTCTGTACTGTAATGCAGTGAATCAGGATAAGATGGCAGATCTGGAAAAAATATCTTGCTTTTGAAAAAATAAGCCATTTGTGGTTTACAAACATCAGGGAGTCAAAGTGATTCATTACTTCACCATTAATATTGTTGTTACAGTACACTGGCTCTATGAATCCAAATATATCA
The DNA here is from genome assembly GCF_905237075.1 of Dicentrarchus labrax. Classification (NCBI taxonomy): domain Eukaryota; kingdom Metazoa; phylum Chordata; class Actinopteri; family Moronidae; genus Dicentrarchus; species Dicentrarchus labrax. The sequence continues at coordinate 7,529,214 of NW_026136707.1, read as the reverse complement.
ATCATGTCTCCATCCATCTCCATCTCAGAGTAGAGGGCTTAAATTTCATTGCATGCAATTTATATCACAGAATTAAGATATAGATATCTTGTTAAATATAACATAACACATTAATAGCAGTAAACTAGCTGATATTATGTAAGAAGTTTGTTTTTGTCAGTGGCAGTTCTCAATGAGCACTACAGGTTTAAGTTCTCCCATGTTTTCAAAATTCAGACATCTGATGAAATACTTCAGAAAATCAAATGAGAGAATATTTGAAATTGACAAACTTTTCCTGCAGCTTTCACAGAACAGTTTTTGAACAGTATATGGCTCGATCCATGTGTGTATGTTTCAAGATGTCTGCAGTCAAGTGTGTTTCTGTTAACACATTTCGACCTTGCACTGAGTCCGATCACGCACCCCATCCAATCCCTTGGCTGGCTGCAAAGTAAAATGATTCAATACATCCAATAAGCTTTTCTCTTTCTTTTCATTTCTTTCATTTGAAGCTGGTTGTGTACTGCCATCCTGGGTCAGTCAACCCCATTTCAAGTGGCTCTCCTTCAATCTATACCACGAATTTCCTCTGCGGTTTCTCCTTTCAAAAAGTCACAGACCTCGGCACTGCTGTTTCGCAAAAACACAAAAGAGAATAAATCCTTCACAAAGATAACACAGTTCATTGTGTCAAAGAGGATTATTAACAATAACGCTACGGCATTGTTAGATCTAGATTGTTGTTTCAAGATATTGCTCTCCGTGTCAGTGGACAGGATGAATCAACTTTGCAGGAGCTCCTACGAGCCATTATTCAATTATCACTCGATTCAGGTTGTATGAACGCCATACATTCTTAAATGCATTATAAAAGACGTAGGAAATATCTCACACTCCTTGCTCATACGTTTGAACTATGAACATTAGTGAGAAGAGACAGACAATAAAACTGGACATTAAAAATGTCATCCTCCACTCTGGCTCCACTGACAAGCATTAGACCAATAAGCACAAATGTCTGAAGGATAATGCTCGCATTAGTGCTTGATTCATTCACTGTCCCTATTCATAGCCCTCTGTGAAACAAAGTGAATATTACTGTGTGTGCATTACATCCTGCTTCGTTGAGTCCTTTCTACAGGGAGCAAATGCACAGCATAGATCACCAAACAAAAAGCTTATAGGAAAGGCCCTGATTAGCCTCATGATTATCCTCCATTCAAATCAGAGGGATTAGTCCTCTAATATGAATGGCACTATTAACCTTGGGACATTTGTGAATCATTTCCAGGATGTTAGGCTTTTCGAATATGGTTCTGAGTTGTAACGTAACAATGGAAAAGTAATGTAGACATGTGGCTGGGGTTATCTTGGATATATGTATTGATTTTCTATCTTCTATTCGGTGAAAGCGTGAGCTGAAGACATGGTCATGCCTGTGATGTTCATCACTGCTCAAAGACAATTATGGAGTGAGAACTTAAGGGTAGCAGAGGGTAATCCTTTTACCAGGCTCCCTTAGGGCTTTCCAGTGGGTTGCTTGATTCAGGATATTGACTCCAACCACTCTTGTCTGGCCCCAAAATTACCTATTGATTTACCCTTTTGACAGTTGTTAGTTGGAAACTTAATCACAGCGACCTACATTGTCATATAAAGTACATTGTTGTCCTGCACTAGCTGCTGGTTCCCCTTTTGTGTCAGTGCTGTAAGTATTTCTGCTATCACAAACATGGAAAATCAATACATGTAGTGTACCAGCTCAGTTTTGCTTACAGATGCTAAGACCTTTATGTAAATTTCTCTATATTGATCTTTGGTAACACATTATTTTTAAGCAAATTGTAGTAATTCCCATCAAATAATTAATTGTCTACAAGCATAATTGTCTTGGTACCACCTTTTCTAATACATTTTGGATATTATGGCATTGTTGTGGCTCCAAAATGGAAGCTGCTAAGAACAGAGGGACTTTGTTTTGTACTCAAATCATGACAAACTAAAATGATAAAAATGCTGACTCAAAAGAAACATTGAGAGGTTTTACCACTGGTTTTACTGCCGGTGTTGCAATAAGACAGCATGGAGACAGAGAGAATAGAAAAAGTGACCCAGTGTGACCCAAGAGCATGCCCTTTTTTGTCAAATGTCTTAAGCAAGACCTGAATCCCTGCCACCTCCCAGCTAGCTGATGCTGAACTTTGACCTCTGAACTCACTGGTGGGGAACAAGGACAATTAAACTTTCCTATGTGTCACTGGATGAAATTATTTTTTTTAAGGAAAATATAGATTTGTACAAAAAAGGTAATAAATCATCCTATGTTAGTTTATGTGCAAAACGTAGAATAAAGAAATAATGTAATATAAAAAATGATTCATGTTCCGATCTAACAATTATTTCTAAAACATCCTTTTAAACCATCACAAAATGCTTTACTCTCTACACTTAAACACATACAATCAATCTTAGTGGCACAGTTTGCACCCACAATGAAACCATATCTACTATAAAGTGCACTATGTTTCCTTTCACCATTTTATTTCAGTGTCGGAATTCTGAGAGCAAAACATATGCTCATTGAAGTACCGTTAAAGGGCATTGGAGTTCCTGACAAGACTTTTTTTAGGCTACAGCACAAAAGGAAGGCATGCAAGCACGAGACTCAAACAAATAGAAGAGTGTATGGTGCCAAGTATGTGGAGGCAGCACTCAAGCTACTACCCAAGTGGCTGTTAATTCAGGCTAATGTACTGTACACATATTGTCAGACCCACATTTGTCTACTCCACCACTGACATTCAAGCTCCTGCAGTCCTTTCTACCAAATATTTACTAGCTATAGCCAGGAAGAGACCTCATATCAGTAGTAAATGACACTATTGGACTTTCCATAAAAAGAGCAATATAAAATTGCAATAAAATATAGACTCATATTTTATAGACAGAAAACGTAATAGGGCAAATCTACAAATACAAGCATGTCTTTTGGAACTGATGAAAATTGGATTCCATCAGATCTCTCTACTTAGCATAAACACCTTCATTTACTTGATTCTGCTGGAGTAAATGACATTAGCATTCAGTGAATCCCCTACCGATGAACACCTACCACCTGGTTAGACCTTTATTTATGCAATTCATCTCTGCAGGAACTTGTTGAGCCTGATTTTAAATGTTGCTCTTGTTGCTTCTGTTGTGAAGAGCTGTATGAGATGTTTGAGCCGTCATTTTAATTGAACTAATCACTGAAAGTGGTAAAAAAAAAAAAAAAAAAAAGAGGTCTGAACTGGTCTTTGACCACTAGATGTGTGAAGATTACATGCTTTCAAATACTTAACCAATCAAAGTCTTCAGAGGAATGTGGCAGGCCTTTTATCTACATGAGTATGTGTTTGAATCACTTGATCAATCAATCTCTCTAAATAAAAAAACATGTATGTGTTTGCTGCATACAACCCATTGCTGAATACAAACTGATAGTTTTACTTTTATAGTTCGAACAGTGGGGCTTTTGGTAATAAAACATTGTGTGGTTAGTAGCACTCACCAGAAGAGGATGCTTTTCTGCATAGCTTGATTTCTTAAAACTTAATCTAAAATGTCATGTGTAGATTTTATGCAGTGTGCTAAGCATTTGAAGTTTATTTTTAAATGGACATTTTTTATTTAGGCTGTTGGCAAGTTGCCATTCTACAGTAGCTGCTAAACAGTGAACTTGTCAGTCACGAATGAAAGGGAGGTTTGTGACAAAACAGCTCCTGACTGCTGAGAGTAGCCTGTTAGAACCATTAAAATAAAGAAAATTAAGGTAAAGGTACAGCAGGGAGCAGTTGGGAAGTTATTTCTAGAAGCTGATGGCAAGACCAGCAATACAACTAATATATATTTACAACATTTTGAATTTGGATTTTTAGCATTCCCAAATGTGCATATGCATATGAAATGGTGACAAAACTTTAAGGGAGCCTAAAAGTATATAAGTCAATACACTCATTGGCCACTTTAGGTGGATGGACCTAATAAACGCCTTTATTTAATGTAGTCCAGTACAACACCACCACCAACTAAGACCTCAATAATAAAGAAGAATTATCACCTTTCTGGCAGTGTCAACAAAAGCTGAACAACCATGACCTTGATAAAATGAGGGTATATAGTAGCAATGTTGTTTTGGATTGTTTTAGATTGTACAAAGTGGCCAGTCAGTTCATAGTACAATTAAAGCCTGATAAAGCAATTCTAGTCACGTTTGTAAAATGCAATTGTGAGCTTCAGTGCTTAATTCCTTACCGTAAAAAGTTTGTTCAGGGCTTGTTATCATGTTTGAGATTGAATGAGTTAGAGAGGAATGGAAGGAACGGATGTAAAAATGTTTTCAGCCATGGTCCGTGCATTTAAAATATGTCATCTTTATTGTAGCAGTTGTCCTTTAATACCAATTCCATTGCTCACCAAGGTATCACCAGAATTAAGAGAAGAAAGAATCTTACACATTGTACCATCTGCAAATAGAACATTTTCTCTCATTTTAATTATTTCATTAAAAATACAAAGTATGGATGTTCACTTTGACAGACATGACATGCAGGATTGCTTCTGGATGTTCAAATCTGCACAGCTACATTCTGAGTGGAAAAAAGGTCATTCTACCCACCACAACATTAAAGATTTATATTGTTTTCCCTAGTTTTTGTAGCAAGATGCCTCTCAGCAAGTCATGATATGCACGAATGTATGTTTTCTCTCCCTACTGGATCTTATGTTTTTCATATCCATTACCGCAGGCATTAGTAGGGTGTTTGCACTCTGCACTGAAGCTTGGTGGTGTAATAAACTGTTAATTTTTCACTCTATCTGACAGAATATCATTAAGCTAAGCTATAAAGGAGAGATGGCAAATAAAAGCTTTGCTTTCTTATAATAATTTGCTGCACAAGTTTGGTAATAATAATAATTATACCACTGGGAGGCAAAGTCGAGCACACATTTCTCAGGGTTGATACTGCAATGTACGGCAGTGGTGAGTTGTGTGGCCTGTGTGAGTAGATGAGGGAGTCTGTCATATGGGAGCATATGTGAGTCTCTTTATTCTGTGTAAGATTGCATAAATCCTGAAAATTAGATTAAGAGGATATGTCAAATGTAATATTAATGGATGTTGTGACATTTTGTGTGAATATTTTCATTCGATATGAAGCTTTTTGTGGTTTTGAAATATTAAAAAAAAAGAAAAATGTAAGGATTAGTTTCTGGGTGACTCATTTCCCACATTTACTCTGGTAACAGACAGAGCCCGCGCCTGCCAGCCTGGGAGGTACAGAGTGGAATGAAAACCTAGTTTGGAGATGATATCTGTCCATCTCCAACCATGGAGATTACAGCCATGACAGCTGTTGTGGCGAACGGCTTACAGCTTACAGAAGTACCTGCAAAGAGATGGCCAAGATAAAATAAATTACCTGTTTGATGGCTGACGGCTTAAGAACACTCCCTCATTTCATTTTATTTTTTCCTCACTAACAGAACTGTTATCTGATTTTGTTTGGGCTAAATTGATAGAGATGTGTTTCTCATTTTAAAAGACTGTGTGTCTCTCAATGTAAACATTCCCCAAACATATAACCAATCCTCCAGGCTACACCACAATGAATGTGTCCCTCAAACTTATTCTGGTTTTATATGAACCTGTTCTTATGTTATATTGTTTACCCTGTGCTCAAGGTAGCCCCCGTGGTTATAACAAAAAGATAAAAGAGGCCAAATTCTTGGCTTGGCATTGCGATTTTTGATGTGACCATGTGGTTGTGCTGGTGCAGTTATACATTCCTCTCTTTGCGCACACTCAGGCTGTGGAGCTGAGGTTTAAAAGGGAAGGCCTTATCAGTGTCCTCCAGGTCCTGCACCTCCACTGGAGTCGGTATCCTCTGGGGTTAAGGCAGTAAGGAAAGTGAAGTCTGGCAGAAGAGGAAGAGGAAGGAGACATAGACGTGCAACGAAGGTGAAACAAGTAGAGAAGGAAAAGGAGCTAATGGAAACTAGGGGTTGAGAGAAAATAGAAAGAGACAAGCAAGAGCAAGCAGAATAGTCTTGATTGAGGGTGTGAGATAGTTATTAGGCCTATATCCCCACTGTGACACCTTCCTTTCTGAATGGCAAAGCTATCACTTTCTTACCACCATCTCCTTCAAAATGGGAGGATTAGAACCGACGTCATAACCTGTGACTGTAATTCTGTAGAAGACTGAGCCACAAAAAACAGTGGGTTGGTGCCCAGTGAAGGATGGTCCAGCCAGCGAATAACATTTTGTCAAAGCTCAGTGGAAAATTATCTTAATTGTGTGGTCAAAGTCATTCTGTTTCAGGATTTAGAGCATTATACCTTCTGTTCTGAGCTGTCATGTGCTAGGCTTAGGTGATTGTTCAGCCTTTTGTGTTAAAAATTTTTACTCAAACCAGTACTGAATCAAAAGAGCAGAACAGCGAGCTCACTCGGGGGGGGTGTAGTCCACTAATGCTCACTTAATCCGAAGTGCTGAATATTGCTGAAAAATTAATTACTATTTGTAAATATTAACACCAATTAAATGGGATAAAAGTTGAACAGAATGAGAAAGCACTTTGATACAGTATGAAAATGGTCGTTTTATAATGCAGTTGTGAATTTCTTATTGTTGTGTGTTTTTCTTACTTCTACAGAAAACGATCCAAACAAAGAAAGTGAGGTTACATCAAAATACCGTAGCCTCAGTAGAGCTTCAAGGCCTTCTATACTGAACAACCACTGACAAATGACAGGTAATCAGAAATAAATACATAGTAGAAGAGGTAGAGAAACCATCCACAGTGCAGACACAAAGCATGTTGCATTTTGATGGGGGCATAAGGTTATATATACACAAGATTTAGAACATTCATATAGCAGTAAATGACTATTTGCTATGTATATAGCGGAGTAATGACGTGCCGAACAGAGAAAGGCGTCACACTCCCTCTACCTGTGCTGATACATATTCCATTTCTTGCCAATAGATCCATCAAAATGTTACACACTGGACCATTAACAAAAAGGTTTCTCTCTGTAGGGATCCATTCCACAATGTTTTCAGACACTCTGAATAATCTGACCCTGACAGCGGCAAAAAACAAGCACTGTTAGTGGACACACTTTGACTGGTGCATTTGTCCCCAAGGATTACATGGCTGCCATTACAGCCATTTTATTTTTTCATCTAACGAATAATGGGTTTATTTCAACCAAACCAGAGTTGGTGATTGTTGGATTGTTGGAACAAAAACCAATTTTGGTTTGTTTCTGGCAAGTTTGAATGAAGTGTGTTTTATGAACTGGGAGGTAAAATTGGTGTTTTTGTCAATGGAGTCAGGTGGACCATAGCAGTCGCACATTTGTTTTGGTTTGAGATGTTGTAGCTCTAGTGCGACATCTAGCCTGAAAGTCATATACAGCACCTTTAAAAGTCTAAACAGAGTTAGATGAGAAGAGTTGACTGTCTATAGGGTAAATATAAAGCTATAAACCACTCCGGTTTTGGTACAGTTTAAGCAAACGAAACTTGTATTACGCATTTAGAGCTTCTGGTAGGATTTTTTGCTGTTGGACAGGGCCAGGAAAGCTGATTCCCCTTGCTCTCAGTCTTTGTGCTAAGCTATAAGCGACTGCTTGCTGTAGCTTCATATTCACCCTGAGAGTGGTATCAATGTTCTCATCTAACTCTTCACCAGAAAGCAAATAAGTGTATTTCCCAAAATGTGGAGCTATTCCTCTAAAAATACTTTGATAAAGGTACAGAGTAGAAATGACTGGAAACTGAGGAGACCTACATGCCAACCACAGTGCTGTGACAGTTATAACGTGGTGAGGGCTGGAACAGTAGAGAGCCCTCCAGGCTTTAGACTGAATCAAAGGTAATATGGGTCACTGTTGGTGCATTCTAATTTAGACGTCTCTCCAGGGGCAGATTACCTAGCACAACACACTCCCAGAATGGCAAGACACGTTCCTTCGAGTTGGACCTAAAAATACAAGTGACTTCATCATTTGGAGGAGGTCAAGCCATCTGTGTAGTGTCAGCTGGATAGAAAGAAAATGAGAGTATATGAAGGTCAGGCGGCTGAATTAAATTAAAAGTAAATATTTTATTTTGAAGGGTATTATTTCCTTGTGATATTGTATTAGGTTGTATTATGAGATGTGGCAGACAAAAAAAATAAGAATTTCTTATTTTTATGTTGCTTTTTCAATAATCTGTTGAATATATTGACATGCAATTTCTGTTATTTCACATAACACGTATCCTAATTTGCATTTGGACCACTATGAGAGCCTTTTTGACTCCTTGTGGTTCAGAAATAATCGACCTGAAATGCTGTTGACCACAGCTAACATGGTAGGAAACAACTGCTTATTTACACATACATCACATTACAGCCCAGAAAACCAAAGTAACACTTAAGGTTGTACTGAAACATTTGATCCATTATATCAAATATGCAGGTTCTTTTCTGTTCTGAAGGTAAAACTAAATATAATTTCTGTCACATAAATATGAGCAATGCAGTCCTTTTTAAGAGATATTATATTATGGGACGTGAATAGAGAAAATAGTTCTGTTCCTTACTTTCCCAGACTAGACAGTTACTTTTAAATCACTTATAAGGACACCGAATGTGAGGGAAATCATGGAGAGAGTGGCCAGAAAGGTACCATTTTAAGATATTATTAAAAGGTTTTGATCTAACTTTAAAAGCTTTTTCATTACACCTGGGCTCTGTGAAATGCCAGCTAGCAATGATTTCTAACTTTGTGCTGTGAACCAATTAATGGAAAACTGCACTGGTGATTGTTGCAGACCTAAAAACATGTGCTTATTTATTCATGTTTGTATGTGTGTATGAGAGAGAGGCATTAAAGCCAGGAGTTGTTGTTTTTTTTTAAAATATTGTCACACCTCACAAACAGCAAAAAAAAACCTAAAAGGTGACTTTCAGAACACTTGGCAAGCTCCCATAATTGCAAGCTTTTATGATGGAGCAAAACTGCCTTTAAAAGGAGGCTCTTAGGGCAGGAGGGACCCAATGAGGGATGTGTCCTCAACGTTGGGTGGGAACTGTTTGTTCAAACTGCCATTACGCTACATTGTTGAGGACATATTGCGGTAATTTATTTGAAACTTGTGACAGGGTCCATTCAATTAGAGGAAATGCCTAAAGTCTTGTGAAAGGAACTGGAACAAAATAGCACATCATGATCCAGGGTCAGTTCTTACCCTCTAAATTCTCAATAGAGTCATATTTCAGGGAATTTTGTAAGGTAGCAATTGTCTTCCAAACTGCTGTTGAAGGTATTTCTGGGAAAGGATGACGTTCCAGTAATGTCAATGGCAACGGATACTAAATGGATCCACTAACTTATTTGCTAACTGCCCCAAAGTTAAGGCATTAATGAGATATGCTGTTCCTTTACAGGTGACAAAGTGTAACAGTGATACAATTACTCACAGTCAGTCATATGCTTACATGCTTTTGTCTGCCTCTAGTAAATTTGACATGGTTCACCATCAGTTAACTTAAATGGGGATGCACACAGGTGAACCCACATTTTTCTTGCAAGGGACAATAAAATCAGCCAGACAGTCATACACACAAATAAATCTGTCCAGTTGAGGGAAACCATTGACATCTTGCAGACACATCCCCTTGAAATGACAAGTAGGCACCATGACACATCAAAGTGGTACAGCAGGTGAGGCAAATCATTAGATTAGGCAGATTTATGGCTTCATGAAACTTGTTATTACCCACGGCGCGCTCCACTGATGTTTAGCCTGATGTCTTTATGAGGGGGCCGTTGTTCACCTTGCCCTGACAGACACTGTGTGATGATTAGAATACTAGAGACTCAATTTGACTCACCTCTCTCAAGTCAGTCAAGCAGAAGTATGTCTGCAGCATTTAAAAACATATTTGGATATTGTGAGATTTCATCTGAATCAGCTTCTACTAAAAAAAAAGGGATGGTGTCCTATATGAACACTTTTTTTCTGCCAAAGGTTTTGGGTATTTTACATGAGAAATGTTTCATTTTCATTTTGACCTTGCTGTTAGTGCTCAGTTGGGAAATGGCGATGTCACATACTTCTGTGCATCAAAACATGATTTAGCAACATTCATATGAGAGTTGTGAGTTTATTTGCGCATGTCACCAGGTCAATCAAATCTGACTCTCATCCTTAAGGATGTTTTCTTTAATTATTGCTTATTTAATCCTTAATATTTAATGTTACAGATACTCAAGGTATGAAACTAAATATTCTGAGTTTTGAAGGTTACATACAGCACATAATAACTATGGTATAATACAAAGACAAAAGACTGTGAATCAGAGCTTACATGACAACATTTCAGTTGGTAATTTTATTAGGATTTGTGACTCTTTTGGGCCTGGACTTGAGCCATAAGTGATAAGTATCAAAACTCTACTACCTCCATCTCTGAGAATAGACCTAGAAACGGCCCTGATATCAGACACAGATGTTTTCACCTTCTTTGTGGAGTATGGCTAGTTAATCTATTAGAGAAGCTCATGCCTATGGGTTTTTCTTGTGCTCACAGAGGCTCAACGGATGGATCGTTGAGGCTTAATTTAACACCGCAAACAATGGAAAACAGCCGCAAATAACGGCAGCCGTCATGAGCTTATCAGCCTGAGCGGGGATTACAAGGGAAATGAATCATTAACACTATTGCCACTTGAATGCGGCTAAAGCATGATTGGCAGGTTGAAAGCTGGGTGTTAGGAGGGGGAAAGGAAATGGGTGGAGCTGTGGTCTGATACCCAGTGAAGCGGGTATCATTATCGGATAAAAGCTCCAGGAGGTCCAGCCAAAATGACCCACTGTGTGTGAGTGGGAGACAGAATGGAGTGAAGGAATGGACGAAAGAAAATTAAAGTGGCAGACAGAGAACAAGTTAAACTGCATGCCCACTACGCCTGGTCGAATCAGACATACACTGACACGTAATCCAAAGTCCGTGAACCAATTCTGTCCCAACAACATGCTGACAGCAGGTGTTGAATCATAATGTTGCCTTCTTCTATTTATAGTTTACTGTTGGGTTTTTTGTATTAACAGAAAGGCTTTGAGATGTGCATGGCATGGAGAGCACTGCAACCCCACGTCCGCCTCTCCCAATATGACACCAGGTAGATTTTAATGGCTTTATGGAAAATAGTGGGATGCCACGCTGGTGAAGGGGATTCTGGGTCATGGAGGGATTTGTTAAGTTATTACAGTGTCTGGAGCAAGGCCCTTATCGGCACCTGCCAAGTCTTTGGCGGACCCAGTGGGATTGCACTGACCCTGGTGGAAGTAATGGATATTAGAAAATCTTCCCACTGTGAGGAGGGGGGAATGGGTGACAGAGCAGGGAAAAGGCAGTGAGGGAGGAGAAAAGGATAGAACCTGAAGGACACAAAGCTACAGTATAGCATGACTATAACTGAGCCAAGATCTCTAATTCACAGAAGCAGGAGAGTTGGAGAAAACACTGATAGTTGATCTGATGTGGAGTGTAAACTGAGAAATTAGCAAAGTTACTGAGTTACTAGACTCATGCACTCATAAAATATTTATTTGTTTATTATTTAAGTATTTAGTTTTTCAAGTTGATTGGGGCTAGGGAATACACAAATTTGCAAACTCCTGATTCATACGGGTTGGGGTTCGATAGCATTTTATGAAATCTATACCCCCCAGGATTCCCTATCGTATCTACTTAGGTTCAACTTTCAACATTTGCAAGTAAACTCAAATATTTGTAATGCTTTTGTTGAGCAGTTTTGAGTGGCAGCCTAATGAATATTTCACAAACTGTAGCTACAATCTGAAAAATGAGATGAGCTGGAGAAGATCTGCAATGTTGATTAAATGTGTCTGACAAACCAAAATAACTGCTTTAGCCTACTGACTTTATATAACCTGCTCTCCAAACTGCTTGCTCAAATAATACAGGTTGTGATTCGGAACTATTACCGTGATAAATAAAATAAAAATAGTTTAACTGAGAAATCCCTGTAAAATAAAAAAAGATAATTTCTCTTGAGAAGGACTTTGTTCAACTACAAAACCACATAGTCGTAGATTGTTATTACAGAGTGATGTTTCTTTTCCCTTGGCTGAGTACAGACACCAGCTTGCAGAGAGCAAATTCATCAGACTATCATCAAAAGTTTCATATTAGCCATAATAGAATTTTGCATTAATTAGCTCCAGCTGATCATTTTTTGGTCATAAAAAATATGGGAGAGAGAAAAAAAGTAAAAAAAAAAAAAAAATAGGGTCAGTGGTTAGCGAATCCAAATTCTGCCAACCAGGAACTTGAGCCAAAATGAAACCGATTCATATTACAAATAAAAATAGGACTTGAAATGTACATCATATGTCTGCAGTATTACTGGACTTTTAAATTATTTATGAATAGGAAAATGAAATAGGCTGAAAATCATCATTTAAATTATTAGCTTAAAAAAAATCTGATGAGCTTTCTGATCTGATCTGAGATGTGGGCAGCAATCAGAGGTCAGGAACCAAGATAAAGATAAAATACTGCTGTGCTCAGCTACAATTAATGGACATTAGGGGCTATTGACTAGTCTTATTATTAATGACCTATCAGTAAACGTTTGCTATTAAAGATGTTTTCAGCACCAAACAAGTAAACTCAATTGTACGAACCTAAACACAAGGTTAAAAGCCAAGTATGAAGCAAGAAACAGATCAAACATTTCAGTATCCTTTTCATGCAGTGTAAAGTCTCATGCTAACTGCGTATCTATCTGTGCAACCGTCCAGCATTAATGAAGACGGAATGTTAGTGGTGACGACGTACAAGTCTCACATTAAAAGGACGAAGCCACTCACAGAGGGGCTGGCTTTCTGACAAGTGTTTTATTATCACAGGTTACCCTTCCCAAGGTCAAAACCACAAACAATGCAACTCATTTGCTTACAAATGCACTTCAGTCATCCACCACACTGTATGAACGGCATTGCATAATGTATTCCAAAGCAATATGGGTTGTACATCTCTTTTGATTAAGCCTTGCCTTGAGACAATCCAGACACAAACCAGGCCAAACTAATCAAAGCCGGGCATAAATGTTTCAGAGCTTGTCACATATCTCCTGTTGGTTCTTAGAGTAAAATGCTTTTCTTTTTTCCTGTTATGCGAATCTTACAGGCAGACACAAAATGATATCCAATGGATGAACTGTCAGGAAGGAGGTAGGATCAAGTGACTCCTTACTGGGATGCAAAAATAGACCAAGGAGAAACAGATTCTTTGGTGTTGTAGAGGCTTTAATGTTGGTCTGTCATTATGCGTCCCGTGTGGATCCGGGGTCAGACATGACAGTGTTTAGAGATCAGACCTGGACCTACTGCGGAGTAAACACCGGAGCACGAGAACACACTGCAAAAACAGCCGTGTTAATCATTCATCTGGCTGGTAGGATATTGGCTCAATGTAACCGCTCAGATGCAAGGCATGTTAGGACGCAACTGAAATCCATTGTCTCCGTTTCTCACTTTCATACGCCATTGTACTAGGGGCAGAAGACAAGGGTGAGAAGGGTAGAAATAGTTTCTGCTTTGGAGATCTGAAACCTAGAGGATAGTGGAGGATTTTTCTGTCTGCACTTTCTTGTACGGCGAGAAAAGGAAAATTACCCAGCAGTAAATAGATGAGTTTGATAAGGCCTCCTAAATATAAGTCTTATCTCACTCTCAATTTGAAACAGCCATGGAAGAAATAGGCCACGTTGTCACTCAGGCTTTTAATTAAAAACAGAGGAAAAGATTGTGTGTGTGTTTGTGTGTGCACGAGTGTTCCCAGGAAAGAGTAGTTTAAAAACATTTATTCACGCTTAATGTTTATCACCTCCAAATGACCTTGATCTTGTAATACTAATTTTTTTCTGGTGTAACTTGCCTGCTCCAATCTCATTCACCCAGTGTGACAAACAGGGTGAATGAGACAGTGGGAGAGAGACAGAAAGTGAGAGAGACACGGGGCGGGGGGGAGGTGACATGACCCCATGTCTTTTAATCAGCAACTCAGCTAGGCTCACATCACTAGAGCAGATAAGAACGCCTGTTGTCACACAGGTGGAAGTAATGGCTGGGAAGCACCCTTGTCCGATAGCAGCTTGTCCGAATGCTGAGATGTGGACTGACAAAGACACGTACAAGGCCTGGAAACAGAGAGCTGCTGTCAGGTCTTTGACTGATAACAGCTTGACTGAGAGGAGTGCAAGTGAAGAGGAACAAGTCGAAACAGACAGATAACACAGTAGCCTAAATGTGATTATGGCTAATCATCAGTTGCTCTAAACACCGATTTAAGCAATCTTCTGTTTATCTGAGGCATAGTGGAACACAAAACTAGTCTTCAGTAATTGTAGTGGTTCAACCAAACCGAAATAGTAAGACATTTAACCTCTGGAGAGCCTTAGACTTCCCTTTTCTCTTTCTACGGAAGATGCATGATAGAGATGATCTGTTAGGCCTAGGCTGACAAGTTCATGAAGTTTCTGGTAGGGCACCAGGTGAAGGAATAACTTCTGTTCTGAATGACAGATACAGGAGCTACAGGTACTATGGTGCTTGGCAATATATCAACATGTGTGCTCTTGCTTTTAAAGAATTGGTGTATTGCATGTATCGTTTGGACTCAAACGATACATGGATCTTCTGAATGTTTTATTTATTTTTTTTAAGCTAGCATTATAAAATCTTTGCTTGGATTTCTTAACTTTTAATATAAAGTGATAACAGAGCAGCCATTTTATTATGTATATCATGTAATTATGTTACAGTTTTTTATTACAAATTTGTGACCTAAAGTCAAGTTTCAAGTATAAAAGTCCCAAAATCCAAGTCCAAAAACAAGTGAAAAAGTGCTCTTCAATCTAGATTAAATGTATAAAACCAAGTCAAGATAAGTCTGATACAAATAAGATTTAATCATTTAAGGGTAACACAGCTTAATTTGTGATGTGAGTTTCCCCATACTGGCTGTACTTGGGACGGCCCACCCAGGTAGATAAAATCTAAACCCAATCGCTTAGCCCTTTAGGCAACTGTTTACTGAGGTAATAAATCAGGTAAGGTAATTTTGCCATTACATTAAATCCAATGGGCTTCTTTTTGCAACCAGTGGAGTTGCCTCCTGCTGGTCATTAGAAGGTACAAGGTTTAAGATACTTTCGCACTGACCGCACTTCTCAGACATGGAAGCTCTGTCCACTAATTATATGCTGTCAATGGAAAGAATACAGCTGGGTTGTCGAGGTTAGCACACTGTACATAGCTGGTATCGACTGCCTGAACCAGTGAATAACATTAATGTTAATTCTTTAACTCAAACGCTGAATGTTTGCTCCCTTAAAAAAAAAAAAAAATCAAAAGGGCTCATACTGAGGAGGCGCACAGACAGTCTGGACCAGAGGTATTTTGCAAAACAGAGAAGCTGGAAATTTGAGAAACCACACGTGGGAAACCTGAATAGTCCGACCGGTGTGATTAGCTATCCAATTTGTTTCAAATATTTCCAGGCTTCAACCAGTGCTGCTGTGGCAGCTGAAGCAGAAACAGAGAGAGAGTCAGGAAGGGATAGCTTAATGAAGAAAGAGATGTAGGTTAGGGGGAGGACAGCAGCCAACATGCTGTTGTGGGAGAGGCAGCTACAGCAAAGCAACAGTTGAGATTGACACCCACCCCCAAACACTGTAGTGGCCAATACTACCTCACTATGAACTATTTAATTGTGTTGAGTTTCAAAACAGATGAGGTTTATGAATTGGTACCGTATATGAACCGGCAGCAACAAGCAGTTATTAGCAGAAGTGTTACAGCAGAGTTAGTGGATTTCAGTAGCAGTGCAGCAACAGTATACAGACGGAGCCAATCCTATACTAGAGACCTGTTTGCAATGAGTTAAAAGCAAACCCTTCAAAGCAACAGCAAAGTGAAATATGCCACAAAACCAGTTCAGACCATGAAATACGATACTTAAAACACCAGTATCCATATTCCATAAAGCACACACCAAACAAGCAAAACAAAAAATAAGCTCAGCCACTACAAGAGAGAAATCCACAATTAATTTCAATGCAAATTTGTTGATGGCAACCCCATAACAGCATACATTAGCAACCACCTGATGCAAGCAGATCAGTAATAGCAAATTAAACAACCAGCAGTGCTAACAGCCTCATATAGTCAAGCATACAAACACAAAGACTGAACAGAGCATTTTCTCACAGTATGCAAGCAAACTCTTACCTTGTTGAAGCGCTGAAGTGATCCCCGGTGTCTCAGCAATAAACCCTATGGGAAGAATAGTTGGAGTCCCAAACAGGAAGACTCCTGTTCCGGTTTTAAGTGGAAATTTAAGGCCCACAGCAGAAAGACAGCTTACCATTAGGCCATATTACAGGAAATTATGTGAATGGGGTGTGTGCAAGACAACCAGCATGTTTTCATCCATAAAGCCAGTTTACGATATTACCCTCTAGGGACACACATTTGCATTGAGCTAAGAGGCAACAACAGCAACAACCACGACAAAAATATGCCATAAAACCAATTCAGTGGAGAACACATAATACTCAAATGTTTGTTAGGTTGGGCAATATGGCTGCAAATACTAATATTATACAACATTCATATTTGCCCAAATATTTGTCTATATATCTCAACAAAGCAGGCAGCAACAAAATGGCATGTATCTGTAACAGAGAACACAGCCAAGACATCAGGTCACAAAAATGTTAGTTCCTACCTTGGTCCTTTTTTCTGAGCGATGACAGGAGCAACAGCAAAACTTTCAGTTTGAGGCGGTGTTTTAGGCCCAAAGCTGATATGACAAATTACAGGAAAAGTGGGTCACTGAATGGTGGCAATTGTAGCAGGTATCTTGGTTCAAACACAATTATTTCCTCAAACAAAGCCGTCCTGAAGCAATACAATCATACTGTTAACAAGCTAGCTTGATCAGAAAAATACTACACAAGCAGTGGCAGCAGCACGGCAGTAGAGCAAAACACAGGGCACTGAGAGCTTAAACCGCCTACCTCTTTGCTGTGGTTGCATTGAATATGTCACAGTGTGAACAAATATTTATAAAGTCTAAAAGAAAAATCAATACAGCCTTGTTTCGCATATGAAATTATACCTGGTGTAACACCAAAATCTGCGACCAATCAGATTATGTGACACCAGTGTCCTACTGCGAGTGGAATAAATGAAATAAAAAAGAAAAAAATATGACACTAATGTCCACACTGGAAAAAAATATTGTTAAATTACTTACATATCAAATATGGACTTGTTGGGTGCTCTATCACTGCTATCCAAAACTGTGACCCTTTTTAAAATAGTAAGGTTTCCACATACAATACAAAATGTGACCTGCTTATGTCACTACTTGTATAAATAACTATCAAATACCATGGAGTCACCAACAGCAATCAAAATAAAGTCTGCAACCAGGCAAAAACTTTTGCTGTGGCCACAACTGAAATTTCTGATCAGGTCATACTAACAGGTCACATTCGACTCAGGATTGAGGAGGTCTATTCAATTGGAACACATTTTTGTTTAGAGAGGTATAAGCACATCAGGTAGAGTCAAGTTCCAAGTGTCTCAGTGTATACTCATAGTAAAACCACATGATAGCTCACCTTAGCGAGGTTATCTGAAAACTGTGCTTGTCGCTGTATGTAAGGTCCGTGTAATGTGTCACACGTGTTTATAGATATGATGTACATATAAGTCACCATATCATATGCCTCATCAGACTGCGTCCAGAAGATGTTAAAACTTCTTTTTAAAACGTAATCATTAAAAAAACTGATCTGATGATGTACAAGGACATGCACAAGGCCTGGCTAAAGTTGCCCAAGCAGCAACCCATTTGTCCTCTTTGGCTCAGCTGCCCCTCTGGAGGAAATTATTTTTGCTGTTGTGGCTGCATTTATAAGTTGCCCATAACTGCTACAGTTGGACCAAATAAAACATGTAATTCTCATTTTCAGGTGATTATACAGTATGAAAATATACCATTGGATATTATCTTCAATTTCTGCCAATAAATCCTAAATATTAGACACTTGACCTTTAACTTTGAAGCCCATACTAAAAATAAAGTACAGGTTTATATTGTTAACAAAACCAGAGTATATTTGCTGTACCCATGCTGTTCCCTGAGCTACAAAAGTGACCCTTAGTGCCACATTTGGAGGCAAAGCATTGTTTAAATTTATATTTTGTTTAAAGCCTGTCTCCGCTGGGTTTTCCCAATTCCTTTACCTTTTTTGCAACTTTAATACTTTGCTGACGCCAGCCACTGTTTGGTTGGATTGGTTTTCACTTTTACTTCATCCAACAAAACAGGAAATATATTCAGATACTTTGACTTATGTAAAAGAAACTGTCCCAAGAACAACAACATCCCTCGTATAGGCAAAAGCCTCAGAACGACATACTGTATGTTTATGGTCAAGTGACAGAGCCCTCTGGTGGCTGTGTAATTATGATGGGAGGCAAGGAGGAAGTCAGGTGACATTACTGTAGAGCGAAAAAACCCACAAAGGTAGGTTGAATGGGTCGACAAAATCAGACTTTAACACAGGAGAATGCTATTCTTTTCTTGTTTCCAGCTGACAGTCAGCATTGTTTTGAATTATGATAATCCCCTTACCTTAATGATTATTATTATAATCATAACAACAAAGGTACCCTAACCTTAAGGAGAAAAATGAGTTTAGAGTAATTTTAACTTAAACCACAATATTTGCCAAAATAAAACCAAAACCACTTACCCATTGTAGTGTAGTGACACTGTATTGATCTTCTCTTGTATTTGAGGGTAGCTACACAGTCTTGCATCTAAGTAGCATCTGATCAGATGCTAGCATGCAGTAGGCAGTAGTTGTATGAGCAATGAGGTAATATCAGCACAGAAATAAGCCATGTAATATGAAACAGATTACAAAACATTTATATGTGAACATTGACACTGCAAGTAATATTGTATGCCAGACCAACAGTTTAAGGGCAGAGGGTACTGGCTGAAAATTATACCCATGACTATCAATAAGGAGGAAGTATCTTGTGGAATAATGTGAAATGATGATCTAGTGCCATTTATGTGGACACATAGTCATGGGTCAAAGGTTTCTGTTTATGACTGTTCTCCACAGGCTCTATACTCCATCTGGCTTGCCTCTGTTTTGATCATTTTAGACTGTGCACATATCTTCTTTTTCAGAAATTTCATATTCAGGTAGAATGCAGGCATTTTCATGTAGTTACTGAGGGAAGGCTGGGCATTACTCATTTAAATCCTCATGTTGGTTTGCTCTGAGATCCAACAACATCCATTTGTTTTCCCTGTAAATCTGCACATCTCTGATGTTTGCATGACACAGGTTGTCACAATGGATTGTTCTTATGTTTTTCTCTCCATTTTTCTGTCATTTTCTTGCGATGACAAAGGGCCTCTAAGGCAGCTATTACCTTTTTTCTCCCTCCATTTACCATTTGTTCAACTGTGCAAGCCCCATTGTTTTAATTTCATGCAAGAAGTAGTTTGGTGTTTTGGTTAAATCAAAAGTATATTCAAAAGTGAAAGCCTTTCAGTTTTTCAGAGATGGAGGTGAAGGCAGTATTTACGTTAAATACACTTCTTTTATCAATCAAACATTGCTTTAATTTTGTGTTTTTTGTGTAAGTACCTAAACCAGGCCAGGATGCGGAGCTTAAACAAATCAGACTCCTTGATGTTTTGCAATGTTTCATCTGTGGACAGGAGACAAAATTCACATTTGCATGCTTGCTGAAACCGCCCACTCCATATACCAAGCCACCGGGTGATCAAAAGTAGAGTTAATAGGGATATGGCACAAGAGGAAGTTTAATTACTAACCTAAAATACTTTCAGATGATGTTTGGGCTGAAGCAGTTGCTGGAAGCGAGTGTCTGGCAATGAGGAGACGCTGGGTTGAGAGAATTTGAGAAGTCAAAGCAGCTGCCTTATTTGTGTTGTGGGATTTAGAAAGCAACTGGAGCAGAGATCAATAAGGTGTAATAGGCCTGGGAATGAAATGATGCCAAAGTGTCCCATGTCAATGAATCTGCTTATCTCTGTCTGCCAAACTCCAGTCTACTAGCCCATGCTTATTCACCTGTAGATTACCGATAGGGAACTGGAGAGCCTGTAGGAGCACTAAATAAGGCTTGAGTTCAACTCTGTGCCCTTGACTTATCTGCCAAACCAGAGGTATTTTTCCTACATAAGCAGGTGCAGATGTATGGCTCCTGCACTGAGAGGTTATGGTAAAGAGTGTAGGGAATTAGTTTTTGACTTCATTACATTGCCTAGGGCAGAAGAAGTACAGTATCACGAGAGAAAGTGCCAGGGGTGGATGTCTCAGAACTAATCTTGGCCGAAGGATTATAAACCTGCAATATAGTTTTGCGCCAGCAACTGCCCTTTTTTTTGGTCCACTATGGTGAATCTTGGGTGTATGTGTGCATGTTTTGGGAGTGGAGCACATCATGGAAAAATGTAGTAAGAGCCTCCATGTTTTGCTCAAACACTAGACTGCATCGCAAATATCTAATAGGTATCATAATCCCTTAGATATAATTGAATTCTAAGAAATAAATGACCTATTTTCAATATACCCCACTCGTCTCTTCTCCTTTCTTGCCCATCTGCATCACATGCATATACTGCAATTGCGTCTTTGAGGTTGTACCTTTGTAAAAAGCAGGCAAAACCCTCTCCTGGCACAGTCCGATAAGGCATGTGAACATGCACCCTGCTATTCTCTTATCTCGCTGACATGCTCAAAACGCCCCCATGCCAGTGCTGAGCGTGACATGTGCAGCCCTGCATTATTAGCGTGATAGGAATAGGTCCTTTTATTCAAGGACGTGACAAACATGGCAAATGCTGCAAAAACCAAGCCACTGTCGTCATCACTTTAAATGAGTTTTCCCTTCTTGGAGGCAGGCTGTGTTCTGTGATTGGTCTGACTGGAAACGTGAAGCCAATGGTGAGTGGCGAGGCAAATTGAAGACTGAGTGACAGGTTAACACCCGTCAACCGCATGATAGGAGCAGGTGCTGATCTCCTGGCCTGTCTCATTTGACAACTTATGGTGCTGATGGAGAGTGTTGGAGCTTGACTTGAACTGATCGGTCCTGATGTGGCCAAATATGCACTAGAAAACCTTAGAATATATTTATATTTTCACTTTTAGCGAATGATCTGGATGAGGCTGTGCTGTGTCTTTTTCCTTAATTATCATCTACAAGCCAAAATGTACACCTGTCAACATATGTGGTGTGAAAGGCCACCTATCAATTACCTCAAAATCTGTTTATTTGTTTGTTTATGTGTTTTCCTCTGCAGCAATTACAGGATATGTCTGTATGTTTACATTACATTTAAGTATATATTCACTATTGCATTCAAATTCCTCATACTTATTCATCAAGAACTGTTTTCAGTGAGTTTCTTAGCATTTTATCATTTTGTTTGACCTGGTAATCAACACATTACCCTGGTCTTCTATTAAACGGGTGAATACATTGTGAGTGTTTTTATGAAGTTGCCTTGAGACATAACTAGACAAAATCTACAAAGGGTTTTTTTTTTATATTGAGGAGCTGCACACTGAAAGCGATATTAAACTACCTACACTTGTCCTTGGCCAGGCTCTTGACAAATAAATGGTGACTTGGATATTATAATGGAAAGGCAAGCTGCCAGGTGTGTTATATTCAGCAGCCTGGCTGTGGATATCAGCCTTTTATTGTCATGCATTGCTCTCTAGCAGGTTTTTAGCAGATGACCTGGGATATTTATTTCTAGCCTCAATGTATGTGTGAACCACAACACAAGTATTGACCTTGATAAACACCATAGGCTTGAATGTCCCCTTGACTAAAACTGTGTTTTTCTAGTCACACTGTATAATTGTGTGTGATACAAGTGCTCTTCTGGACTAGAGTTTACCAGTTATAGATAAAACAGTTGCATGGATAATATAGTTTGAATGGCATCATCAATAGTCTATTCATACTGGAGGAGTTAACATAGGATCAATATTCAGAAAATACAAAAGCTTTCATATATTGCACTGAGAGATTCAGGGGTTTATCGTCAATGCAAGGGGTTTCCAGAAGCTAGAAGGGATAAGAGGATTTAAAAAAGGGATTTAGGTAACAAAAGATGAGGAAAGAATAATAGAATCAATGTATTACAATTCCTTTTTATACAGTAAATAAAAGCCGTGAGATAATAGGGATATGATTCAAAACAGCTTTCTATTTAACATATAGGTGCATGACATCAGTGATATAGCTAGGAGATGTCACTCGTCTGCTGGAGGATTGCAAAGATTTCTGTGTAAATTAATATGATTTACATAGATTTAATAAGAAACTTAAACAGCGGCAGCCATGAATTGTTTGTGTTGTATTATTATTTGGCATTGTATTGCCATGGCAGTGTAGAAAGTAGAAAAAAGGATACGGTATTTATTCCAAATAACTCCACTTGATGACAAAACTACACCAAAACTCATAGCTGTGGCCAAATGAAGCTCACATCAAAAACAGTGGTATGCTGAAAATTTTAATATAGGATTTCTTTGAAATTGTGTTTCAGATATCCTTAGAAGAAGCTTGGAAACCCCAAAATCCCATCAAATGTGTTTTTTTAGATTTTGATCCATAGGTAATGTTATTTAAACTAATCCTGAGGAATTCCTTAAAATAAGATGATAAGTAAGTCGGAAGGCAGTAGGAAAAGGCAGTATCATTCACTGTCCTTTTTTATTTGATCTTTTGCACTTATTGTTGCAAGACTGTATGACAACAGTCCTGAGGACATGTAAAGTATAAAGGCCTTATGTCAATGCAATCATGCAAACATGTTTCACATTACCATGTGACCAGGACTGATTTTATGTCATACGTTAATGTCTTGGAGCAACATTGCATTGAGCCCCTTCCTCCCATTCTGCCCTTTGCATTGACCAGCGTCATACAAACATGCACAAACAAGCAACTTTAAGGTTATTTAAAGGACAGTGATCAATAATGCTCCTGTAACTCCTACTTAATCTCCATAATGAGCTTTATTGCAGCAATTAATCATGTCTTAGCAGCCAGTGCCCAGCCTCCCAGAAGAATGCTGGCAGAATAAAGGCCAGGCCCGACTAGTGTTGCCCACAGCTGACTTCACAAGGATCCCACGGTGAGGAGATCCTGTTCTAAGAATTAGACTGACCTCTTGAGTTTGCTGTTTGATTTTCCATATTGACACTAAGTAATCCATCACGCTTGTATATAAAAATATGTCATGTGACCACCATACTACACATATCTCATTCTTTGCTCTATCTGTTTAACCATAGTGTGACAATTACAGTATTGTCCGTTAACAGTGTAGCATCTCTCTCTTTGCAGCACATACAATTGATATTCATTCCCTGTTTAAAAATGTTCATCATGGTGAATATCTTCAGTGGAAAAACTCATTATCATTACTCATTATTATAAAGTATATATAGTAACTCATCTATATAGCAAAACATAAAATGCATTTCAATAAGTAATAAAACAAAAGATAAACAGGGTTCTGTCATGATACACTCCATGGGTTTAGTGTGCAATTTCCCCATAGAGACTCATTTTTACAAAACCGCAGTAATGTTGCTGAAGATGAAAGGTATCTATATTTGATTTTCTAAAACCTTTGTACTGTATATTAATTATTAACTGAGCAGACAACTCGTTTTGAATTTAACTCTTTCATCATCCACACAGTGCTTCTTTCCTTGATTTCGTAAATCCACAAAAATTACACTTTTATGTTGAAATGTCGTGCTGCTGCTGCATTAATAACTCGTCTCCTCCAGACCATGCCATCGGACTTGTTGTTGTGTATTCACATGTATTGAAATGTCCCTGGGTTCCAAGAAAAGAGTATCCCATGTCAGTTAAGATTATCTGCTTTTATGAGGTCTGAAAATCTTCACATTTGATTTGGGTAAAGCGCCATTAGAAGGCCCAAATCTGTGAAATCGATGACACCGCTACGCAGCTTGATCAAGCCTTCCTCTTTGGAGGTTTTCACAAATGGGTACTCAATTCTCTATCTGAGAATGGAAAACGAGTAAGGCAGGTCGGAGAGGTAGCAGGCGGTAGATGAGGTGGACGGCACGAGGCCTCTTATGATGAATGATTCAGCTGCATTTAGAAAACTATTGATTCTGTCCTGGGCCTAATAGAAGGTGATGATGGCACAGAGGTGAATCCATTACCGGGTAGGAAGCTGCGTCAGGTACACAGAGGGCTAATGTGTGTCCTTTCCCATTTGTCATCACCAGCGTATACGCAACTGGAGGAGCATGCAAGTGTGGCATAACGGTGTGCTCCCGTCCTCTACAACCTTAGGTGGAGATGGGAGCATTGTCTATTAATCTCAACGGCAAATAAATGCCAAAAAGACACTTTGCCACTCTACATCCTCCTGTCTGAGGAATCTCCATGTCACACCCAGACAGAACAAAAGCAAAAGGAAACAAAACAGCTGTCTTTACTCAGTCAAGATCCTCTCTGTTCCCATCTAAGCAGTGCTTTGCCAGCTGGGAGCAAGGAAGATGACCCCACAATCAATAGGTCTTCAGGGACAGCAGGGACAGCACCTCTCATGACAGAGCAAAATGCACTTTTATATACAGTGGCCTTAGTTTACTTTTGCACCGTGTTAAATGGAAATTAAATGGTAAAACGTTTAATTTCGGCCTGGTGTTTTTTACAGACCCAAGAAAACACATTTTATTAGTATTGACAAACTTAATGTCTCTCTGAAACTATTTGACTCCGTCATTGAAAGATTCCTGTAAAACACACAATGTTTGACACATTACTTTGTTATTGTTGGATCAATATTCTATTATTGTTCAATTATGTATCTGCGCAAGAGGCATCTGGTCACTGCCAACAAGGTTAAGGAGATTTAAAAACAAACAAAGTCCTCTTGATGTGTTGGCTTTTGCTATTTCACTGGCATTGCCATAGGCTGAATTGCTTCACTGTTTCCATGAAAGTCTTGTGACATTTGATTAGAAAGCCTTTTGGGAGTTCCTACCTGCCTTTTCCTGAGTTGTTTGAAGTGTTTGCAGCTCAGCGGAACTGTATCAACAGCAGCTGTGACGCCTCTGAGGCCTTTTCTTTTAGAATCCAAAAAGGTGTGTCGTTCCATCTTGAAATGAAATCTTTTGACTTACGCTCTTGCTTAAGAGAGAGTGAGGAACTAAAGAAATCTGGATCTCCCTTCCCTCTCCTGTATATCTGATTTTAAAGCACCTTCAAAACATTTTGTCTGCATCTATGATATTGGATTCCATACTCAAGCTCATGCAGACTGTGCTAAATAGTTTATATTACCGTATAACTATTTGTACTAGTACTAGCGTTACTTTTTTTTAGTACTTTGTTATAATTCTGTGTAAAATATTCAATGTTGTTATTACTATCATTATTCAGTTCATATAGATGTTTGTATTCAGTGCTCTCGTGGTTGCCCTACATCATTACCATCTTCTTAGCTGGTTTGGAGAGTTAATAGCACAAAAGAATAAAAAATAAAGGCAGATTGTTTGTAGCTGATGCATCACTTCCAAACATTTCCATATCCAGGTTGGTACAAACGTGTATATATTTCATTCAGAGACAATGAATTGAAGTGTTGGGAGAGAAGACATAAAATAAACCAGAACCAAGAAGTGTCCACATCACCCAAATCATTACTATCAGTACAGTTACTTCTTTTCATGACTCTAATTCCACATTCTGTGCCTTTGTACAGGCTGTTCTCCTCTCTTTATCTTAACATGCAGCCGTTTGCTCAAGGGGATAGTATTTTTAGCTCAGGAAAAAAATGTATGGAGCTTATTTACCGCCATCATATCATCAAACTGTCAAGAAGCATCTTTTGCCGACTAAACCTTTCGCATATCTGTGTACTCATAATTGATTCTCTGTTATATTGCCAGCAAATGCCACCAAGATAACTGAGCACTGCAGCGTGGATGGTATAAAACCCTCACTGAGATTTGATAGACTGTCACATCTTATCACAACTTTGAAACACTGAGAGGAAGGAGAGAGAGGGGGTGAATATGCACTCGACTCCTGTACCTCAAAAGGTGTTTCTGTGCTAAACATTTTCAAAGCGCTCTGCCTTGAAAATATCATTTTGTATTTTTTCAGGTTAGTGGAAACGCAAGGATTAAGTGAGATAGAGGTAACAACTGACTTCAAGCGACAAACTTTTGAGATTTAAAAAAAGTACAAGTTTGTGTTTGGAACTTTCCGTACAAGCCACGTAAGGTGCAAATAGAAATGTGGGCAGAGCAAACACCAGGTAAGAGTGCAGACACAATGATGTTGACTTTTCATAAAGTAGGACAAGGGGAGCAACACTTTAAGCAATACAATTTAAATAATTTAGTGTAACTGACCCTTTACTTTGTCCCATCCTCCTTAGTTACCATTGATAAGGCTATCATGCTTTCCATTTAAGAATGGCACTTATGCCATTTACAATAATAATGGTGGCAGATTTAACAATTTGTGCATTGTAATATTTGAAACTATGAGTCCCAATAGACCTCTTTCACAACAGCAATTTTGACATAAAATTGTAAACACAGGTGTTACCAATGATACTATTACAGGTTAAATTCCATTCAGGTCAAACAGAGTCAAGGTGCTGCAGTGTGCAAGTAGGAGCAGCATTGGTCTTACACTGCAGAGTAGATCTAATTAGGTACTGTATTATAGTAGCCTACAGTATCATAGCAGTAAATGTAAAATGTATGCGTTATTGTTAGTTTTTTACAGTATGTTTTGCTTTTTCAAGAAAAAGGCATTGAGGATAACAACAAACATTGGCAAACAACTAGGCAAAAGGGACCAGCTCCCACAGAGTGGGTGAATGTGGGACTCCACAGTGGACATGCCAGTCCTTAATGTGTCTTTTTTTTAACATTAACTTTACCTCCACCACATAACATTGATGTATAGTTAAGTATATGGTAACTCTTTGCCTTGGAAGTAATACTACTACAGTAGGTTGTAAGATTTAGCCGGGCCTGAATAGAGCAGTTGAGTCCATTTCTTGGAAATTTTGGAAAAGCTACACAAAAAAAATCAAATATAATACAAGACACTATCCCTCTCTTTATTGCTCTTAATAGCAAATACACATTGCTTCTGCATGTGCAGAAATCTTGACAGAGCTGCCATGCCTTGTTGGTTAATAAGCTGTGATTGGACAAAAGCTGTTAGGGGTTTGGGTTAAGCTAACACTCAATTACTGCTGACTTTATATGTAAAGGATAATGTAGTAGCAAGTTCAGGACCATGGACAGTGTTCACCTAATGCTGCTTGTTTCACTTGTATACAACTGCATATTTTTCAACACAGATTAAACTGGATATTATAGGACAGGAGTACACGTTTAACCACATGCTTCACAAAACGGGATTAAAAACAGTTCACTTTTACTGATTCAGACTTTAATATAGCCACCTATGCTCACGTGTCCTTGAACCTTTGTTCTTTTTGTGCTATTGTCAAAACAATTATTTTATCATTAAAATGCTGACAACCCATCCTGACAGCTTGGCTTTGAACTGTAAAATGTAACTATTTATCCGAAAAGCTTTCATGATTTAGGAGCACTGTTAATGATTTGCAAAAACATAAGATAAAAATAAAAATAAATCTCAACACCATGGGTACAGCCTTTTGATGTTTCTTTTGAAAACTTGTAACATTAAAGGCGTATGTTGACAGTGCACGCCTGCAATGTCCTGCTGTGCTGAGACTGAGAAAACACCCTCCAACAAAGAACACCATCTTCCCTCAGCATCACCAGCCATCGTCCTCCAGACAATTCTCTGCACCAGGCTCCCTGTCATTCCCCCTTTTGTGCCAGCTTTGAACATCAGCCACATAACTGAGTCCCCAAGTTACATAAAATCACAAACGTCAACCGTCACATCACATATTTATCAGAAAAAATGACTCTGACAGAGTTCTGCCTGGTCTTGCTAATCAAGCATGCTTTTTGTCAATGTTATGTTAAAAGACATCAAATTCTGACTTTTAACATTAGATTTTGATACCAGATTGGCTTTTCTGATCTTTAACACATCAAAAGTGACTTACTGTAAAATGATATAATTTCTCTTCATTAAACCAGCAAGCTTTCAGATTGCTTGTGGTTTAAAAGTCAAATCTAGTCATATCTATTACAAAGTGAGCTTGATGAGCTCATAGTCAAAGTAGATATGGACGCAAGGGAGCTTTAAAAATTGCCTGATAAGCTAGCTCTCTCTTAAAATAAGCAGCACACCAAGTTGCCACAACTAGTGTGACAGATGAGGGAGTATGGAGTGTAATTAGGCTGAAATTAATTGGAATAGAAATTCACATAGAAAACACCATTCTCATTTCTGTCTACTGTTCTCACACCCTTGCATCTCTCCTGAAACTGCACACCTCTCCAAGGCAACCTTTCACTCTGCTGGAAACCTGTACCTTGTGTCACTGCAGGGCATAACAGATGGCAACATTACAGTGTGTGTTACATAACATAAACCTTAGGTTCTCAAGGTAAACAATAGGTCCTCACTAGTTTTATGACAGCACACCTTAGAGAAAAAAAATCTGTGACCTTTGCCCCAGCATCTAACCACTGACCTCTGCTTGAAAATCTCCAGTTGGTTCACCCTATATTGTTTTTCTCCTGTATGCCTCACAGTTAATATGAGTCACCATGTGACCTGTCAGAGAGGTTTAGGTGGAACTGAGCATACCACTGTCAGCCACTCTGGCCTCAAGGGGATCAGGGTCTCTGTGCATGTCAAAGGAGTGCTGTTAGTCCACAAAGGTTGTTCAAGTTGCACATGTGTATACACATACACATAAAGAAATGTCAAACCCTCAAAATACATTCTGAATATATGTTACATGTAATTTCAGGGAGAACAGTGAACAAGAAAGAACAATAAATTATGTATATTTATATATTTAATGCAAAGAAAAGCAAGAAAACACAGAACACAATGATGCCAGAAAGCAATTTGACATTTGCTGATATTTGCTGCAAAGATAACCTTTAAAATTGCTTTGATTCTTCATACCAATAAATCCGCAGTACACATCAAATGCAGGAGAATATTTTTGAATATTAATCCTCTTGAGCATGAAAGTTTATGCTTAACCCTGGGAACAGTTGTATGAACATATAAAATTATCCAAATGGCCTCTTAGTAGGGTTTTTTTTTTTTTTTTTTTTTCTCCTTTTAACCTAATATCTAACGGTCTTCCCTAAACAAATTGACTTTGATCAGGTGTCATGGAGAATATGACAATGCTTGAAATGTACCACAAACAGACATTATTACCCTTGGTGTCTCATAATAATGAGTAAAAAATTCCCCAAAGCACCTTCCACCTCTGTCAGAAGTTTTTTATCAGACACCTTTATGTTTAAGTATTAAGACTTTGGTAACTATTTTATAAAAAACAATGTTGGTCTGTCAGTTGGTTGGTGCACCACATTGGTTCCAGACTTTGTGGCAACCTCCATGAATGAAAAATGAAGGCAATGCGCAAGTGCCCAAAAAATGCAGTTGCTTAAACAGGTATCTTCATAAGCCCCCATATTAAAATGCCCTCAGCAGAAATACAGCCAGGTTCAAAAAAGAGTTTAGGTCTACTGTACAGCTGGTTTCAGAAACCAGGTTTCATCTGGTCTGCCTCAGCTCCACCAACACTCCACCTTTTTTGAGTTAGGCAATTTCCAAGATGGCGATGGCCAGAGCCATCACACTTTGAGCTACACACTGGTTCTTCAGAAATCTATGGGTGATGTCCTACAGACTACATCCATATTTTTATATAATCTATGGTGCATGCTGAAATATTTCTTCGACTATTGGATGGATTGCCATAAAATTTGGTAAAGGAGTTCATGTCCCTTTCATGATGATCCCTTAGCTTTCTAGTGCCATCATCAGGTCAACATTTTTATTTCCAAAAGAACAACCCCTGCACACACACAATTGAACACACAAATTGAATCCAAAAGTGTCTCTAAGAGCAAAAGACCACCCTCCCCCCGAAAAGCTCCCAGGAAGCTAATTGTCAGCGGTATATTTTTGTATGTAAGAGAGCACTTCCCCAAGTACTGCCTATTACTCCCTGCATGAATTGACAGGGCTAATGAGGAAATTAGGGTTTTATTAATTCACCCAGAGGACAAGATGAGGGAGAAGCAGGGGAGGAGAGGAGAGGACTCCATCTTTGATTTAAAGGTTAATTTGGAGAGGAGGGTAGCAGGAGCACAGAGAGTGGTCTTGACAATATTTTGATGCTCCTGGATGTGGGCCAGCTGTCCCGCTATGGGTGCAGCTCTGGCAAAAGACGGGGCGAGAGACAGACGAGAGGGAGATGAAGTGGCAGCCAAGTTTGGGTCAAGCCTGGGAATCACGCAGAGGCAATTAGGAGTGTTAGCTTCATCAGTAATGCCAGTGGCTACGTCCAGCCATATAGCATCGGTGAGAGCTTCTAGCACTGCACATGCTGGGTTAAGGGGCATTAGCAACTCAACGCTTGACTTTGACAAGGTCAGGCTTGAGGAGCAGCAGGCGGACTAGCATGGTGCTGATGACCTTATGCTGTCCTGCTGGTGACCTTGCCATGCTCAGCACTGGCCTCCTCACAGATAATGATAAGGATCACTTCCTAAACTCTCCATATTTCTGCACACAGGTACGCAGCTGTATCACTGTTCTTCAGTGTTTGAGACTAAAGGGGGTATTTGTGTTATTTATATCACAGAGGGGAGTGACATTTGATGCCCTTTGCAACAGATTCTGGAATATGTCTCAAGAAGTTGTTTATTTGCCTGCAGTAGCAAAGGGTCCACTCATTTAAGTTGATTGAATGTGCTTTGTGGAATGAAAGTCTTTTCCCTTGATATTAACAGGCAAGATGCCATTGTGTGTTGTACATAATGGAGCATATGTGCAGGAGTTAACAGAAAAACCTGATTACTGGGAGGTTTTTCTCTCTGCACAGTAAAGTAAAATCCTTTGCTTTGCCATGCAGTTGTAGTAACAGTTCTGTACAAAACTGTCAGTATAGACATTTTTTTTATATATAAAATAATATTTAATTAGTCCATCAACAATAAATTACACATTGTGTCAAGAAGCAGCCTTCAGCAGGCGAGGTAAGTCCAATGTTCACTCTCTTTTGTGCTGTGTTTTTGGTCTCCACCAACTCCTGACACTGATTAGAGCAGTGAGAGTGAACCAGAAACAGTAAAACTGGTTTGAAAGTTGTTATAAAGCTGTGTAGAGCTACTCCTCTGTGGGTTCACCACATCGAGCAACACCTTTCGCACAAAGGTAGTCATGTGATGAATTGTTGATATAAAAATACTGATTATTGCGCTTTAAATCTAATTTTGACATTGATGCCAGGCTTAAAAGAGTTTACAAAATATGATCAATTTAATCAGTCAGATTTGCTAATTCTAAACTGGCATTCCACAGAAGATCAATAGCAATTTGATATCCTTGAGCTTTTTAATTCTTCACGTTTGACACCCCCCACAGAGAGAGAAAAAGAGATTATGCTCATAATTCATGTTCTTACACCTTGTTAAATAGCAACCAGTCATATTTATGCACCTTGTTAAATAATTCACATATCAAACTCTCGATCTGAGCAATGTGGGTTCTTTTAATTGGGCCTTGTGAGAAGTTCTCCATTAAAGAGCAGTTGGAACAAGCCAGAGGTGATGCTGCATGATTTATGGGATACCTTTATCTAGATAGGGACATCAACAGGATTACATTTGTCTTTATTCTCTGCTGGAAAGGAAGCATATGTGGATACTTCCCTTCAGTGTATCATGTAAAATAGTATTCATACTAGAGTTTCAGATGATGCTCAGATGTGTGTTTTGGGACTGCTCTAGGTTAGACGTAGTCAATAATTGAGTAATAGAATTATGCTTGTGTAAGGTGAAAAGAAAGAAATACAAAATAAAACACAGCAGGGTTTGTTTTAACAATTTTGTATAACATGACTAGTTAAAAATAATGAGTGCTCCTAATCTCCCCAGGTTGTAAGGCTATTCGTATTTGATGTTTTTATTGATTTTTCTTTGCAAATATGAGACTCGGTGGAATTAAATCAGCTGGGATCTATGTTTGAATATGTTGAAAAAACATGTAAACAAAATGATATACAATTTGCTTCACAAATTTGCTTTCAAACCCATCGCATCCAATAAAAGACCATTTACTAGATAGAAGAACTACTCAAATCATGTTGGATAAGATTTAGCACATAAATGACATCACATTTATGGGACCCACAGTAATTTTAACATGCAGTACAAGGTTGAAAATGAAAGTTTGTTTAAATGGATGCAGTCTGAATCATTTTGAAACGCTCTTCAATTGAAACTGCAGCATTTTGCCAGTTTTGGAACAGATTTCATTTTGTCCTAGATGTGGCAGAATGGTCAGAACAAGCTTCTAGGTATTACAGTAACAGCACAACATGGCCTAACCCAGTCAGACCTCTACATTTTGCTCAGACAACATTTGAAACTGCTCCAATATATAAATTGTTTACATTTGAGTGGTACTCTTTACTTCAAATAAAATATTTATGTTTAATGGAACTGATCCAAACCCACCGTCTGTCAGCTGAACCAGAGAGGGGCCAAACAACCTGTGCACAAGCAAAAGAAAAAAGCACCTCATGAATAACAGACAAGTGTATGGACCATGGCATATGTGGTGCTCTGATCTAATTATTTTGACTTGTCTACCTCTGCCAAGACTCTGAAGCAATCACCATCAGAGCAAAGATTGTGGAATTACCCGGACGGTGCATCAAATCAAATGAGATATTATTCTTACTGCTTAGACTGTGTTTGTTGTGTTCTGTTGTGACGCTGTCCGGCTTAATGTAATCGCAATTTGGCTTAACGGGTCAGCGTGTCCCACTCCTACTGCATTGCAACATCCAATTGCAAGTACATATATACTGTGCATATTCAAGGCACGTAATATTCACTTAGATGGAAGGCACATTTGTGATGGGATTGCGAACATGATGAGAAAATCGACTATTGCAAAATGACTTCAATACTGACAATGTCATGCTTTTTAAAGGAAGACAAATCGCTATAAATTATAAAAATGCACTCAGAGTCGATGTAATACCTTAAAACTATTGATATGGACAGAGAAAGTACCCCACAGTGTCTCCGTCCACCAGGCAGTATGGATTACGTGTGAGGTCCTTAATGGTGAATCTTCAAACCTGCCAAGCTCGGTGAGTAAGCCTGTTAATGTGGTTGTTAGCCAGAGTTCCTGTAACACATCCACCTACAGAAGCGTTTGTTTGCCTGCTATAGCTGTGCAAACGCAATAAGCATTTTACAACACAAAACAACTGGACACTGGCCACGTATTTAAATAAGGTTTAAAAAAAAGGACAAACACTGAGTGTCCACATCCAAGCTCTGCCTAAAACCTACCATCTGTTCTAGTCATGCTTATCAATACAAACATCATCATTATATGTTAATATTTCACTTGGCTTATACAATTAAAGGAAAAACCACAAGCCATCACAACAGCTTCAATGCTTCTTGGCATAAATACCCCAAGTCTCTTAAACTCAACTGAAGCACCAATTACCAAGAGATACCCCCTAATTTGGTGTTATGATCATAATGGTGGAGAGCACTGGCTAACATGTCGGTTCAGTTGGTTTGAGGCCATGAGTCACATCATCTTCATCAAACCATTCAGTGAACCCTCGCGCCCCGTATGGAAGCATCTGCCTGTGTTTTGTTTCTCCACTCTTTTATTCAGGTTTTTCCTTTAATTTGCCAGTATGTGTACTCTGTAAACACAACTACATAACATCTACTAAGTGAACAGTTTCTTCTGGTAATAGTTGTTTTATTACACACACTGGTACTCTCAGTGCACCATAAGAAGCACAGAATGCAGCCAAAAGTAGTCCACAGTGAAAGGCACTAAAGCAAAGAGACTCAGTTTCAATTTTGCTCGACTACCAGTTCATTGTAAGCCGTGGCTCCAGGCAGTTCTGCCATTATGAGTTGAAGTGAATGTGGTCCTTATATAGTTAGTATCAAAGTTCAGAAATTATACCACAGATTTTACTTTATCCCATTTACATTTGATTTTAAAAGTCTGCTGCAGGCTGTCCGGTAATAGTTTGATATTTGTTCTTATGCCATGGTGTGTTCAGGTATTGCGGGAACTTCTGAACAGCAGCAGTTTTACTGGAAAAAACTACTAAAATTACTATTCTCAAGTCTAATGGCACACCTGTATGTTAAATATTCAAATCAAATCCTTTAAAACCTACAGCTTGAAATCCGTAGTACTTTCATTAAGAATTTGTGTATGCTTTGTCAGTAACAGTTGTAACCAAGCATTTCCATCAGAAAATCAAAAATCTGCCCCCTGTTAAAGGTATAAAGATCAATATGTCATGCTTTTAGTACTTGACAATTTGAGTTCTTTCTCCTCTCCCCATAATAGTCACCTCATGTAAATCCCATACATCTGTCTGGATTTATACATATTAAGTCTTGCATTTTCCCATTATTCATTTTTGCAAAGTGGTTTGTGGTTTTAAAGGAGGAGAATTTGACCTTCAAGAAGCTTACAGTTTCTCCCTCTCTAGTTTCCTGTTGCCCTGCTATGGTTTAACACTGCCATCTAAGGATTGTCTGTAATCGGATTCCATTGTGCTACAGGCAGGCAGGCTTGATCCTGTTGTTTTTTTGTTGAGCTTGTAAACAGTATATGAAATATGAAATGTAATCAATCAACAACGGAAAGAATTGTTTGAGATTAAAGGTATAGGGATTTAAGTTCAGTAACCTTAAATACATGGATTGACAATGTTTAACCAACCATCTCCAGGGAATGTAGTCTTGACAGTTCCCATTCACATTTCAGCAGCTCCACATGAATCTATAGACTGACTTAATTCATCATAAATTGGACCGTTCATTATTCATTTAAGCATACAAATTTCTTTCAGGTTTGGACTATTGTTTATTCCAATTCCCTCATATTAAAGCCACGTAACTTCTGGATACACCCATTGCAATTTACACTGTAGCAAGGGGATTTCACTGTGTGCCAATGTGCAGATTAATTATGACAGTTGGTTTGGTGGATATGACGAGACTTTGTCCTGCTGGCATTGCTGTCAAAACCAAAACAAAGAGCAGGTCTGTGTTCCAGGATGTGCACAGAAAGCCACATCCATCTAGTCCCCCTCTCTCCGTCCAACCATTTCTCAGGGGAGTGATTGACGGAAGCTTTACCAAGACAATCTCCCCAAAAATCCACCTCTTTCTCCCTCATCCTCAAAGGGTCTTGAGCAGCTCCAAACAAGCTTGAGTGCTGGTTTTTACAAAAGGTATTTGCATTCTGGGCCAGCATTTGCTTGTGCTTTGTGGGCCTTTGCACTGAGCCCTTAGCTAGGAATGTCAGACTTTGAAAGCTTTTGCTGAGATTTGTGGAGACAGTGTTTGCTTCCACAGCTCACAGTTCTTATGATTCTAAGATTCAATGAACAT
This sequence comes from Dicentrarchus labrax, assembly GCF_905237075.1. Classification (NCBI taxonomy): domain Eukaryota; kingdom Metazoa; phylum Chordata; class Actinopteri; family Moronidae; genus Dicentrarchus; species Dicentrarchus labrax. The sequence goes on along the minus strand of NW_026136707.1, from coordinate 7,493,393 downwards.
GAAACCAACTCAACTAATGTTCAGGAAGAAACTGGTCATTAACCATGACAGGGAAATGTAACAGAAGGTTCTGTTATCAGCATGGTCCAAAACAGCATTGCACAAAGTCTCAATTAAAGTCTGGACCCAGAATGGTGTAATTGCATCCATAACGACATAAGCTTGGAAAAACATTGCTTCACAGGCATCCAAAATACTTGTACATGATGAAATATTTCCATCAAAGCCAGTGAGGGAGAAATAACTCATTTGTTTTCCTGTCTGGGGCTCAAAGAGGAATCTGGCAGAATAACATATTCTTGAAAATAATGTCAAGTGCCAGATAATCCCTGATTAAAGATCAGGTCTAAGTGTCAGTGAGTTATTTACTGGTGCTGTGTTGGTGGTATAATGAGGAGAAAAGCCACTCCACCTGAGGTGCGGCTGCCATAATCTTCACAGTAAACACTTATCATGCATTCGCCATTGATTAGGATGTGCCTCTCATCAATCATCAGAGGCTTGTCTGAACAGATTAATAATTATGACATCTGCACTCAGTCAACAGCGCTGATTAGAGGGAGGAGAGAGGCAAAGACATCTGATAATAGTGAGCAGTGAGCTGTTCAGGAACTTCATCATATCGTCTGGTTCATTTGGTGATCACTGTGGTGCTCACAAGTTTGCTTGCTGACATTTCTATTAGCTGTATACAATAATACATTGTAACACATAGGAAATTATATGGAAGTAGACTGACTGCAAGATATTACTTTACAGATTAGAGCCTGACTGAATCTTCGAGGCAGATGCTTGTCTGATGTTCTGTTACACTATTGTGTTTTTAATACAGTAGTCTTTGGGTTATATGTAGACATGCATCAAATGAGGCACCACATTAGATGGTCAATCATCAGCTGGATGTTGACAGCCTTCCACCCTGATTCTGGATGTTTTTGTACCTTATATTAACTCTTCCCTCAGTCAAGTAAAAAAAATAAAGAAATAGAAAGGCCTTATGTAGATTTATTCTCTGGGACCACTACACTACCTTTAAGAGAACATGTGTCTCTTTTTTTTTTTTCTTTAGTGACTAATGGTAAAAATGTGGCCTTTCCTTGAAGAATGACTGTGAGTGCACTTATCTGGCAAATATTAAAAATAGATTACGGGGCCATTCGGAGGTAAGTGGTTCCATAAGCAGAATTGATGGTACTAAGGAGTATCATGGAGACTGCCTACATCACCTTGAGGGTCTCATCCGCTTAATGATGCCATGTGCTGCATGCTTTCTTCCTGAAGAATGGCAACCATTTTGCTGTTGGCTCTGACACTCCACTTAAACTGCTATTCCAAGTAGTTAACAGGAGCACCGGGGCCCCCATAGCAGACAGCAGGAAGATGGACAGCGGGGGGTGATATGGTTGAAGACTAAAATTGCTAGGTTTAAACACAATCAAGAATTCCAAGGGCAAAATGAAGGGGCTTTATTTTCCTGGAGAAGGTCAGCTTTGGTGTCAGTAACATCATACATGTCACACTTCAGAGGCTAGTTTTAAAATTATTAGTTTGTATATATTATATATATTTGAGCAGGGGATACTGATCCCACAAGCATGCATGTTAAATACCTCTTTTTAATTTTAACAAAATAGTTCTCATAAAATGTGAGCATGCAGAAGCTACCATTGCTTTCTCTACATAATCTCTGACCTTAAGTTTTTTTTCTTTATCCACACTTTCAATGATTTTGAACATATTCCTATGAGTGTTTCTATTGCCAGGCAGTTTGCAAAGGAAACTGGAGTTGGAATGGAGAAAAAGAGACCATTTACAGAATCAAACTTCAGGTGAAGTTTTCAAAAACCCTTGGTTTGTGCTTCCAGCATGATTTTCATACGAGTGATGCACTCCTCTAAGCCAGCTCAAGGGAAAGTTGTGGACAGCTGCCAGTTCCGTGGGGTTTGGAGATGCCTTGTGCAATTAGGTTCTTCCACCGTAAAAGACTGCCGTGCTGGTGCTGCCAGCCCCTTCCCCTGGACCCTGAGCCCCTTCTCCCAGCCAGCCCGTCAGCAGACGGGTTGAAAGGTGCCATTTGACCATGGAGATGGGGCTCCCTTCCCTGCCAGCAAGCTTCTGAGCCGATTTGAAGGTGTGTGTCCCTGGACTGGAAAATCTTCCCTATCCGAAAAGTCGATTAAAGCCAACAGCTGCGTTTCAGGCTCTGCCAGGCAACCCTGCAACAGACACGCACACATGCACACACTTTGAAGAAGTGTTTGGAGCTGTTCAGCAGTATGCATCAACATAGCCTGAACATGAAGACAACTTTATTTAATCAGCCTTTAAACTTTATCACTCTGTCCCATCAATTAGTGTTGTCTTGTCAGAAAGTTGCGTTCACTTTATTAACAAACTTCATCAGATTCATTAGTGAGACAAAACTGGCAGTAGATAAAACACTGTGAACTGCAAATATGAAATCAGCCAGCAAACACAGCGGTCAGCCATTGTTTTACTAGTTCTCCACGGCATCTTGCACTCTTGAGCCCTTCTAATGTTCAAATGAAGTCAAATGGAGTGAAGGGGGCAGAAATGCCTGATGACGGGTAAAAGAAATTAACAGCAAAACAAGAGAAAGGGTTTTTTTTTCCTTGACAGTCTCTGTACAGAATGGGGCAGAAAATTAAATATGCTTTAAATTTTGAAAGAGTGGACTTATTCTAAATAATTCAGCAATAACTGATGAAAAATGGCCTGGAGCTTAAGAGTTTGTTGAAAAAAATAAAATAAAATCATGTGACATTTTCTGCAGGGCACTTCAACGGTTTGTGTCAGGAAATTGAGCACTGCAATGGCCCCCATTGCTCAGCAGCCACCAAATAAATTTCCATTGGGGGAAGGGAAATCAATACGTGCATTCTGCCTCTTTTAGGGTCCTTGTAGACTTTCCCTTGTGAGTTTAAAGTATGTTAATGTAATTTATTGAACCTCTTACCCTAATCACGCAGATTGCCTATAATTACATACCTTGACGGCTGCTGGACTTCTAATTGCTAATGCTTTTCCTGGAATTTGTCCTCTAATCCTTGTATGTAATGACTCTTAAAAGAAAGAAAAGTGCTTTGCTGCTACTTTTAGCAGCTTCCCAGGCTGCAAGGGCACTGTGGTTCAAGAACTCTCTGATGTTCCTCTAATGTAATGTTTGTTACTGGGAGGAAAGCCGATATTAATATTTGAATACTTTTCTTATTATCAGAGGTAAACTGATTGAGCTGAAGTTGACTGAAGTAAACTGTAATCTAGTAAAGTGTGTGTAATCTATGCAGATAAACAGATTTTGAAATAAACTACTCTCCTCTGTTTTTCTACTGCCAGGAGCACATTAGCCACAGACAGATGTTCATACCTTTGTTTTTGCTGCAGGTTTGCCATACCAGCTGGAAGTCAAAGGCTCCCACTGTTTTTTAAATCCATTAAACAAACCCTTAGCCAATTTCAGACTTACTCCACACAGTCAAAGAGGTGGCTTTTGGAGTTAAAAAGCAAGCTGAACTAGTGATGCAGACTTGTATAAGCCACTGCACCACTATGGAAATGCTACTATGGAAAAGAGGCAGAGGATACCACAATACCCATTAGCCTTGTCTGCACAAAGTAAGCCCACTGTATTGTTGCATTCAGAAACAAAACACCAACCTGGAAATGTATTCAAACTACTGTACAGGATGTATTTAATAACTCGCTTACATTAAAATGTTACCTTTTCATTCGTGACTAGTGACAGACAATAATTTAAGTTGAGTGATGGGATGTTTCTGACCTTCTAGATAGCCATGTTTGTGTGAACAGACTTTTACATATATTTTATACATTAATATGTAAATATACGCACTTTAGCTTAGCTTTAGGGCTAGCTTAATCTCCAAAATATGCTACTGGAAATGTTTTAAAATGTCCTGTGACTAAATTCTACCCCACACGTTGGAAAACCCGATGCTGAGGGAATATTTTTGGTCGAAACAAGCGCAAGAAGTGAATCAACTGAGTTGATCACTTCCAGCAGCTAAGCTAACATCTCAGTAGCTAGCGTTTGCCAACTATTAAATAATATACAAAGACCGTATAAAGAGAGCCTTTTCAGTCTTCTAAAGTAAGCCTCCGCTGCTTTAAGGACTTTTGGTGCTTTAACTGGCAAACAAGTGTGAAATTTGTATTCCACTCTTAATTTTTCTCAGAGCATCAACAAACCATGTTTCAGAAGGCCCAGTAAGTGGAGCTGGCCTTGGAGGGAAACTGATCCTGCAAGTCAGTGGAGGATATTTACCTGGAAGGATATTACTGTGAGACATTGCTACACCAACCCTGGCCTCCTTCAGCTATTTAACGGCAAGTAAATCTTCATTTTGGTGGGCTTCTTTGTGCTGTTGAACTATTTGTACATCACATGTCTGCATACATCACCTAACCTTCCACGGTATTGAATGTAACAGACCGTCAGCGGTGTGTTTGTTACTCAAGGCCAGTGTCTTTTAGATTAGGTTAAACTTTGTCATGGGTATTTTCGCAGCACAGTTACTGACGAAAAGAAAATGCAGCTTAGCATCGTGCAAAAAGCACAGGGTGTGATATAAACAGTAAGGCATAGATCATACCCCTACCTACAGTATACCTACAATATGAATAATGTGAATATGCAGTTACAGTGGGTCGTGCAGGTATGAGATTAAAATATATAATCCAGGTGTAAGTACAAGTAATGCTGATAGTAAGACACTGTATACAGAATAAACAGCTGGAGGTATTAATATGATAATATGTATATGGTGTATACAGTATAGATCTGATATGTACAGTATAGGCAGCAGTATAGTTTGTAGTTTGCTCTCTTTGGCGGGTCGGTGCTCAGTTTAGTTGTGTATTCGATTCTGGTTTGGTCTCAGTGCCCGTCATCACCCAGCTATCTGGCAAGTCTTTGTTGTTAATTCTTTTGTTTTGCGTGCATTCCCAGTGGAAGTCTGTCAGATGTGCTGTAGGGCCAACACCGGTACTGATGATTCAACCAGGAGCTGCTCCAACAGCTCCTGTAATTGTCTGTGGAAAGAAATGAATGGGACTTTTAATTATTAAACCCTGGGCGACCAATATATCCCTGGATTCTCTGTTGTATCTAGTATCAGTGTACTGTAGTACACATTGGGGGCAGATTGTCTTTGTAGAAAATAACTTAATTCTCTGTTACTGTAGGCCTTTTTAAAGCAAGACATCTTGACATGTCACAGTAGGAAAAGCACATGTGTTAATAATAAAATTAATCATGGATGATTTGCATTTAACTGCTTCTTGGTATTGTCCATTCTGGCTCACTGTGGGACTGACACTAACCCTTAAATAGAACTGATCCATCATTAATGTTATTAGTAACACCAGTGCCTTTTATACTAGGATTGTAAGTCAAAATGTCTGCTGTGTGCCCTTGAAACTTTTAACTTGGGGCATAATGAAATGAAATTATAATGAGGTGATCCCTACACCAATATTGTAGTGTATACAAATGGAGAGACATCAAGACTTTGAGAAGACTTTTTAAATTGAGAAAACAGTTACAGCCAAAACATTTTTTTTTAAACAGGGTTGACTTAATATATACTAAATATAATTTCATCTATGTCCTATGTTACACATATTAATGGTAAAATAGGGATGCTACTAATGGTATATTTGTATTTGATGAATCAATTAACTGTATTGTATAAAATACGAGAAATAGAGAAAAAAATCACAATTTCCCTGAGCCAAGCTGACATCTTAAAATGTCTTTAGTCTGACCAACAGTCCCAAACTCAAAGATATTCAGAAGACAACCAGCAAATATATACTCCTGAGAAGCTGGATATTTTTTGTCATATTGAAAGCTTTGCAGCAAATCTTGCTCTCTATTCAAGCTAGTCCGGGTCACACACTGATGTTTTGTTTTCAGAGAGAAAATATTTCTATAATATAAAATCTGCTGAACGTCTAGTTTTAGGAAATCTGAATACAACAGTGACACTACATACACATTTAATGTTGACAATAAGGAAGTTGTCACTCTCATAATAAAAAAACGACAAAGCCAGTCGGTTACTGTATGTTTGACATAACTGATGTGACTGCTACACATCGCTGCGCAGGAAAAGCATTCATTCATCTGCAGAATTCATGAAAACAATAAACTGATTTGCTAGGATGTTTCACAACACAAAAAGATACATGCAAAGGCATTTTCTTCCTTCTTGAAATCTCCCCCTCAGTCCACTCACCCATGCTGAGAGGCTAATGTCATCCTCTCTGCTTTCCAAGTCTCCTCTCCCTATGTGGCCCAAAATGAGCCAGCAACACAATGACAGTGATCCAGTATGAGGAACAAGAGGCTTATTCTTTCTCATAAAAACAGCCATTACATTAATTTTGCAATATCTGTTTGTGATTTGCACTTTAATGCCATTAGTACAAGTACAGCTCGTAATAGCAGCACCATTTGATTTTTTAATTCAATTTTGTATTCAGTTTTTGAGATGTATCTGTAGTGTGGAAAATTTTCATTCGGTTTCACACAGCATCTATTCACCAGACCATATTAAATTGGTTAATATGTATTTTCTAAATGCAATATTTGAATTAATCTTAGTAACCACTAGGAGGCTGACAGCATGGTATCTAACAGCTAGAGAAGTCCAGGCACACTGAATGCCAGGCTGTGTTCAGCAGAGGTTTCCTCATCAATCTCTCTGAAAAGCTGAGTCATGATATTCAGGTGTTCTATTTATGTCCTTATGTCCTTGTTTAAGATAATTGGGTGTTTGCAGCTGTACTTGTCAATACACTTTAAACACCTCATAATTATTCAAATAATACGTTTTAGTTCATAATCATCACAGATAATGTGTTTTGATAACATGGCTACAGATTGGCAAACTCAGCCATGCTTTTTTAATGCTGAGAAAATTATTCCCCCTAATGATTAAAATATTGCCTTTTTCTGCCATCAAAACAAAATCCTCCTTACGAAATACACTGTGGAACATAAGTTACTTTTCCATAGCTAAAATAATTGCATTGCAAAATCGCTGATTGGGCCCTTGACCTTGATAATTATCTGTGGAATGCAAGTGGTATGAAAACTAGCCTAGTTTGAGCATTTTTTCTGTAATGTTTTGGTTGAAATAAGGGAACAAGTTGCTTGAAGTGCTTGAGCCGAACAGATAAAAGGATAGAAATCAACAAAACGAAGTTGGAAAAGTGTGTTTTTTGTTTATTGTTTAAAAGCTGGCAAATCTTGTTGAGTTGTCAAACGGATATCATTGCCTCCACGTATTGCCAGCCTGAGAAACAAAAGTCAAACGTGATATTTCCGGCTTTAAATGTGAATGCTGTTGTTTTAAATGCTGCATACATGTAAATATTTGGCTGACCATAGCAGAAACAGGAAGCCATGTGTCACTGAAAGAGAAGTAAGCAGATTTTCATTTCAAAAGGCCACAGAAGCTAATTTCACTTAGTTCAAAGAGGAGGAGGAGATTTGTCAGCATTTCTAAAATCCGTCTTGATATGCAGGCTCCCTGCGGTTACAAATTAAGAGTTCTTAATGAGCACTCATAACTATTTATTCGTCAAGCTTGTAGCATAATAGAAAAGAGTCTTCTTTTAAGGTACATTTTAAGCATTATTTAATATATTAATTATTTATTTGTACTAATAGCTCTACTATCTGTACGTTATAGTTTGCTGTCTTTCCCAGCCTTATTCTGGATTTCTCAGCACAGTCTCAAACGCCTGCACAGGCTACCGTCCCCTTTGTTAAAATTTTACAAATCGACCCCTGTCATTTGCCACGTCTAAGGCTGCAAGCCTGTAGTCATGACACAGATCGATGATATTCTGCCATCAATGTCTCCAGCTTGCCAGATGGCTGGTGGGCTTCAGTCTCCTGACATTCATCAGTGTCTTGCAGTCAGATGCTCCCACAGCAGTGCTCTGACCCTGGGACTGGTCCAGCAGACTAGTCTCTTGCTCTTCCATGGGGGCTACGAGGGCTTGGTATAATGATGCCACCAAATGAGGTGGCATTGCCTGGGAGCAGTTGGAAATGTGGCCAATATGGCACGGCTTTCCCATACAGCAGTGCTACTCTGTCCCCCCCGTTGGTGTGGTGAATGCATTTCAAGGACAGGAAGAACTATATGGCCTTATTCAGATATCCTGAGTCCCTGTATCAAAGTATATATATGTATTTTCAAGGCTTGCACAAACTCCATTAAGCAATTATACTTTGTGCTCTCAGCTGCCTCTTGGCCTCAGTTGCATCACCTATCCCAAATGTTATCATCATGTTAACTCATAGGTGTAAAATACAACAAAATATAACAGCGTCCTTATGACCTGGCTAGTGTGTTCAGTGTCATGGAATCTCGTGTTCTTCTACCACCACCTCTGTCCACAAGTGCTCCTCTAAAAGGGAGAAGCAATCGTCCCACTAAGTGATTTTCTCTGACTCCCTGGGGTGATAAAGTGCACTTTGAAGCCACCCACAGAGGCTTGTCCCTAAAACACCCAGCAATTCACAACTGTGGCTTTGACAAGGCAGCTTTTTTCTCAACAAGTAAAGTGAAAGTCTTTTCTAATGGACCCAACATCACTACTGTGGAAACCAACAAGCCCCACGGCACCACCAAATGAGCCTTGTGCAATACTGGAGAGGGAAATAAATGTCACAAAAATGTAATTTTGCCTCTCAACTAAAGGGCTCTCCTGGCTCCCACTCTCGATACCTACTGGCATGTTATTTGTAGCGGTGCAATTCCATAAAGGTTCCACATAAAATGGTAGTTCTGTTAGTTGTGCATCAGTGCTCTGCCCAAATTGGCTGATTCGTAAATTGACTTAATACCAAACATTTGCTTATAGGAAAATACAAGTAAATTTCTATAATAATATTGCAGGACACAACTTGAGGACGATGTGGTGGCTTAATGGTTTGCATTATTTCTTGCCCATGTCTGTGGTGTCCTCCTTTCCTCCCACAGTGTAAAGAGGTTAGGGACAGACAGACAGACAGACAGACAGACAGACAGACAGACAGACAGACAGACAGACAGACAGACAGGTTGTCTAGTCCTGGGACAGGCTCAGGCCTGTAGAAGAGAGATAATCAATGGATAAACACTGGTCCTTTAAAGTAGTAAAAACAGGAAGTTGTAGGAAGTTTTTTTACTTGCCACTGTCACAGGTGTACAGTGTAGACCTGCTCTATATGAGAAGTGTCCTGAGATAACTTCTGTTGTGGTTTGGCGCTATACAAATAAAATTAAATCAAAAAATTTTAATGAATAGGGATTCACTGACCCTAGTTTTTCTCTCCCAGTACCCATTCTGATACGTAAAACTCAAGTGTATATGCTGATAAAGAGGATTGATGAGATACTAAGGCTCTCTTTTCTCCATAATTAAAATCTGTGTTCTTCACTGTGTGGAAGACACAGTCTAAATGTTTACCATGACAATAACAGACAACTGTATTTAAGGTGGATCAGTCACGTTGTGGCCATTACCAGATCCATTTCATAAAGTCAGTATTGGTGTCGATACCGATCTGGCGTATCAGTCCATCCTTAAAAAAACAGAACCTACAAGAATTTTCCTAGTAATTTATTTGTAAATTGAAACACACTTCATTGTTGTTTCAGTGCCACTGCTATTGCACTCTATGCCACAACATGACACTGTGATCTGACACCGATCCTCATAAGCAGCTGTCATTTAGGCTAATAACTCCACGATGTCTCCGCTAGTGGACTACCTCCCCTTTATTTACAAATTACTGCCATGAGATAAAAGATGGCTACATTTTGGTCTATCAGAGGCCTTACTTACCACACCAAGAACATTTCTGTCTTCCCCACATAGCCGGTGCAGTACCAGGTTTCTATCTCTCCTCACATAATTAGGAAACAGCTTACCCAGGTACTGATAATGCCAGTGCCAACCTAATCTATAATTATCAACAAGACAGGGTGTGCTGCCTGTACACTCGAAAGTGCAGGGACCATTATTTTTACCCAAAGCATCAAAGAAGCTAAAGAGAGGGAGAGAAAAGGGAGATATGTATTTGGTTCAAATTGATTTGATTCTTTTGTATGAATATCAAGGTTTCATTCTTTCACGTTTCTCCCCTCACTCCCCATGGTAGCGTGCATTCATTGGGACTGCTGTTCCGACCAGATAAACAGGTTTTTTTTGTTTATGGCAATTATTGCCTGAGGATTGTTTCGAATGTGACTCGACTGTCAATGAGGAGGCAGGCAGGAGGGAGGGGAGATGTGATGAGAGGGAATTCAGACCAACCACCAGAGCGCATTCTGTTGCCGCTCTGGGGAACATCTGCCACGGATATGGCTGCTACATATGGACGTTTTATAGAATGCAGAAATAATCATGAAATAAAAATAAAAGCACAATATGAATTGCTTCAGATTATACCACTGGTACACAGGATCGGTGTGAATATTTCCACGTGTGTTTTTCAAAAACGGTATATAGAAGGGATTTAAAAGTAACCTCAGTCATTTTGCCAACAGGAATTAATGAGGCATAACGCAATGTAAAGTCTTAAGCAGAGAGTACACCAAACATTATATCTTTTGTCTGTTAATGCTGTAAGCTCGAACAGTTAATAAAACAATCACTGCCGTCAAGAGACCGTCACTACATATTTCTTTTCAGCTTGACAGTTTACTCACCATGGTTGAACAATGGCGACTGTGTAAATCCACCATGTTTATCCGCCATGTGTTCTTTCCATTATGCATTTGATTTTGTGAGAGTTGAGTATCCCACAGTGGACAGTTGATGTACACACTACAGAAAGATCTAGCATTCAAAATGCCTTGTCATGTGTTCAACTTATTTGCATAATTGTTTAATTAGCAAGCACAACAGAAATGCTTGCATGTTAAGCGCAGATGATTAGGGGTATCTAAGGGGATTGCGGTCTAATAAAGAAAGCTATTTGCAAGACCAAGCCATTATCCGAAGGTATTGCTTTTTTATTTTTTATTTGGCTATGCAGTGCAATGATACAGTGGATCTAATACAGCTTAAATCAACAAATGAAGTCATTTAGAGTTTTTATCTCTGCTGAAACAGTATTCTCATTAAAAAAAAAAAACACTAAACTGATGGTGGACACTAATTCTGACTAACAAATAACGATTAAAAATGTGGCAGTCTAATTACTTAAAATATGCTTCATGATGTTGTCATTTCTCTGTAAAGAGCCATGTTATTGCCCCAAAAAGCCAGTAATTACCTTTTATTTTCAAGCATGAATGACCAGGACCTTGTTTTGGAGACATCATTAAATAGAGAGTTGTAAATAATTGTTTTCCCTTGCCATCAAAGTAATTTTCTTTTGGCTGTATATTATCCCTTGTGCTGGGAAAGGGATTGGGAGTGGCGAGCAGGCAATGGTGACCTCATCAAGGTCACTATAGAAAGACTTCCCCTAGAGATAGAGCTTGAGGGCTGTTCTGTGTTGTATTTGCATATATTAGCTTCAACATTGTGTGTGTGATGCAGCAGCGTGCTTGGCCACTGTCTCATGTTGTAGTACAGGGGCAGAAATGATTATGATACATTCACCTTGGTGCAGCTTTGTGCTTATTTTGAACACCATATGTCCCTATCTCTGTAAACAGGCTCCATATTTCAAACAGGCCGTTTCTAACTGGAGATTCCTCATTAAAGGACCCCCTGAATCAAAAACACTGAGAATGCAAATGTAACTCCCTTGACAGTCATGAGAATAAATGTTAATGTAAATTCTTAAAATTAGTCATACTTAATCAGTGGTAGAAATCATTTAATAAAATAACAGCACTTTAAAGTGGATGGGGTTTGACCAGTCTAAAGCTTTAAGGGAATAGATACGCATGCCAAAGTAAAGTCAAATAGGTGGCTGTATATTATATAATTGTTTTGAACTACTTGACAGCAGTATCCTTTGTAAAACAGTGAGGTGGTGGGCTGCTATAAAAATCCCTTTCTGTGGGAGTGAGATATTTAAAAGTCTCACTTCTATGTCTGTGCTCTCCTGCCTTCCCTGTATCTCTTCATTAATTGAACTGTTGCAGTCATTCATCATCTCAAACTATTTGACCTGGCCCGAGTAACACTAGCTCATTTCCACTTTGCCTCCCAGGAATGGCACGGTGTAGGAAATTGGAAAAGATAGCATATTTTGCTTTCTCGCTTTCTCACTGCTTTCACACCATTACATGCCCTCATCAAAAAGGCCTTTTCTTAAAAAATTAATAGCATTATGATTGACAAATGTTGCCCTCAGAGTAGCTTCCCTGACTCTTCAGTACTGAGATCAAGACTTGTATTTATTCAATATGAATAGTTAATGTTTGAAAAGTAATTTCTCAAAGCCTGTAGGACATGTATTAATAACTCCTTGTTATCTTGGTTCTTGTAAAAGGCTTCACATGTTTGACAAATGATCAGGAAGAGCCTTTAAACTAATTCTTGACACTCAGCAATAATTAGATAGAAAACACATCATTAAATCAGCGTGTTTCCCCGACATTTGTCAACCTGTCAGGACACAGCGAGTGCTGTCGTAATATGCATAATGTGGAAGCTACAAACCTGCATGAGCCAACCCTGCAATCAGATGAAAAGGAAATGTACTTCAAGTTCTTGTTCATAATAAAATTTCATGATAGTATTTTGATAGATCTCTTTTAGAAAAATCACCCATTCTGGAGAATTAGGTCTTTATTTCAATATTTTGTGTTAGAAAATCAACAATAGTTTGCATAAAACCTACTGAAAAAAAGCAATGGAATATATATGCAATAACATAATCATTGATTTACTATTAAAAATGATTGAACTGTACATACCACAAAAGAGGCCTCAAGCCGTATGAATGTTAAACTGATTGCATTAAATGCAGTACTGATTTATATTCCAACACAATTACTGTTGAACTGAATACAGAATTGCTTATTACTTTTTCCCTCCATTTTACCCCAATCTGAATGAACATAATAATGTCACATTAATGCCGTGACATTTAATCAGCAAGGGACACTCAGTGTTATGAATTGGATAAACAGTTGCATTTCCTACTTCCCAAAAAGGCAACTGTCTGCACACCATAGAAATAGTCTTGACAATTTGTATTTACACGAACCAATTCAATAAAGGCTGGGCAGGGAAATGTCAAGATATATCTGTAAAAAGGTTGAAATGTGTTTTGAGAGGCAGGGATGTCAGGATGGAGACTTGTGTTCATATTTAAACACATTATATCCACCTGTTTGCACTCTTGGTACTCATAGAGCTAATGTACAAACACTCATATTACTGCCCGACAAATGTGTCCTGCTAGTCTTGCTGGTAGTAGTGGAGTGTGTGAGTAGCTAACATTATTTCCTCAATCCCAAGCCTCTGGGATGCTTTGCTGGGCTTTGTGGCTGTAATGCCTGGAAGCCGAATGTGAGGCTACAGCACTCACTACTGGTGGCATTTCACTATAAGCCAGAAGCAGACCACAGGCTTTCCTTAGGGGATTTGCATCGGGGAAAAAAATGAGTCAGGCTGGTTTGCAACCCCTGGAAGTGGCAGTAGAACAGAGAAGAAAAAGTGAAACGCTGCCATGAAAAATCTCTCACCTTACACTTTGCAATGCATGTCATACGGTTGTGCATAGATTGCTTGTGGTCAGGAAATTGTGGCTTGTATAATGATTTGCTCTCTTTTTCTATCTGTCTTATTCTCATTCAGTCTTGCTTCCTCTCAGTCTCTCCCTCTCTCTTCTTTTAACAACACACACACATGCAGACACAAAAATACACACCGCTCACCAAAGCTGTTCCAAAGCCATATTTATTTTCAATGTCAGTGTTTTTATTTAATATTATTTCTTAAATTCTCTCGAGCTCAAATTTCCTGCAAAACTGATAAAGACTGTTGACAGAGCTGCTGTTGCTGACATTTGGTGAGCAGCACAGTCCTAGCTTTAATTCTGTATGTCTGTGTAATGACAGTGGCAATATCACCACCACCACCAGAATGCTGACTGGTTGGTGTATGTCCACTGAGAGCGGAGGGGCGTACTATATCACCAGGAGACAGGCCAGAATCGCAGCTGCTGAGCTGCCCAGATTGCATCAGCATAGAGGAGACTAAATCCTATCAGACAAGTCAGTGAAGGGAGAGGAGTCCGCCGTCGCAGTGCTGAAGGAAGGGAAAGTGAAAGCTAATGAACAGAAATAAGGTCACAATGGCGCAGAGACAATTTACAACAGTTGTGTCGAGGAGAAGTCAGAGAAAAGGGTGATAGATAGGAGGGAAGAGGGAGGAGGTACAGAAAGATCACACAGTTATTTGTTTATGTTGCAAAAATTGTAGGCCATTATCATTGGCAAACATTAATCAAATATTATGTTACTGTGGTTTAATGTCTAACATAAGTCCCTTTCCCACTGACGTGCACTGCAACCCTGAAATTATCTAGACATTACTGTAGCTGTATGTGAGAATACAAATGTCTGAATCACTTGGACTGGGCATTAAACTGACTTTACACTGCCAGCTCCCTATAGTACAAAGTCTGTGTAGTGTCTGATTGGGCCCATGTGTGAATAGAACAGGTTATTGTCTAGAGAATTCACAACAAATGAGTGGGCGTGACGATGACGTTAATGCTTCATACTCGTTTGTGCTTGCCTATATATCGCTTTCCACTCTTTTGTTGATATTGTGGCTGTGTCCAAATACATTTAGTAGTTCACAGTCGTCATCCTCCACATCCAGCAGTGGTGAAATGTAACTTAATCAAGTAGATTCTAGGTACTGAAGTATAATTTCATGCAACTTTATACTGGAACTTCTACTCCACTACATCTCAGAGACAAATATTGTACTCACTACATTTGTCTGACAGTTTTAGTTAATAGTTATTTTTCATATTACAATGTGTTCCTTTATAGGTTGAGAAAATTAACTTACTTCTTAAGTTAAATAAACTATTTTTAAAAACAAAGCAAAGCTGAAAGCAGGGCAGCTTTTCTAAGTGAAAAAGACACGTGGTTCTAATAGAACAGCGACACTGATGATCTTATAGAATATAATGCATTGCTGTAGATTAAACTAGACAACATTATATAAAGTAGTTAAAATGAGTTCAAACTTAAAGAACCAGTGTGTAGGATTTAGTGGCATCCAGCGTTGTGGTTGCAGATTGCAACTCACTCACTTCACCCTCCCTCCCCAAGGCCGGGGGAGGAAGTACTGTACAAACATGGTGGTTAAACATGGCAGCTGCCACAGAGGGCGACATGTAGCATCTGTTGATAAAAACACCTAAACATGTCATATCACAATATTTTGTTTTGTTATATTATATTGTTTCTCAAAAACACTCAAATCAATCTTGTGTTTAAACCCCCAACCGCAAAATAGCAGTGTAAACTTTAATTTATGCATATTGTGTCCTTTAAACTATAACAGTTTTCCTACAATTAGTTTTTTTTTAAAAGTAAATTGCCTTAAATCGCCTATCTGACAGTATCGCAATATATCACAATAACCCCTGTATCGTGATGCGTATCGTATTGCCAGATTCTAGCCAATAGACAGCCCTTTACTAAGGTCACAAAAACATAATGATTCCTATTTTACACTAATGAGAACATATCTGTGGATATTATATTCAATTTATCCCTCCTAAATGTTACACATCCTACATGGTCCAGAGTTCATATGAGAAAACTGCTATAGATAAGAGAGACTAGCCAATCTCCTGAAAATGTCAATAACATGCATTCCAATTTGGGAGAGCAGAAATCAGTCTGTCATTGGTGAGTGCCATTAATTTGAATCCTGTTTTTTAATTATGTGTAATCAACACAGCAGTCGTCTCTGTCAATGGGACAGGAGCAGAACCACCCACTAACTGCAGCTGTCAGCGGCAACCTGCTCAGTGGGTGCTTTGAGTGTGCCGATTAAAACTGGCCAGGTTAATGAATGGCATTGATCAATTATGCACTTCTCTCCTTCATTGAAATCTCTCATGGACTTGAATACTAGTAAAAGCCTAATTTATCTCTGCAACAAAAAAATCAACAGTACAAAACATTACAATGTTGTGGAGAAATGTGTCTGTACAGCAATCTTTTATTTCCTTTTATTACAAAATCAATCAGCAGTATTGAGTGTAATGATACATTGTAGTGTGTGTGGTTTTCTTTTATTTGGTAAAGACCCCTATACACTGTGAGATTGTCCCTGACGAAAGCTGAAAATTGTCAAACAAACATGGTGACATTCTTGGTCATCAATCCAAAACAGTACAAATATATCAGAAACTGCACCAATGTAGGGTTTTGGCAACTAAAGACAATCAAACTTGTCAAAATTAGGACCAAATTTTGATGCTATGACCCACTTCACTGTGTCACTGATATTGTAAGCATTTTTTAATGAAGTAAAATTAACAACAACAAAACTTTACAACAGATTATGTCTAAAACAGATTATGTTCAAGATTCCTGTTATTGCAGTGTATAGAATCCTTAAAGCTCATGTGACATTTACTATGCTATTCTTCTTTGCAAAGCCCAGCTCCATCTGCACAATTACAGCCTAACTATATATACTATACTATATACTATACAACCACACTGTCTTTCCTTGGTGGGTTAAAATGACCAGGTCTTTGGTTTTAAAGATTACTTTAGTTCTAGAAAGTTTCCAAGTATTCACTTGCAACAGTTTGGAAATGAAGAAAATGAAATGTTTCACCAAATCTGAGGCTGGTCTAACATGCCTTTGTGTTTTTGTCTGTGAGAGAAAAAGAGAGGGAGATAGAGAGAGAGAGAGAGAGAGAGAGAGAGAACAAGAGGACTGCTTAAGATGCAAAGCGGCTTGTAACTGGCTCACAAGCATATTCATTCACTCACTCATGTTAGCAGGTGGCAGATTTTCCAGCTGTATGGTCATTGCCAGTTCCACACATGCCAACGTGTGCCACATGTAGGTAAGGAAAGTTTAAACCAGATGTAGACACGTTGATTTCACCACCTAGAAGCAAAGATAGTAATTGCTGTACTCTTTTTTTCCTCTTGTAACGCATTTGAATGAATGAAATGATTGTGAATAAAAATTAATCTTTTAAAACTTAATTAACTTAATTAAGTCAATCTAATCCCCAGTTGTTAAACGCAAACAAATATATAAAATACAATTCAGCTCCTTGCAATAAAACACCAGACGTTCGCTTGAAGATTTAATCTTTTGACTTATTTATTTAATTTGTTAATTCCTATCATTAATCTATTTCCCAGCCTAAACATCTGTTAGCCAGGCTTAAAATTAACCTTTTTTTTAGTACTTAAGGCTCAGGCAGGATCAAGTGTCTCCTGTTCTCTCCCACCAATATACACTTTATCTGTAAAAATGTAATGTTTATAGTCCAAACATTCAGTACCAAAGATAGAATTTACTTAACCCACATTGCTAACTTTTGTTGTTTCGGTTGTCGTTTGGCCAAGTGCATGTGTGAAGCTGCTGGCACTGCGGCTCTGCACTTGTATGATATTGGCTGGGCCTGATTTCAGGTGCTTCGCATCAATGACACTGTGTGTCCTTGTTTGCTCTAGCTGCAATGCACCCGCTGCTTTCTGGGTCTCATTCTCAGCATGCTAATACCACACTGACATCAATGCCTGCCCTTCAACAATGTAGAAATTTTAATGTATTTTGTTTTGCATCAAATAGTCACACTTTGTTTACCATCATTGCAATGCACCTACTGGTTCAGCAGTACTTGTTCCAAGAATGTGGCTGCTACCTATTCCTGCATCTCAGAAGTGCAGGGCTGTGAAGTCATGATGTGTAAAGCACCATGAATTCAGGAGTTAATCACCAAACATCTGGGGAAGACAATCTCATTAAAAAAGAGATTTAAGGATTTCACACACATTTGATTTAACAATTATACAGTAAACCCTCATACTATAACACCAGTTAGCATTTTTCCTTTAAAAGCATTTTACATGATCTTGATCCACATTTGAAACCAAAAGGCTCTTAGTCAACAGGGCATTTATTGATCAGTTTCTTAATAATTAACCTTCCTGTTTAATTAAACGTGATAATTTCATCACAAGACAATAGTGGTCACCTTATTAGTTTCTTAAGTTTTGTTTCTCTACACTCTTACTTGACAAAGAAAATACTCACATTTCAGAAGATGGAACCAGCATCGGTATTTTTGCTTGAAAATTATGAAAATAGTTGCGATTAATTTTCCGATTATCAATGAATTGCAACTGTGATACGGTGGTGGGCAAAAAGGCAAAGAAATGTACACTTAAAACACAATACCTTTAAATATTGTTGCAGTTTAGATTCAATGGCTATAAGAGTATAAGACAAACAATGACAAAATATTCGGTGACAAGAACAGGAGCACAGCCGAATATGACTTATAAATCAATTCTGCTACTCCTGGAGAGCAAGAGCCAAGTGAACAGTCTTATGATGGGCACCTGGGGACGTGATGTCATCACTCAATATCCAAGTCTGATGATGAACAGGGAGTTTTTCTCAGTGCCTCCTCTGTCGATTATCAAACGGGCTCACCTTGTCTTTTCTGTGACGCAAGATCGATACAAAAACAGCATGTGCATTTTGCAATAACCCTGCTCTCATTCAAATCAATATGCCACATGAGGGGTTTGGACTTAATTTCTGCATTAGCACCATGACAACCCTCAGCCTCCTGAGAAGTATATTGCTGCAATGGCAAGATTTTTCATGTACCCCTCCCCATTTGTATAAGAGATGTAACATTGTTGCAGTACACATAATGCTTTTCTTCAGCCCTCTTACTGCACAGAGTCTGATGGAAAATCTCAGAGAAGGCGAAGAGAGAAAAATCAATAATCTATTCTATTTAATGGGCTGGAGTGTCACAGTAACGAGATAGGAGTGGATGAGTCGAATCGTCCATTGCCAAATCTTAACAGAAGGTTGCACACAGTGGCTCTCTCTTTCCCTTCCCATCTTTCTCCCTCTCTGTCTCCTTCCTGTCATGTGCACAGTTACACGTATGTACACTCTCTCTCTCTCTCTTTGTCACACATATGAACACACACAGGCACTCACACCCTTCTTTATGAATAATTGCGCCCCCAATTCATTTGTCATGTTGCAAATCTTTATTTATGAATTGCATAAATTCCGAACACAGTGTTAAGATTTTCTATTCTCTTAATCTTTGCTGTGCTTCAGCATCAATTTGTAAAATTCTCTTCATCCACTAAATATTTCAGAGATACAGTGTTAACTTTCACTCATGCCACAGAAGCACCCGTGTAATTTTTTAAAGGACTGGCAGCTTCTGTTTACTTCTGTTGTACCACTGAGTTTTTTTTCCACTGAAACACATTGGCTGTTCTACTTTGCATTGACTTGTATTGCGAAACTCATGCATAGGAAATGATTTGAAAGACTTTTGACTTTGATGCCTGGTTTCCCCACACTGTGCTCTCTCCTACCCATAGACGTTTTAGTATCGACTTCTAAATTAATCTCTGTGATTAAGCTATACAGGAAGGTGATGGTTTCATTCTTTGTATTACAAACAGAAGATTTAGCTGTAGTGTTTCTCTGTCACTCGAACTTGGCAGGCAATATTGGCAGCACAATGATTTCATACTTGGCTGATGGAAATTGGAAATCATCTCCTGAAACAACGGTATTGTCTGCTGCATTTTCTGAATGTAGTCTGCTATAGCACAGCGTGACGTGAGTTTCAAACACCTTCTCACACAAAGCCTGTTAGTGTTACTTGTGGACACCTTGACCTTTGGTAGATATTCCTGTCTCGTAACATGTGAATTACAGTGTATTTCATGAAGCAACTGCTGGATGATTTGGAGTCTCATTAGTAAGTATTCCATAATAACCAATAATTTTTTTCAGCATTTCATTCATTGGCAAAGCATTCATTGGCAAGAAATTCACTGGTTAAGATAGAATAAGACTGCAAAATCATGAGGAGTTACCAAGGAACAAATGCACAACTAACTGTTATTTAATGAGTTGCTACCGAGTAGTTCACTAATAACTGTCAAGGACTACTAAGTAGAAAAGTATAAGTTTTGGAGAACAGACTGCTAGATGCTAACAAACCAGTGTCTAATTATTCGTTCTAAGATGTGAATCTATATACTGATCACTTTCTTAATTACTCATAATTATTTATAGAGCCATGTTCAAGAAAACTCAAAGAACAAATTGTGACGCAGGAAAAAAACATTCCTGATTCACTCTGAATCAGTTGCTTAATGTCACAAAGTTAATAACTAATAAGTATTTTCTCATAGTGTTTTAATTAGCCTAATTTTTATCTATGCTCTCCGGTGGATGCAGTACTGTGCTGTTTCTACACTGTTTAATACAAGAATTCAGTGGAATCAACTGGTCTTTTCTGTTTAATTTATTGGTAAAATTGTAAAAAACAAAAACAAAGATATACAGTTTGTTTTATTATTTTTTTCAAAGCCATTTCAGAACTTGTAAACATTAGATTGTTTTGAACGTGAAGTTTTGTGACTTAAAAATATGATTCGAATGAATAATGTTCCCTTAACTCATTGCATTACAAGTTTTTAAAGAGACAGGATAAGCCTATTGGCAGTACGCACCCATCTTTCTTGTAGTTTGAAGAAAACATGTTAAGTAAAGTAATGGTTGTTTCCTGCTAATATTAAAAAAAATAGTATTTTTAAGTTGAACCAGCAGTGCAGGAGCGCGTCATGAAATGCTTATTACTTTCTTTTTTTTTTTGTCTCTTCAAGTAAAATATCATCCTACCAGATGCCAATACTGGATTTTTTAGGCTCATACTGATATTTGAGAGCTAAAAAATCTGCTTATGACAGATAGTAGTTGTTTTTTAAAGGTCAAGTGTATAAGATTCAGTGGATATACTGGCAGAAATGGAATATTCATGTATGTATGTTAGTGCATAATCACCTGCAAATAAGAATCATTGCATTTTTTTTACCTTATAATGAGCCAATTTTATCTACAAGTGGAGCTGGACCATGTTAAACCAGCATTTTAGTAGACAGCAGCCCAATAATTGTGACACCATTTCTATCTTACTCTTATCTTACTTGCTTGCTTATTGGCCACCATATGTCCCAATACCAATATATCTGTGATTAGACATAATTGGCCAGCCAATTTATAGATATGGCTCTAAATCCTTGTGTACTCAACTGGTAAATAGAACCTGAGCTTTTCCTCAGAATTTTACTGAGAAGCATTTGTTCATGAATGTCACTAGCCTGAGACACCAGCAGACATCTCATATAAATCTTCATATTCAGACCATATATTTACATTAATATTCACCTCCATATGTCTTATTCACATCCCTATTTCACCTGAGCCTACTTTGTCCCCCAGACATTACCCAAGGAAAGGAGAAGAGATGGCAGAGGTATGCACAGACTTGAATGAAGGAGGGAGGATGAGGGGATGGATGGATGTGTAGAAGGTTGGGCAAGAGGGTGCATAAAGAAGAAAGGGGCATGGAGGATGGAGAGGGAAGTGGGGGTGGGTTGAGAAAGCTGAGACAAACAGAAGATTGGTTTAGCAAGACATTTTGACAGGTAACTCACAGTTCCCAGGTTATAACATAGCAATTCAAAACCAAAAACATCCATCTTAATTATTCAAAAGTCAATGTGTGTAAAAATGCATGAAAAGGGTCATACACAGTTTCAGCTTACCTGTTGATCTCAGATCTCACCCCTTATCCCCCACCCTCTTTAAATACCATGACAATCAAATATAATCTCAACTATGTTGCATTTGGGTTCAACAGGGGCTGTCTGGCTTTTATAGACTTATATAGGCCTCAGAGCTAGTGTGATGCAACAGATCCACAGCCTTGAAATCATTCCGTCTCAAAAGTTGAGCTACATCACAGACTACCAATACTTTGATTTAAAGTATTACAGTACGCCCAAGATCTTTGTTTTTGATATCAAATACTCTCCTCATGTTAACTTGAAAGATGGGTGGAGGCAGTAAATGCTGGCAGTTTCCTCCAGGAGGGAACTGTGCTTAATGGCGGAAGATATCAACACATCCCTGGACATTTCTCAAAACCCCTTCTATAGTGTAATTCACTTTTGTGTTTGGGATATTAACATTGCATAGTGTGAGTAAAAGTGGTGTAAATTCACGGTATGGTATGTACGTTATGGGGCCATGGCTTGGTGTGTTTTTGTAAATCAGGGAAAACCAAACAAATACAGCAGATTATTGTAATTTATTTAGAAAATTTAAAACATTATTAATATTAATATTTACGTTGACCAGGCTGCATTTTTCCCCCACTGGCATTCTGCCAAGCCCCACCCTACTCTGTCTCCGATTGGCTACACCTTACAGTTGAATGATGTTAAACTTTTGTGGATCTTAACATCTGCAGATTGTGGGGCAGTGACAGTAGAGAGAGACGGGTATGGCAGGGGAATGAGAGGGGATGACATGCAGCAAAGGGCCTGGGCTGGATTCCGATACATGGTATGCGCTCTACCAGATGAGCTTCCTCGGGGGGTCCTTGGGCATACAGTCATAAACGTGCACAAATAATACTAGGCCAGTGGGTTCACTAGTATGCAACATTAGCTGCAGACAGACACACAGACGCACACAAACAATCAAATGCATGATCCCCTCCAGGCTAAAACCTGGCAGAGATAATAATGTAAAATTGCACCACTCAACAAAAATAAAAAAACTGTCCACATTCTTAACTGAAACCTCTGTAAATGCTGGCATCTGTTTCTCTTGTAAACACTGGTAGACATACATTTTGGGAGTTGAATTAATATTATATTTTAATTCAATTCAATTCTATTTTATTTGTATAGCGCCAATTCATAACAGAAGTTATCTCAGGACACTTTTCAAATAGAGCAGGTCTAGACCGAACTCCTTATACAGCACATGGCGATGGGGGCAAGGAAAAACTGCCTTTTAAGAGGCAGAAACCTAGGACAGATCCTTCAGCTCTAGGTTGGTGGTCGTCTGCCTCGACCAGTTGGGGTGAGAGAGAGAGAGAGAGAGAGAGGGAGAGAGAGAGAAATCAGTAACAACAACGGTATGTTGACATTACAGATGGATGTCAAGGGGATTATATCTGTATCAAATTATAGGATGTTTATCCAACACATCCGGTTAAAGAATAAAACTGGCACAAATAGTTGTATATGCTATGCTAATATAAAAACACACACACACACACACACACACACACACACACACACACACACACACACACACACACGCACGCACACATGCACACATGCACACACACTGACACAGTTTCTGCTCTGTTGTCCAGCTCTGTAGGCAGTGGATAGTACAGTTCGGTGAGAATCTGTGCTGATTGGCAGCTTCTATGTATTTGGACTTCTATAACTTGCCATCATGAGGTCTCTGGGCTCTCGTCCGCGGAGTGGATGAGGAGGTAAAGCAGCTCCAAGGGCACCTTGGCTCAGTGCCACACTTCTTAACTTCTGAAACTGCACAGGCAAGCGCATAAGCCCACACTCACACACACAAACACACTGCCCACACTTCACTTATGGCTTGGGCAGTCTCTCCTAATGAATATTATTTTAATAGAAAGTTTAGGAAGCAAGTATTTCTATGCCTGAGGAAAATAGAATATTGATGTTTGTGGTATAGTGATGACACATGATCACCTTTGCTTCATTTTGGGATGTGCAGCTCCACGAAATGAAACCCTGCGCTCTCCACTTAATTTTGCCTGTTGGTTCAGAGATTTCTAGCATTGTTTATTGTAAAAGGGAAGTTTATATTCCATTTTCTGAGTTGCTGGGATGTAAAATGTACAATACTGAAATAAATCCACAGCTTTGAAATCTAATGTCCAAAATCCAGCTGCATCTCAGTGCTCCTGGCTCTGATTTAACCAAGCAGCACTCATTACAGAATGACTTAGATTCCCTTCTGAACTAAAAGGAAAAGAACATTGACTTGATATGTAAGCACTATTACTCCATTACTCCACTGACACTCCAATCTATTGTGACTTACATTGTGAGCCAGTGCCCATTTCCAGAGTCAGTCGGTTGTTATTAGCCGAAAGATTAGTTCAAAGCGCAGTCTGTAATAGGATATTAGTGTTAGTATTACAGCATGCACTGTTTAACTTTTGGAGGGAAAAGTGAGTGACATGAGTGACTTGAAGCCTTGCTATCAGGCTGTCAAAGGGCAGAGGGCAGAGCAGCTGCAGACACCTCCAGCTGTCTGGAAGCTTGGAGCGGCCAAAGGCTGAGGACACAAATGCTTGGCACAGTGCAG
Organism: Dicentrarchus labrax; assembly: GCF_905237075.1. Lineage (NCBI taxonomy): Eukaryota > Metazoa > Chordata > Actinopteri > Moronidae > Dicentrarchus > Dicentrarchus labrax. Next base: position 7,468,943 of record NW_026136707.1, on the reverse strand, counting down.
AGGAAATCAGCACATTTCATCAGAAAGAAGGCAGCAGCTGAATGGCCTGTGATAAAAGCTGTTATTGAGTCATCAGTGATTTTCAAGAACTGGTGGCAACGGTGCAAGCTGATTGCATGCATTCACTATTTACATCTCATTTCCTGCTCTTTATTTCCAACAAAAAGTCAAATTTCCAAGATTTTCATAGCAAGACAAAGTTTTTTTGTAACGCTAGATTTATATGCTAAATGCACCCATCTAAGTCACTAAGTGTGGCTGCAGGAGAGAAGAGTATTCCATCCTGTGATTGAGATGTTGCAGATTTGCAATGTTTTTCTTGTTATTTTTGCAATAGTTGGGATTAGTAGAAGTAATAGTGTGTCCTAAAACCCATCATCAGATGTTTAAGAAGTGTTATAAATGATAAAAACTAAAAATAATAAACCAATAAAAAATAGCAGTAATAAATGTTATCAACCCACCTAGAAAAATAAATATAAAAACCATGGAGGTAAAATCATCAGGAAAGAGGGGATATCCTACTAATTTTGACCGATCCAAGCAGTATAAAAAAATATATAAATATGAAATATCATTCTCAAAGAATGCAGCATCAAAGCCTGTGTATCTTCTAGTCACAAGAAAGGGACTGATTGAAATAGCCCTTTGTATGATGGTAGAAAGAATCTCTTCTGAGAAAAGTTGAAGGGATGGAGCCATAAAAGCACATCCAAGACCATCACTCCCTTATCGTATGCCTTCTGTTCAGCTTCACATAAAACTAACTTGTGAGCAATGAGGGGCATCCTCACACAAGTATGACACTATTTAATTAAAATGGTCAAATATTTTAACTGGGCACATTTAATGCTGATTTTGAGGAAGGCTTTGATTAAACACACTTTCACAATCTTTATTAAGATGTCTTGAAGTTTTAATATTTGTCTCAGGTTGGGCCTACATTTTACATCACAGCTTCAACAAAAAACTTGCTTTATGAGCTGTTACATAAATGTATAGTCAGCTCATAAAACATGAGAACCACAGTGATATGTTCACCTCAGCAGAGGCTTTTCTACATTTTAAGGGGACCTATTATGCTTCCCCTTGTTTTCTGTCATGTATATGATGTTAAAATGTCAGATGTTCACAGTAAACATTGCCAAAGTTTCAAATAATTAAGTAAATATACGTAAAACTGATCCCTGTGAGAAAAAAGCTCGGACTGCTCTGAATATTTCCAAAGTTTTTCAGTTTATATGGTCATCTGCTCCAGGCACAGCACACCCACAAAGTACATGGACTCCATCTACCTGCTTAGTCTGTCCAAGTTAGTGGTTCTCAACCTTTTTGGTGTCAAGAACCCCAAAATGGATACACATCAGGCTGTGGTCCCTTATTTGATAAGATGTAGTCTCAGAGATTCCCGTCTGACAAGATTTAGTTATTCCATAACTGTCTATAGATCGGAAGATTAATAGTGAAGGGTAGGGATGTCACAAGAACCGACACTTCGGTACCAAGTCAATACAGCGACCTGGTATCAGCAGAAACGCAATATTAAACTGGGATTTGGGGAAAAAAAACTTGATTGGGACATTTTTACCCTGGTATCAAATGTACTGCACTGACATAAATCTCACAAATAATAATGATACAATTATCATTTATATATCTAAAATTCACTTAACCCTTGAACCCAGATTTTTTTTCCTTCTCAAATGGTCTTAAGGATTCAAGGTTATTTTACAAGGTCATTTACAACGCAAGGCTGAAGAATGAAAAAATTCAAAAAAAATTCAAAATTCTGCTAATATAAATAAAAATGTTTACTTTTATACTACTATCAAAATTGATTGGGTAATAAAAATGAAAAATAATAATAATTTGTACGATTGAATTGTTGAGGAAGAATTTAAAAGTTTCACAGCCTGTGGGAAGAAGCTCTCTTTAAGTCTGGTTGTACGCCAGCAGAAGCTTCTGTACCTCTTCCCAGATGGCAGCAGGGTGAACAGGCTCTGGCTGGGGTGGGTGCTGTCTTTTAGTATCCTTCAGGCTCTGCGCAACTTGGCACAGGAATTTAGCTTTCTTAAGTTTCCTTAACAAATACAGTTGTTTCTGTGCTTTGTGAACTAGGATGGAGATGAGAGATGACCCTGACAGGCTCTCTGTGATGTTGATTCCTAGAAACCTAAAAGTGTTCACTCGCTCCACTTCAGCTCTACTGATGTAAACAGGCGTGTATGTGTCTTTGCCTCTTTTTTCCTTAAATTAACAATCAACTCCTTGGTTTTACTAGCGTTGAGCAGTAGGTTGTTTTCTGTGCAGCACTCTGCAAGATTGTTATACTTAGAGTTTGCTGATATAAAGTCTCATTGTTGTTTGAAATCTGTGTGCAAACGTCACAACAGTGAAAGAAAATTTTTCCAAGCTTTACTACATAACTATTTTTTCTGTATCTTTTTTTTATTTTTGGAAGATATTTTTCAAGATACTATACAGTGTTTCCCACAGGATTAGATTCTATTTGTGGTGGTTGCTGATGCGGGGGTGCATGCTGTAAATCTCACCTGTTGCCCTCCCTGACTCTCAGCAGAATGTTGGCTGCTGTCCTCCTCTTCTACATCTCTCTCTTCATTACCTTTATCAGCTCTCCTTCTCTTGCTGTTTCAGCTGCCACAGCATCACTGGTTGAAGCTGGGAAATATTCTAAACAAATTAATTGGATAGCCAATCACATTGATTGAACTGTTCAGCTTTCCCACTGTGTTTTCTTACGTTTCTGGGGTATTCTGTTGTGCTACTGCCTCTGGTCCAGACTGTCTTTGCACCTCCTCCGGGCAAGCCCTTTTATAAGTTTTAGGCTTCATGGAAATACAGTCAGGAAGGCTGTCTGTTTTCATTCGCAATCATTATCTACATTCTCTCCCCCTCACTCTCTCCCACTTTCTCTCCTCCCCTTTTCTGCTTCCAACTCAATTGGCTGACCGTGGGCGTTTCACTCTTTGAATTAAACCTATCACACCTTGCAACGACCTCTGTGAGCGTGTCATCTCGTTGCATCTCGTTCAAATTTTAAGGCAGTTTGTTGTCATTTCAGTCTGATCGATGCAACCCTCCTGTGGTGCGGGGAAATATTCCTTTAAGTCTCTGTTTCAATTAAGTCTCTCCTGATTGAAATGACAGCTGAGAAAGGGCTGGCTTGATGTAGCTGCTATTTTCAGAAATTTTGAGAATCTTCCTTAGAATTTAAAGTAAAGTTCAGAAGGTGGCCCGTGGCAATAAAATAGTCGCAATATGTATGACACTCAAAAGCAATAATAAAATTGTCCAGTAGAATATCAATAGTTTCACTTAAATGCATTAAATGCAAACCGCAATGAAAACACATAACAGATACAATCATATTTGACTTGATAATGGAGTGTGCTATGAGTGAATTGCCTTTGCAGCTTCCACCCTTTCGAGTAAGCAACATGTCATCAGTCACAACCTACATCTATTACATCTCAAGAAACAGTCTACGCACAGTCCATGATGGAGAGGTACTCAGCAACAATATGACAAAACATTAACATTAAAATTACCTTTGTGCCTTGATAAATAAAGTAAATGTAAAAACATGTCCCCCTGGTCTTACTCATATTGATTAGTAAAGATAAGTATAATTAAAAATTAACATAGACTGAAATGAAACATTTTACTGTGATCAGCTATATAGGCCAGCCTTATTCTGTAGATATGAGTGAAGTTTCTCCCCGCATCCTGAGTTTGTAATGATTGATCCACCAGCAAGTCACAGGGGTGAAGCATTTTGAAATTACTTAATTGGTATATGGTACACAGAATAGAAATAATGGAAGGCAGTCTGAGATATATGATTAACAATAACAAGGATATTACAGGTGTTCACATACCCATTAATGCTGATACAAGAAAATAAGAAACAAAATGTAAAATAATGTTCCCAGCCCTTAGAGATTACAGAAACTATAAGGAGAGCGCTGAGTAACAGAGGTGTTTGTGATACATTTTAAAGAAATGCTTGGAGGGTCTTATGTTGGATAAATGCTGTAATTTGTTTTAATATTTAAAGACACTTGTAGCAATCTGAATAATTTAGATGTACAATTGTTTCTGTGGTGTTGTTATTAAACTCTTTAAAGAATGTATTTTCTTTTAATGAGTTATCAGCCTGTCTGTGTGTCTGTGTAATTTTTAACATAAGAATTGGAATGGATGTGGGGATGCTCACGAGCCCCCAGCTGAGCACCGCCATGGTGGAGTTTTCCCCAGAGAATGAGAGGGTTGCCGGGAGCAGGGAGGCTGCAGCATGTTTTTAGGGAGGCAAGGCGGTGGCTGCTGTTTGTGCCGATGGGTTTAACAGGAATTTATCCGCTTTCCTTAGACTCGCTGGGTGGGGTCGTGGAGAAGGCACTGCTTCTTGATGTCTGGATGCTGGGTAACTCATGGCATGTCTTGGGCACTCAGGTAAAGCGAGAGCAGAGCTGTAAACTGTTCATGACCTTGTGGTGACTTGAATCATGTGGCGGGGGAAGCTGCTGGAGAGAACTCTAATGTGCGGTGAGGATGAACTGGAAACATCTGGTTTCAGGCCTGGCTGCAGGGTCTGCATTTCCCTTCCAAACAGGAGAGGCTACATGGAATTGGAGTGGGCCATTTTAAAGCCAAAGGCAGGTGCTCTGAGTTGTCGCCAGAGGGCGGTCGGTGCCGGTTGTGACGCTGCCCAAGAATCCACTGGTGGACATCACTGATGAAGCACTGAAGAAGGACGCTGGATTGGTTGGCTTCAAACCGTTTCTGGCAAACCACAGAGCCTTGCCCATACTGTTTTCATCAGGGGGGGTGAAATGATGTTGGGCAGTGTAGGAAACACTTAAATAAACCCTATGTGGAAGACCCAGAATCAGAAGGCTTGGGTGAGGCCTTGCCTATCTCTCTGGGGAGGTAACAAGTAACCAGGAAGCTCTCTGTGGATGTTGGGCTCTGCTTGGTGTCTCTGATTCTGTTTATTATTTTCAGTCATATAGATTCTGCAGGTACAGTCAAAGAGTTCCCTGTTGGTGACGCCAGAATCATACCTTTGCTTTCTGCTTATTATGTTTTTGGCTTTTGACTTCATTAGACACAAATGTCAGTCTACAGCCATGGCACTTCCCAGAAAACAGTAAATTGCCTTCAGGTACAGAGCGAATAGCTGCCCCAAGCTCCAAGTATCTGTGGTGAGATTTGTACCAGACTAGTTGCAGACAGTTGTTGTCAAATGCAAGAATAAACATTTGTCTTTATACATATTAAGTCAAGTCTTCATGTGCTTGCAACTATATTACAATGTAATACAAAGCACTTATGAATTGTTTATATACTGCTTATAAATGATAAACTAAAATGTTACCAATTGTACTGTTCCCTCATGAGCAAGTCTAATTTGTTTCTAGCATCTGTGACGGAGCATCTGCTGCTTACCAAGGACACAATTAGCGATCCATCAATCAACTCTCTCTCTTGTAGCTAACTCAGATCATGCTCTGCCAAAAAGCATGGGCATAACAAGCAACTGTTGGCCATGTCCTCGGCCAAGCTGTGCTGGCTTTACAGTGAGGAAGATTTAATGTTGAGGAATGATATTAATGGTTTTTGTCTGAAATTGTCTATCAGGACATACAACCAAATTAACTGTGCTGCCTGCAATCTGTTATACTAAGGAGAGATACTACTGAATGCCATGTCAATATTGTGCCCTGTTGGTGAACATGCTACACCATCTTCCGCTGTCAAGTCCAATTCTCAAAACTACAAAGGACGGATTCAACAAGATAGAAAACTGATTTGCCACACAGTGCTCGTAATGTTAACAAGTAGTGTTATTTTTGGCTGTTCAGAGCTGTGCTCCTGGTTAATAACTCAGAGCCTGCTATTAAACATACAAAAAATTTCAACTAACACTGTGATCCTCAAAATGTCAGAGCTGCAGTCAGTGGTGTCACCTCAAGTCATAAATCAATATCACAGTTACAGAGTTTTGGTTCTCTGTGTTCTTGCTTCAAGACAAAGTTTATCACAAATAATAATTCAACAATACCAAGCCATGGAAATAAACATTTATTACGTTCTTTGAGCCCTTTCAGGAGGTAGATAGCTGCAGGTTTTGGACTATGAAAGATTTGAATTATAGAAGGACACTGGAAACAATAAATAAATAAATATAAATATAAAGGTATGCAAGAGATTCTGCTCATTACTGTATGTTTGCATTTTATGTTTATATTTTGATTGTGAGCCTGTTAGTTATTATATAGATGATTTGTAAGTAATTTAGAATACAGTATGTGCTATGAACAGTAGAGTGGAATCATAGTCGTAGACATCAATAAAGTAGTCGAGGCAACAGAAACATAAAGTAAGACTGAGGGCAGGCAAAACATAAATTAAACTAATGTTAGAGGAAATCCCATGTTTTAGCCCATCAGCAACCCTGCACTACCTCAGACATTTGACTGCTGTTATGAACCATGCTTGCTACCGAGAGCTCCCAGTGGTGACAGGTCACATCCTTCTGTCTATCAATTCCTTCTACCTGAAGTGCGACATTCGTCCACTATCAACATCGCACTAATGAGCTCTCCAACCAATTATGATCCTCTGGAGACTACTGGAGACCCTTATTTGCACCTGCTAGAATGTACATACAACAAATAGCTGTGTAGCACATTCCTGCTTGACTGCATAACATTGCTCTGGGGAAAGAAAGATGGATTTGCTCTGACTGGGTATTATTCCTCTGGTATATCCCCTTCAAATAAGAATGTCCCTCGCTGCAACTCTCCCTACTGGGACAATCTGCAGCATGACGAAGTGCAATTATGTGCCGCATAATAGCCAGTTCTAACCCTAACCCTGTTTAAGACACGAAGGGCAAAGTAAAACCCTGCGGGACACGCTGTGACTGTGGAGAATTGGGAAGGAGAGTATGTGTGACACATTGACTGAAAAAGACGGCGACAATAGACTAATAATGGAAGGTCACGCCTCTGCCTGACATCACCAAGAAGAGGCAGCTCATTCAGGATTTCTAGCTCTGCTTGTGACGAGAGGCTCACAGGCATTAGGATGTGCTACAACTATCTCCCAGTTACACATGAACATTACTGCTGTACCACCACAAAACATACATGTTAGCAGAACATTTTTGTTTTTTGAGATCCCTATCACATAGGAGCTTGGGTAAAAGAGTAAAACAGGGGCCCTCAGATCTATATAAAAAGAAAACATGATTTTTTTTATTTCTTTATTAGGTTTTGTCCTTGTGTTGCAATGTTTGTTGTTCTTTGGGGTGAGGGTTCCCAATGCCATATGCTTGAAAATTTCCCAGAGGAATCAACTAACTACTGGCAGAGGACAGTATCAGACTTCATTTATTTCCTGTGGACTAAATGATGCAAAATATGTTGACAGTGTGACAAACCTTCCCATTGCTGCTGTCAAATAAAAAGTCTGTGTTTCATCTGTCTCAGGAAATAAGAAAAGAGTTTTGTTTGAAGCTCATTTCTTCATAAACGAATGGATTTTGAATTTGTTTTTAGCCTAGCTGTTAGGAAACATTACTTAACAGAGAAATGCAATCCTCCAATTCATCTAAAAAACTTAAATCACCAAACATAGAGATGCATCATGTTTCTTCCACTCTCTACCTTCACTTTTTTCTCTTATGTTTTTTATATCTTTCTTTTTACACCATTGCAAATTATTTCCATCACTTCTACTTAAGTGACATTTACAAATGAGGGTAAAATCAGGAAGGCAGTGGATCTCAAATTGGAAAAGGCATTGAACTGAAGATAATGCCACAGGCTCCATAATATCAAACCAAATGATATGAAATGTCAAATGATGTGAAATTGTTGCAGAGCTGAATTTTATGCTCCCACCCTCATCAATGCAGCATTTTCTTTTTTAGTAACCCTCTATTTAGGCTCATGAGTAAAAGCCTGACTAGATGATTGTTAGGAAGACCAGTGCTGAACATCAGCTGAAAAATATTTTACGAAATAAATAAAAGTAAAAGGTCTAATTAGAGTAAATAAAGATAAAAGGTCAGTTTATGCAATGCTTCATTTAAGAAGTAATAGAACAATTTGGAATATGGAGTTGAATGCTCCTTACTGCACATTTCCTTGATTATTTGTGTGCCTCGAGGCCAAAAACAAAGAAAATCTATCTGGTGCAGAGGGCAAAGACATGATGGTTTTATTTCACCTAGTTACTGCATACTGGTATAATTTATATGCAGCTCATACACTAGATATTGAGAAATTTCTTCACAACAGCTGCTGGATGCACTATCCTTCTCTAGTGACATTCAATCTGAAACAATGTTTTCTCTATGAATGGTCAATTTCTCAATTACTGTGACCCACATTTCAATGATAGTGGTTGTGTTTTCAGCTCTTTTTTTTCTCTCAGTTGCTGTTATTCGTGGTCTGCTTTCAGTGGCTGGAAATGCAGCTAATTTTGGTTCATTTGTGAAACAGAGAACAGAACGAAAGGCCTGGGTCATTGTTTAATGCAAGCAGTCAATTACACTGGCTCTAATGAGATCAAACTGATGAAGGCCATCAAGAGTAACATAAAGCCTTATCAGTCACAGATTAATGGAGTCAGTTTGAACATTTAGGATGTTTGAATGAAATTCAGTCTCCCGTATTTCTTCCAACAATCTTGAGGTCAGTCAGAGCCGCAAAATCATGTTGCTACAATTCAGGAAGAATGATCAATTTTTCAATAAAGCTTTGGAACACAGTGCTGTAAACATTGAATAGACGTGTGTTATACTTAATTAAAACCTTGACCCTACAGCCTTTATTATGTGACATGGGATGAGCAGAAAATCCCATGCTGCTCAAGTATTCTTCACCTCCCTTCTGAACCCATGCCCCTTGTTCCATTACATTTGATTTGGAAACCCATTCACGGTCCAGTGACTCCCATTTTCTCATGGGATTATCGACAGGGAGCCTCCATTTGTTCCAAACCATCTCTTTGTCATTCAAGAGCCGATGTCTATCCCATAATTATATTTTCTATCTTCCAGTCAAATCTGGCTGAAAGATTTATATCTAAAATAGCAAGAACCCAAGCTTACCATCTCTGAAAAAAAATACAATCTAATAGAGTATATTTGAATACCATTTAGACTGTTTTCTTTTTTACTCTAAAGTGGATTCTCTGCTGATATAGAGTCAGAGGCAACTGCAGTGCAATATTCCTATCTTTTTCATAGTCATGTATTTTGTGTTTCTTGGAGTCACTCCATGTCTTCCGCGCCAGATGTGCAACACCCACAGCTCTGGAGGAGCTTCTGTTTTGTGATAAGAAGAGAGGTGAAGGCAGCTCATGTTTATGGCATGGCAGTGATGTACTTATATGTGACCTCGAGGCAAATGAGCAGATGCTTCATTACCCTCTCTGTGCATTACTAGGATTATAACAGCACATGCATATGAAAACAAAGGCTTGTTGATGCCATAAGGGAGGAGAGATACATGGTGAACATGGATGTTCACACGTTACGGTAGTATTCAAAGAAAAATGTACATGTGTAGATAGATGGATTGATAAATGAATAGATGAGTAGATATATGTATTCTACCCTTACAGATTGAATGTGTTGGACAAAATATTAATAAGGCCTCTCAGCATACAGTAACACAATACAACTCACCAGCCCCACTAACTACAGCATCAAAAATGCCCACTAAGTTGAATCATCACCTCTCTATAACAGTTTCTACAAAATCTGCATTTATCGCCCATGAAGATAGGATTTATGGCAGTGCCACTGTATTAGACTGTATAACTCTCAGCTAGGTTAACCTAATAAATTGGTAACTGAGTGTACAGAACAAGACAAACTCAAATGAATTACATTCCAGTGTTTTTGTGAGAAGTGACAGCTCTAATAGATAGATAGATAGATAGATAGATAGATAGATAGATAGATAGATAGATATTCCTTTATTTGTCCCACAATGGGGAAATTTCAATGTTACAGCAGCAAAGGGGATAGAGAAAAAACAGTATAAAAAACCAGTAAGAGTGGGGAAATAATAAATAAAAATACTATTTACAAGAGATAAAACTGTAAGAATCCACAACAACAGATAACACAAATAGTAGCAGCAGTTGCACATGGGCAATAGATTGCACAGTGATAATACAGTACATAGCACAGTAATAGCTACTGCAACTAAAATTCAAAGAAAATGAGAGGTCATGCAGATGCTCTAAATCAGCCATGACCAGGAGTTAAATAGGGCCAGGGCTGCCCGGGTCTCAGCCATGGCACAGGGGTCTTCTCTGTTCTATGTCATCAAAGAACTTTGTAGTTTGTAGTTGTTCAACAATGTATATTTTTACACTTTTATCAGCCTTAATAATTCAAGCAATGACTTAAACACATTGTCTGTGTAGGTGTAGATAGCATGGGCCTAAAACAGGGGAACTCTCGACCATAAGAACTTTCACAGGGTTTCCTTTTTTTCTATCAATGGGTTTCCTTAAAAGCCACCAACCAGATCAGCGACCTCAGTCACTTGTCAGTCATTCAGACAGCACAGATGGCAGAGTGATAGGTTGATGGCAAAATAGAGAGAAAAATAGGTCAGAAACTAACTTTCACACAGTTAACCATGTGATAAAAACATGGTGCCGAGAGTCATGAAAAAGTAGCGTCAGTATAGGTTTAATAACAATTTAATATCAGGGCAGGAATTAAACCACGGCCAATGCTGTGGATGCCCCGTGTGGTGGTAATGCCCCTTCTAAAATGAACTACCACCAACACAGCCAGTTTGATATGCCTTTTTTTAGAAAGACAGTTGGGAATTTACTTATTTACAACTCCATGCAACGGAGCAAATAAACTTCTGTTTTCCAGTCTGTCATCACACTGGATATCAGCTGTAGCACAAGATTTCTCCCACTCCAGTTCAGAACATTGTAAGCATCTTTGGTGTAATGTTAACAAAGGGGTAGTTACTTTAGTCAGCCATAAAGTATAACAGTTACTGTGTGTTGTGTTTGCTGCCACAGAAAAGTTAAAAAAAGTATTCTTCATGTTAAGTTCGGCATCTTCTTGTACTCTTCACAGCAGACTGTGAAAAGCCAGCTAGTTGGCAACTATGAGTCAGGCTAAAGACGATTTAAATAAAAACCACAGAGCTCCCAAAATACGCTTTGGAGCTGCAGAGCTGGAGCCACGGGTGAGACCGGTCAGATGATTGATCAAGAAAACGCAATGACTGGTAGTTGCTAATTAGATAGCTTTTGACAGTCTGCTGTGGGAAAGAGAAGACTTTTATAACAAACACGTCACATACACAGGTTACCCACAAGACCACCTTTCTTAAAGGAGAAGGCTCAGCTGGTAACCCACAAGTCAAAGCCACAGTTAGGCTGTTGGCTGTAAAAGTTCTGCATTCCAAACCTTAATTAGGTAAAAATATGTGAGTAGTATGAATATATTATAGCAAAATTTACATAAAGTACTCCTTGTGCAATAAAATTGTCCCTGGCAGTGTACAATATATATATTTGTTTTTAGATTAATATGAATGTTGCATTTTACTGCTCTCTGAGGTTGTGCTAATTTAACTAATAAACTGTTAGTACTGGTAGTTTTGCGCTTGGTGCCCAACATTTTGGCTGTGATACTCCAATACATTTACATTTATCAATGGCCAAAGTGGCCTTGCCCTAGAAATGACTTAGTTCCAGACATATAATATTGATTACTGTTCATTTAATATTTAGTTTGTCAAATGATATCAGTCAGAATTTGCAGTCTATGCACACACGTGCAACCATGGCAACCCTGAAACCACAGAGTCTTCCCTCATAACAAATCAGCCAAAAGTCAGACAGCCAAAAGTCTCCAGGTTTGCATTCCCACTGATCACCTCAGCAGGTTATTTTACTGATGAGTTCTTCCTCTTAGTGGAAGGGGTGATTATCTGTGGGTGGAGTCTATGGTTGAAATAAAAACCTGTTGAACAACCTGCTGGCTCTCCATTGCACAAGGTTGGCAACCTCTGGTCTGAAGGAAGCATAAGATGGTTTTATAATCATTAAAATAATCTGTTTAAAGCTTGTTTTTCTTCTGGCCCCACTGGACACCTTTGTAAGTCTGTTTCCAGCAGAGCGCTTATGTTCACAATTTCCACATGGGGGGATGCTGAGTAGAGCGCTATGCTTACTTTACCTTGTACTAAAGCCAATGCTATGATGAAAAGGCCCTCATAGTAAAATGGAATTTATATATCATTATATTTAATAATGTCTTAGGCCAGCCAATGCAAGTAGCAGTTATATTAATGACACCTTTGTGAACAAAGCTGGACTTAATGATCACCCCAGATCACAACAGCATTGTTACAGGTGTCATCCATGCCAACAGAGGCTGGACAGGTTGGCGCAAGTCCTGCCAGAGTGACAGATGCACTATTGATAAATGAGAAAAGTGAATCATTAAAGGATCCAGATATTTCTACTGTTGATTTATAAACTGAAAAACTGGCAGATGTGAACACCACTGTAATCAGTACAAATTCTGTCATTGCAATGTACTTTATATGCTTACTATATTCAACTTCTTCTGTTAAAGTGGATGATCTGGTGATCTCCACGTCTTCAAGTTCAATCTTCTTAGCTTTTTTCTTCTGTCAGTTTGCATTAACCCAGCAGCACATGCAGAGAAGCCTGTGACCAATAGACCCTGTATTTTTTTTTTAATTCAGCTCAGAGATTTCACCTCACTAACTTTATTATGCTCCTAGCAGTCCCTAAGCATTTGCTCTATAACCCAAAGTCCAAAGAGATCTCAATCCCAAAGGAGGAGAGAGAGGCTCCAGAGAAACTGGAGGGCAGACTACAACATCAAAAGTACTTTTAAATCCAGAGCCTGAAAATAAGGCCGTAAAGGGCATTTTTGTTAGACTGTGAGGAGGCTGTGATGAATGGGATGCAGTGTAAACATTTTCACAGGGGAACACTATTAATGGTGGAGCATATGACACTGGGAAGCACAGACTAATGCAGGATGTGTTGTGGAGGGAGATTTTTTGTGTTGAAGGTTTTTTTTTCTGCTTTTGAAGGTGCAGTGTCAGCTCACTTCCTGTGATTTTTGCTTACAGAGCTAGAAAGACTGGGTCACCTGGTAGGTCACAGCAAGGCACAGATTTCCTCGGTTGCATAGCGACTGTTTTCAATGACATTCTGACGCTTTTGGAAACTCAACCTTGTATATCCCTGTAAACAAGACTCTCCAATGATCACCTGAGGGATAAGAAAGTAAATCATTTCATGTTACCAGAAAGACACTAAATTGAAAAAACATTGTGACGTCTAAAGCACCGAACCTGTCTGTACACAGAGTGCTGCACATTTGATCTAAGAGGTTAGTTGGTTCAGTGCAATAACACAAAAAAGGTAAACCATCTGTCACACTTTAAAACATCACATCCTACTACACGTAGTACCAATTAGAACATATGAGAGCTGCTTTGGACTATATGCCCTCAGTGGCACATTTATTCATAAAGCACATTATATTTGAAAGGGCAAAATCAGTGAATAGGCATGACGATGAGATATGAGTGGCTCTTTAGGCTAGAAATTAACTTTTTATTATTATTTATACTGCCTGTAGGACTATAGTGATGGCCTCAGAAACATGACAACGGGCTGATGCAGAAATTGGAATTGGGAAGTATAGCTGTTTCCAGACAGGTTTGCTTCTCCTATACAGGGGAAAGTGCAAATTCAATTACTTATTTGTGCATGTATCTTGCCTGCAGGCCACGCTTCACAATCTAAATGGTAATCGCGAGCCTATTTATTTTTGCTGCTGATTCTAACAGTAGAGTATTGGTACCTTGTGAGGACGCTCCTCACCAACATATCTTCATTACCTCATGGGCCGCTTGACATAATGATTATGTTTAATCCCCCAATAAAGCAGCCACCACTTTGTAAGTGGCATAAATAAGGAGTCATTTGAAAATAAATGCCGACATTGCAACTGATGTTTATGCTCCTTTTCTAATTCTTTATTTATTTCAAATTTAGTTAGTGTTATTGCATTACTTATTTTTCAGTTATCCTGTTTGATAAAATCTTAAGTGTTTCCTCATTCAGTCATGTTCATTTAACATTTGTCCACGCAACCTGGTTTGACTGAATAACAGCCTTCATGGGTGACTTTAAGATGGACGATCGGTTGGAGTGTTTGTTTGCCCCCAGCTTCACCCTGCCAGACTGAATACGCTGAGACATTGTTTTGATTTCAGCCCAAGCTCCACTATTGCCTGTATCAGATTGTCTATGAAGGGGGAAGAAAACTACTACACCCTGCCCTGCAATCTTCACTGGGCTGAAGTAAATTGCTTTCATTTTGGCTAGGCTCCCCTTTGTTATAATGTGACAAGGCTACTGATTAGACGAGAGAGGGATCAATAAACTGTCAAGCTTGTGGCTCAAAAGCAGTACAGGGAAATCAAGGGAGAGACTTTCTCCCCTCTGTCACTGGCTAGAGTTCACGTCAAGTCTCAAGTCTTGAGGGTTAACACCCCCATCTGAATTGACACTTGGGAGTTTAATCGTATGACTAACCAGTTAACTGTGGATCATGATGTGGCTACTGCTTACCACTTTCTTAAACATCGTATTTTATCATCATCATGACTTCACCGCAAGATAATTTTTGTTGACATGTTGGCTGCTCCGGCATAATTGTGGTACATCCTTAATGATGTTCAAATGCATTTTCCAGCGCATTAACTCTTCAGGTATCATCCAGTACAGTAAAGTAATTGATCTAAACAACACAGGACACTCCTCCCACCAGTAGTGGGAAAAGTATTCAAGTTCTTTCCTTAAAGGGACAGTTCACCCCAAAATATTTATTTTTCCTCTTACCTGTAGTTCCATTTATCCATCTGGATTGTTTCGGTGTGAGTTGCAGAGTTTTGGAGATGTCTGATTTCTCTCAAATAAAATGGAGCCAGATGGCACTCGGCTTGTGGGCTTAACGCACCAAACAAATACGTTTCAAAAACTCAACAGCAATATCTCTCAGACTCTTTCGTCCTCCTGGCCTTAAGACTGTACAATAGCTCTCAGTAAAGGCAGGGAGGACAATAGACAATAGACAATGGACAATTTCTACCTCCATTTGTACTGTTTTACTTCCATTTGCACTCCACTCCATTTGCACAATTTACTGTTTGCACTGTTTACTGTAGCTACTGTTAATTTTAGATATATCTATAATACTTTATATTTTATCTTTTATTTTATTTTTAATTTTATTCTTAAGGTTAGGGTTTTTAATTTTAGTTTAATGTATGTTTAATGTATGTAATGTATGTTTTGTATTTTGCATGCTACTGGATACTTGAATTTCCCTCGGGATAAATAAAGTATCTATCTATCTATCTATCTATCTATCTATCTATCTATCTATCTATCTATC
Organism: Dicentrarchus labrax; assembly: GCF_905237075.1. Lineage (NCBI taxonomy): Eukaryota > Metazoa > Chordata > Actinopteri > Moronidae > Dicentrarchus > Dicentrarchus labrax. The sequence continues at coordinate 7,453,411 of NW_026136707.1, read as the reverse complement.
TATCTATCTATCTATCTATCTATCTATCTATCTACACACCCCTCCACCCATACATAGCTGAACATTAGCTATCTCAATGTCTATCAGGTTGAGCTTCTGCCACTCCAAGTAACACAAAAGAACAATTTGACCAGACCAAATGAAAACGGATGCTCCGATCACCAATTACTAGAAGCAGTATCAGCAGCCTTATGTTTACAGTGTACACAGACGCACACACACACACACACATACACACACACACACCTACACTTGTGTCTCACACACTGGCTTGACCCACCCCACCTCTCTGCTCCTCTCTCCATATACAGGCTGTATGCGTCTGCTCCGTTACTTTGTTGGTCAGCCGTAAGTCGCCCAAGAAACAGAACTCACGTTTTGAATGTTTTCAACCGTGATTACGTTTTCACAGCAGGTGAGCATAATGTCGCCTCTCGAAAAACAAAACTGTTGCTTCACCTGCTCTGTGCTTGTTAAACATCTACCAGATAACGTCTCTATTTCATTATATCTCAGCGTCTCTGAAAAATACAAAAATGAGTGCCTGATTGTTAATATACCGTAAGTAAATCTATGTGTATCAAACAAAAACTGAATAACCTTCCTGTGGGATAAAATAAAAGCTTCAGCTGATCAGCACTTCTGATTGCCATTTATAGAGATGGCCAATCACACTAATTAGAGCCAAAATTGACTGATTACAGTCAGTGACCAATCAGTCGGAGCACCTTTACTAATGAAGAAAAAAAAAACCTGTACATTGACAGTTCCAGGAATCATCAGCTCTTGTATAAAAATAAATATTGTTATCTACTTTTAATGAATAGTGTTAAGTAACATCCAGTTTAAAATCCATTGAAAAGATAAACTTGGAACTTAGCAGGTGGCGTTATGGGGGACTGTGTGCCGGGCTATTTCTTGGCGGGGAGCAATAGCTTCCTGAAGTCCCTACTGGTTTTCTGGCAACCTCACAGTTATAAGACTTTAAGAAGTCCCTTCTTTGGCCAAGAAATAGTCTGGCACATATAATCTGTAAAATCACAACCTGACATCTTGACTCTATGAATTAAACAAACTAGATATAATATGTTGATTAGTGAGCTTTGGAGGTGCTAGCAGGCAGATTTAGCTTCTTCTGGACAGAGCCAGGCTAGCTGTTTTAGGCTAAGTTAACTGGCTGTTGGCTATAGCAACTTATTTACATATTTTATTTTATATTTAACTATTGGCAAGAAAACATAAGCATATTTCCAAGAACATTGAACTATTGCTTTAATGGGGAAAACACAACAGTAAAGTTTCAATATTCTTCCACTGTGTGTGTATGTGTTTGTGTGTGTATCTCTCTCTCTCTTTCTCTCTGCAACACATACACTATTCATGTGCAGTCATGACTGTAATCATTCTTAGAAATATGCATTTATGTTGTCTTCATTTCATCAGGATCTTCAGTAACCTCCTTTATGGACACAATATGTATCATAAGCATGAAGCTGCTGTTCATCTGTTCATCAAGTGTGTTGATGTTTAGTATATTCTACGTTGGCCTCCAGCTGTGAACCACCTCAAACCATCTATGATGCAATACAATATTTTATATTTTATATCTTTTTTTTGCAGCAGGGACTGATGCTCAATGACAGTGATGCTGATCGGATGGGGCAGGTGTCCTTCTGATGTCCTCAGCACAGTTATTAACAAGTCATATTGTATGTGAAAACCAATCATAAAGAATAACAGGCAGTAATAGCTGTTGTCTCAGCATAATTATTTAGAACTCAGGATGCCAGAGAGAGGGGTAGTGAATGACATGCACAGCAGAGACACATTTGCACTCTCCGCCTTTTGAAGATTGTCCTTATTCACAAAGGGAAATGGAGCAGCAGGTAGCTATTTGCTATCCAATTAGGATTATTCATGTTCAACAAGCATACACCTGAAAACTGTTTTTCATAAACTTCCAATACCCTTCTTTAATGATAAAGCTAGGGGGATACTAATGAATGTCGCAGACACATCCCTCTAGGAAGCAGCAGCCAATCATGTTTCAGATCTATTTATCTATTAATGAGTAGATGAGAGTCTCAGCAGTGCCTGCAGCTTAAGCTGTAAGTTTGCCATGAAGTAATCGCTTTGTTTAGTTCATTAAGCCTAAAGCGTGGTGAAACCCTTTTACACAACTGACACCATCCAGTGCTATTAAATGTATGACAGCTATGGGTTTGTTACAACGGGAGGTTACTCTTGATGTTGTTAATGCACAACAGGGACAAACTGACAGTGTAGACTCAAATAAATGACATCTCATGTAAACATGCCTGATGAAAAATATATAAGTTACTGTGAAGCAGTTGTGGAACAAACCATTCGATTAGTTGTTTTGTTGAGATCTTCGATTATGAGATTCACATGTGGCTTTTTCACAGAAAATGATGCCACCAGAGTGAAATGGCTTTGCGTACGTAATACCTACCTTGTATATAATACCTACCTTTCAGATTATCCCCTGTGAGACTTAAAGAGTTGTTGATGGAAAGCCCGGGGGGCAGAATACGCAGCCACTTCACTTTGATCCTGACAGAAAGATGGCTGCCTCCCAAAAATGTCATCTTTTCTCAGCTTGACCCACTTGTTTGCTCTTATCTTCAGCATGTTGAGGGGGAGTGAAATGATATGCTGTTGAAACTGATTCAGAATCTTTTTTCTCTATGCGACAGGGTATTTAGTAGATTTTTAAGTGAAAAATAATGTACGACATTTTGTGGATGCTTTTATCCAAAGTGACATTACCGCAGGTGTATGCATTATTAGCATGAGTGAACCTAGAGAACGTATGAACTATAATATAGTCAATGAGCTATACAGGGTTGGGACAGACAGAGTCACTCATACTGAAGGCTGGTAGCAAATAAGAGTATGTCACCCTGTTTAAACCGCCTTTGACTACAATAGAGCTGCAGGATGTATGTGAGGGGTATGTGACTACAGGTCTTTGCAGAGTCACGAGTGCAGCTAAATCACCGAGCCGAACAAAGTCAGATCTCCAGCTTGTCATGTGTGCATGGATTGTGTATAACTGCCATTAAACCCCATGTCTGACACAAAGTACTCGGATCAGATGGTAGAAAAAGACCCTTACTTACGTTTACAACCCCTACCTTCGTCATTGTCACCATCACAGCTGTGCTGTTTCTCATGAGCACGGCTTCTTACCCTGGTGGGCTTAATGACCCACAACGCATGCCTGTAAAATCCAAAGGACACCATTATTAGTCTTCCTTAATAAAGTCAGATTGTTTTAGTAAGATGTCAGAATGTGTTTCTATGGTGTCTATTCTGCCATTTCCAGCCTGATGCAGATGGTCTTATCAGCAGCAGCAGAAACACTTGGTTATGATCTCCAATAATTGATTTTGCAATGAGTGTAGGCACTCAAAAGATGCGGGGGGAAAAACACTGAGAGACATCATTAGAAAATATAAAGAATTTAAACGAGGAAATCTTTTCCCTGTTTATTAATCATCATTGTCAAACAAAGTGTTCTCAGTATTAACTGGATTGTCTGGATTCTTACAATAAGAAATTGTTATATTAATTAAAAAAATAAAAATGTGTTTTGTTTTGTTTGGGGTTTTTTCACGTACAGCAAGGAAGGAATCTGAGTGAACAAGGACTGTGCCAGTGAGATAAGGTGTAGAGTCTCTTTTGCCGTCTTATCAGTATCCTCTGCAGTCTTAGTACTGCCACAGCTCCAGTGGGAATTGACAATAACAACCGAAAACCAAATGTTTTTGCTCTTGCTTTTTCTGCAGATGGATTTGTGGGATCTTAAAGTATGAAAGCCGTTGCCAAGTCCCAGTATTAAATGCTATCTTCCCTCATTTAGTCAGAGAGAACTCCAGGAAACTCCAATACATTTACTCAACTTTACAGGTGTTATTGACATGGGCACACAAGAAGGGCATTCTGTATTTCCATTAGTTACCATACTGGCATTGTACTGTTCCAAGCTATTCAAATGTAAGAAAAAATAGGAGAGATTGAAGAATGTTGTCATAGTTGAATCTTGACTTTGGATTTCTGAACAGCATTCTTATTTTGCAGCTGCTTGAAAGGAAGTTCATTTAACACACTGGATACATTAACCTGTAACAATGCGTCATATTTCATGAGCCATCATCATAAATTTTGTGTGTACAATCTTAATCTGCAAGTAACTACTCCCTATAGCTGTCAGATCTATGAAGTGGAGTTTAAATTGTCAAAAAGCACTTATACACTTTGAATAAATGTTCTTAGTTGCCTTTCACCACGATCAGTGAAACCAGGTGTGTAATTTGACTTGGAAATGAGCTTTAATAACATGACAGTGGTGTGATTGACAGTAAGTGAGTGTCAGAGGAGTGAACAGATTTTTGCCTCAGAGTGCATGTGAGCCAACAAAACTGTCCAGAAGACATTTCAAAAATACACAGTATATCTACTCCTGTCCACTTTGTTTATAAAACTCTGCTTCATTTTTTTTATACCAGGCTATAAAGAAATGCCATACATTTAATAGACATTCTCACACATACCCTAAAATCTTAACAAGCACCAGAGATATTAAACGATTAATTTCCCTAGGAGATATAATATGGTGGCTCTGGCTTCCCCTCACTTTGCTTGCACGGCTCCTTTTTGTCCTTTGTGTCACATATATAGCAGGACTGAGGGGCGGCAGAGAGGTGACTAATGTATCCAGGTGGGTCATATCTAGCAGGCTGTATAATAAGCAGAATGGGATAACATTTTGAAAGTGGAAACAGATCAGGAACAGTATCCCACCCCCTGTGAAAGCAATGCAGTGACCTTGAGCAGACTTGGAGCTCGGCTTTGGGTATTTTGCCAGAGGTTGCATCAAGGTTATTTAGCTTAAGCTTTTCAGTGTCTCTGTCAGTGTTTGCGAAGTTGAGTGTTGCGATGTTGAAAATCAAGCCAAGCTTCAGTCATTATTACTGAAATATACAAAGGCAAACTATTGAGAGACCCAGTTGATCAGGCTGAAAATTCCTATTGAGCAATGCCGTATCTGCTATTGACCTACTGACTGACCAAAGTGCCATTTTCTCTAAGCACAATTGGCTGTGAAAAACAAAAATAACCACAAAAAGAGGGATAGCATAAGAGTGAAATGAGGCATTCAAATGTCCCTCAGAACACAGCAGTGGATCCAGGCAGACAAGCCACAAAGACCGAAGCGCAGTATCACTATTCAGAGCAACATTTTACAAACAGCTGCGCAGTGCCATCTAGAGGTGCCTCGGGCAACAGTGGAGAGTGATCTAAATTGAAGAGAAACAGCCCAGAGTCTCGTGCAGGTGTCACCCACATTTCTGCAGGTGTGCATTCTGGGTATCAAGATGGTGAGAGGTGATATCTGTCTCCAACACATGCACGCACTCAGATCCTCTCCAGGTGAAAAGAAGGCAACATGTCACCGTGATTGCTGATTCTGTTCTCCCCGCATTACTAATCCCTTACTGATCCTATTTGGAAAAAAATGTGATGCAACCAAAACTGGAGCAAGAATGTCTTTACCAGGGCAGACCCAGCGTGTTAGGAAGCAAAGAGAGCAAAAACGGAAAGATACAGAGTACCATGAAATGTGTCGAGGTTGTGGAGCTGTCAAAAATATCATATTTGAAAGTGCCTGCTGTTGAGTAGCAATGCTTTGTCCTTTTCTGTTTTAATCACTAGTGCTCAACTGTCCCCAGTAGCAGTGTGACATCTTTAACACTGCAGGTATACAGCCTCCAGATATATGCTGTCATCAATTTTCCTGCCCACTGAGCACACATTGTTCATGTTCAGTACACCCTTGTCACAAAAGTCAAACCTCGCTGTTCTTATGTTCTCTCTCGGTTCAAATTCACCAATTCACTTGACCAGATATACATACATACAGTACCCTGTAGCTGCTGTCAGTACTGAGGAATGTGAGAAAATACTCAGTTTTCAACAGCAAAACAGAACACTCTTCTTGTAAAATACATTATGACTGGATAAGAAGTGTTATTTGTCCAATAAATAAATGTGTTAAATAGATAAACGCAGAGTAAATGTGCTATTTATTTGTATTTAAGAGCATGAATGCTTAAACGCTAAAGGTTTGTTCCTGCTGTGACGGTGGCATTTTAGAGAAAGATTTGTTTTCTTTGCCATGAAATGAGTTTAGTTGCACATGGGCAGCAATGACAAAGAAATGCAAGCTAATTATATCAGTGGGGGAAGCTTTCCCTTCAGACCTTGTGGAGGTTCACAGAGCTATTTTGATAACTTTTCTGAATAAAACCAAACAGTCATTAAATGTTCAGCATTAACTGACATAAAAAGACATGTTCTCTGAGAAAATATGCAGATATAATACAATATTTAGGGATGTCCTAATCAGCCTATTTTAGCCCCCAATCCGAGTCCCGATCCAATACATGTATTTGTTTAAGATAAAACAGTGCGTAGTGCACACTTCAAGTATATTAAAGTTATTAAAATCAATCCAGCGTATATGCTTGACAGCTGATGTAAAACAATGGATCGTACCGGCTCATTAAAGCTCAATATAGCCGATACCGATCAGTTAAAAAGTGCCTTGATCAGTGCCGATACCGATCATTGAGATCGGATCAGGAACTCCCTAATAATAATAAAATATAATCAAAATGTATTAATTCTGCTCTGTGACACAAATGCAATTGAATTTTTTTGGTGAATATGTACTGCATCTTGTGGAAGCTGAGTGAGTGGGTAGTGGGTGAGGTGAGGTGAGTAGAACCATATTCTGGAGGGAAAATGGGGACAAAAGTCTAAAGTGGGCCCCAGTCTGAATTAATTGCCAACACCTAAAGCAAATGTAACCTCAATTTCGCCACCCGATGATTACAGAGGTCACTGGAGCTCTAGGAGCTCTTGTCCTCATTCTCAGCAAAAAAAAATGTGTTCCTTGAGGGTTTATTGTGACTTTTACCAATGTCACAGTTAAAATATTCCAAATTTGGGCTCCGTCTAGGACCTCTACATCTGTTCTGAAATAATTAGCTATGCATATGAAGATGTTTTGGGGGCTTTAACCTATTTATTGTTAGATGTGTGAAATATCACTATAATTATTTGAATTAATAATTCTGAACTGTATCCAGTGTCCATAGGGGGTCATTATTACACTCCACTTCTTCCCCGGAGTTCTTGTGCTTTCCGTCTCGCAGGTTCTCATGGATCCTGGTGGAGCCTCCGCCAGGTCCTGCTTGACTGCCATTGCCAATACTGTTGTTGCTGTGCACCTGTCTGTCTGTCTGTCGCTCTCTCTCTCTCTCTCTCTCTCTCTCTCTCTCTCTCTCCCACCCCAACTGGTCGAGACAGACGACCACCCACCTAGAGCCGGAGGACTGTCCTAGGTTTCGCCTTTTAACAGGCAGTTTTCCTGCCCTTGTCGCCAAGTGCTTGCTCATGGTGGTACTGTTGGGTCTCTGTAATTAATGTTAAAGAGTTCGGTCTAGACCTGCTCTATTTGAAAAGTGTCCTGAGATAACTTCTGTTATGAATTGGCGCTATACAAATAAAATTGAATTGAATTGAATTGAATTGAATTAGTGGAATCACAATAATAAACAACGATTTAGCCAAAACAAAATCTCAAAAGGACATTAACAGCAATAGATCTTTCTCACAATGGATGGACACTTTGATTCGTCATAGCAGGAGAAGTAACTGATAACATTAACAATGGCTCTGCTTTTAGTGAGACCATATGCACAATACCAGAGCCCATTATTGGAATGCAGCCATTATTAGTGTTATGCCTCTGTTATTAATCTTATTTAACTAGTCAGAATGAGGAAGGTTATATTGGATGTTTAGTCAGTGGGTTGTCAGTCCATCGCTTCGGTTCAGACTAAAATATCTCAACAACTATTGGATGGATTGCTATGCAAGTTGATACATATACCCATGGTTCCCAGAGGAGGACTCCTAATGCCCTTTTGATCCCTTGGTCTTTCCTCGAGTGCCCTCAGCAGGTGAAGGTTTACAATATTTGGTAGTCCTTTAACTATTCATCTAGCGCCTCCATCTGGTTTTAGGGCTAAATACATGCAAAGATAATGACGTTCCCATCAGCATCAGCTGTACTTTTTGTTGCATGCCAATTAGCATATGTTAGCATGCTAACATGATGGTGAACTTGGTAAACGTTATATCTGCTTAACATCCGCCTTTTAGCCTTGCCATTATGAGTATATGAATATGCTGATGTTAGCTTTCAGCTCAAAGCATTGCTGTTATTAATCTTAAGTACAGTCTCACAGAGCTGCTAGCTGGGGAGGGTACAAAATACGATTTTATTGCGGATCGCAATAAAAAAAACACTAAGGGTTAATTGTGAATGGGGAAAATTATGGATTATGGTCATATTATCCATCATAAGCTGGCTAGGTAAAACATACTTATTTTGGCCAGTATAATAGTGACATGAAATTTGCACATCGTACCATGCCTACTGCTAGCATGGCTGTAGACTCCTGTTACAGGATGAAAGCCTTGTATGTCTTAATATGTCTATCATTACAGGAACATTCAGTCGGTAGTCACATCAGTATCATGTCTGTGGTGTGAGACGACTGGTACTCTGTCTTGTAGTTGCAGGAAAAATTAAGTGAGTCTCATTTGTATGCCATTTGGCAGGAAAGGTTTTAAATGTTACCTCAGACTGATTGGAGTAATTAGATGTGAAGTTAAGGCACACATTTAGTTTTGATGTTAATAGCACCGCTGCTGTTTCAGGGGTTTTATAGTCTACATGTGTACGTGTTCACTTCATGATCATATTTGACAGTTGATGAAACACAGTAAACAAGATATGAGAGATCTATCTGATGTTCACAGTTAGAGAGGACTGGATCATTCTAGTCGCATAGCACAGCTTGACGTTGGATAACTTTGTGGTATAACTGCCTGGACAGATGACCTGGATAATGTGTACCTTGTCAGATCATCTTCTCTGAGCTACATGGGTCAAATATTTCGCATCAGAGACACAATAGAGACTGTGGGGTTTTAGGCCCATTATTTTGTTATGGTGTATTTTATTGTTAATCCTGCAAAAGTCGCCAAACTTTACTGATAAGAAAGACTTTTCATTTTTATTTACCAGTATGTTTACAATGAGAAATCCATAGTAGAAGAGGCTGACGTGCCCAGTTATTGATGTCATTCCAGTAAATTAAGTTAATATAGAAATCTGATTTAACTTGAAGTTGAAGATTCAGTTTAATTCCATTTTCAACCAAAAAAGCATCGTAACAGAAATGTGAGAATTGACTTGCAGGGTTTTTTTTTTGTGTTTACCACACATTGCTTTAGGCATCCATATAATTAACCTTTACACCTCCATTTTCTGAAGGGGGCAAAGATAGTTCAGACTTTGAGGAAATGGATTCGGGTGTTGGGGTTCAGTGTCACACCTTCTCAAGGGCATACTCTGGATGTCTCCCTACTGCTGTGTATGCACCTACATGCATAAGATGTTTTCATTGATATTGTGAGTCAATTATATGTTTGTGTTTCATCTGAAACATTGAAGTTCATCCGCAGCATGCTCCAGGCAATTCCTTAAGGGAATAGCCTTGTTCTTTGTGTACCATGTCACTATCTCAGTGTATAGGAAGCATATCGATCCATCTTGCAAATCCCTCATGCTAAAACTTCCCCTTAAACAGTGCAGGTTCACAGATGTTCCTGCTGCATGTAACTGTACTATTGTCAGATAAAAAATAAAACAAATTAAGCAATTCTGCTATTTTTATTTATCTTATAGGCTATGTAAAAAAAAATTACATTTGGTCAAGTTCCTTAGATTTTGGATCAAATCACTTACTTGTGTAAAAAGACAAAAGGCTTAAATCCCTGCTTGCTGCTCCTAGTGTTCATTACATCCCACACAAAAAGTGAACATGTTATTCATAGTTGAAGTGCCAGGTGGGCTAAATTTGGGCACGGTATGCTAAAAACACCATATTCTAATTATTTTGACACATGTTGCAATTGCTATATGATTCACGATTAGTGTGGGAATGATCATTTTTGCTTTACAAATTACATTTTCAATGAAAAAAAACTATGATCATGCGAATTGTTTGGGGTCTGTAACAAAATGACTGATTTCTAGGCCAGGGCATCTCTGCTTTATATATTACTTACTACAGTAAAAATTATAATGCTGTTTTGTCACACATTTTACCTTTATCAGTTGGACCTTCTGCAATTTGCATATTGCACTTGTCTATATTGCGACTCTGATAATATTTCAATTAAATGTATTGCCCTAGCTAAGATGTAGAGTTTGCTTGTAAAATGTTAGATTTTTCCTCTGGGAAGCATTAATGGGTTTTCATCAGGCTATTAGATTATTCAGTATCTTGTGTGAAAGCAGAACATTTTGGTGGGTGGTGGCACTAGATGAAAAGTCACATATTTGACAAAATTAATAGGAATCGTCCTCTAGGGACCATGACTGTCCATTAGTATTTGAATCTAGCCAGTAGGTGTCACAATATCTTCTCTAGCTAGTGAATTAATGACAAAGTACCTCTGAAGGGATAAGTACCTTCTGCAAAATAACTTTCTTTTAGACAACATTGACATTTAAGAATCCCCAGTATAAGAAGTCTTGTCACTGTTATCTGTTAAAGACTATTTTTGGTGCAAGCTCTGGTGCAAAGAGGAGTCACTATGGGCAGTCATCAACCCTCAGTGTTCATGGATTTGTTTCGTATATGTGGGAAAGTGAGACGGAGAAAACTGTCTCCTTGATATGCCAGATGTTTCCTCAGGAGCTTCTCATATTGCCCCAGGCTAGACAACAAAGAGAGGCAGAGAAGTTCATTGAATCATAATGCTGTTTCCTCTTCCTCAGCATACTAACTTCTAGTATTGTTGTGATTGTTGACTTGCCTTAGCTTCAACATATAAATTATTTGGTAGAAAACACTTTTCCGACTAACTGTAACTGGGAAGTTGTAAATGGAAAATTTACATTTCCTGGTGCAGAGTTGTACTATCAGCAGAATACATGACCCATATAGATGCCTACATCTTGCATACATACAAACATCACACACTTACATGGGTGTGTGCAGAGGTGAGAAAGCATCTTGAGTTTGAACATTTTTTCCTTTTCATTCTGCATACAACTACCTTCCTCAGTTTTTTCATGTGTAAAAAATGTGTCCGTTGCTCCACCAGGAGAGAACGTGTCGGAACATGTGTGGCGAAAGTTCACTATTAATTGTGTCGTTCTCTCTATGTGTTCGGATGACCCTTCCTATCTTTTTTGTTTGAGCATATTGGACCCTTTACACTGCAAAATGTGTCAACTTTTATTTAAAATCATACAATCAGCAACAAGAATCACAAACTTTTTACAGAGAGAGAACTAAGTACGCCATATGGCTACTGCACGTTGCAATCTGTGATCATCATGTAACAGTAGCTTCAATGCTTAGTCTGTTGGTATGGATGGATGGATGGATGGATGGATGAATGGATGGTCTGTTTAGGCTTGTACCTTTCCTCAACTTGTGAAGTTTTGCCTGATATTCCTGTAACATCAGTTGACACAGAGCTGAGTTGAACCAACAAGTTCAAAAAGTCAGATTTACAAACAACAAATCGACCAGGGAAGAACGATGTTCTCCTCTTCGCTCCCTAACCATGTATTATTAGTATGTGCACCATTAATATTGTATGGGACACATCACACTCATTGTCACACTCATACTATAACATGATGCATGTCAGTTTGAATCAAAGCAGCAGTTCACATCAGATAACCTGATTTCTTGTGCTTTGGGTAACTTGTGAGTTGACACAGTGCAGGTAAGGAGACCTGAGGCACATCATCTCTTTTCACTCCACAACTACCTTCTTATAAATATAGCATCAATAGAGAGCCTGTCTGGTGTTTTGGGTGAGGAGAATGAAGCAACTTCACCTGAAGCCTCAGTGATCTTAGATGAATGGGGTGTCATTCAGGGAATAAGCAGGGCAGAGCGGGTGGATCTGATGCCAGGTGCTGCAGCTGCTAGTGAAGGCCATTCCTCTCAGCCTCAATCGTTTTTCAAAGCTTAACCTATCTTTGGGCTCCTTTGCACCGCTCTGTGAAGGAGCCTTTCATGAGCTCCTCCGCTCTTGGAAAAATGTTTAACCTCTCTTGCGGAGGTACACTTAATGTACCGACGCAAATATCTTTTCAGTTGTGGGGGGAAAAAAGTTTGCTTCAATCTTAAAGAATGACATACCTACATTATTTTATTTTTTTAAATGACTGACACTGTTGTTTTCCCTCAGGCTGAAGAGAAATATATTATAGTTACAAGGAGACTCATGAAACTGCGTCTCAAAGAGTTTCAAACCCGAGCCGAATGAAATATGTTTAGCGAAAAGGGTTTTTTTTGGTTTGATTTCTGAATCCAGGATAATCCAAGACACCAAAGGAGACATGAATTAATAACTTTACCCCAAAAGAAATGTTTCAACCACCAATCACCTCTGACTACTTCAAAACAGGTTAACAGCTAAGGCGGCATAGATGTTACCTTTTTTTGGGTGGATAACAAAATTTTTTATCCAAAAAACAAACAGCCAGAGCCATGCCAGCTAGTTTCACAGGAAAAGCTGTTGAAGTCTAACTAAGGTTTTCCTAAGAGAATTATGTTTGACTGTGCACAGGTGGACCTATCAATCTAGTGCCTGTTTACATGGCTTCCAGATGTTAGCCACCGTGACCAGGAACAATCCACAACTTTTATTGAAAGAACGGATATAGTCCTTAAAGCCCAGAATGTAACATTCTGCTATGTGCTGTATTTCGTATAATTGAATTTAAATACTGTTCCGTTTTTGTTGAAACTGTTTTAGAGAGGTGTTGATTCAACTGTTTGGAGGATGTAGTTTGTGGGGTTATTGAACTGTATTGCATTATAGAGGGAGATGTTTCTGTATTTCAGCCTACTCTCATCGGTATATTGAGAGGTAGGATTTATCGCAGGGCTTTTGTATTCAACTGCATTAGTTATGCAAGCTAGGTGTACCCAAAAAACTAGCAATGAGGTTAAAAAAAGGATGGAAGGAGCCCAGCATCATAACTTTCCTTACATCTTTATATACTGTACGTACATGTTTCAGTTCCCCCAAAAGAATCAAGCCATACCCTCACAGTGCTCCAGAGTTGAGGTGAATTACGCTTGATGTAATTAATGGTGTTTATTTAATGACCAATTAGTATTTTTGTCCCACATGTCTGTCTGAAATGTATCCAAGATTAGGTTACATGTGTTTATTTTGACCTTCACTCTCTCCCAAAATTAGAATAAATGTCATTTTAAGGGGAAATTTTAACACAGGCAATACATCAACCTTGCAGATAAAGTAACACTGGCGTTAGAGATCAGGCCAGGTTAATTCCACACACAGCAGGAAGACACAGAACAGGACAGGACAAGACTAGACAGGGCACCACAGGACAAGACAGGTACACAACAGGTCAAAACACACTGCATCACTGAACAGGATGGGTCAGAATAAGCTGGGATGTCACAAGACAGGACTGGGACACAACAGACCATTTCACATTTTAATGTGCTTGTTTCCTGTGATTGCTGACTGTGGGCGCTGTCAGTTGAAACTACCTCAGTTTAACAAACATGAGCCATTCCAGTTTCCATTCTTCAGAACACACAAAAGATGAACACTCATTTCACTGAAAGTTGTGCTGGTGGTAGTTGCCTGGTTATATTGTGCCATGGCAGGTAAAACAACAACAGTTTGAGAAAGGGAACTGGCAATGCTGCACTTTCAGCTCAGTGAATATCAGTGTTTGTTTTCCTCTGGGACTTGTGTTCTCCAATCTGTGTTTCTTTAGCTGTCATGTTGTGCATGCTGATGCATCTCTTTGCCTCCTGTAGGAGAACACACCTGGGTTCCTCAGCAGTAACACTGCAGAGAAACATAAGGAAGTTCTGCGTCTGACCATTGGTAACATTTGACATTTTTAAAATTGTTTGGTCATTTCATAATTTAAAAAAAATTCTATATTCGAGAGAAAAAATGTTTTAATTATCTTTATTTGACCCCTTGTGCAGTAAAGCTCCAGACATGAAATTGATGCTAACATAAAACCGGAATATTCTTTGATTCCTTTCTGTGCCTTGTGTTTTTTTTATTTTTGTATTATGGGTACCACTCTGTTCCCACTTGGTGTAATTTAATTACAGTGGACCTTGGCATGCCCAGGCAGTGCCCACGCAGAGCTGTGCAGAATGCCAGCCGGGAACATCCTGTCTTAGGCGACAGGAACATCAGACGCGACAGATGGCTCATAAATCATGGAGGTGCGTGCACAGTGTCAATGGGAGGCCTTCCTCTGGAGAGCACACTGTGAGCAGGTGGGCAGAGGGAGCATCAGCTCAGCAACATGAGCCCTGGACGCATTACCACTCTGACTGGGTAACTGCCTGGTGTCACAGAGGCAGAATCTGCAGTGAAAACATGGAGAAGTGCCTCCACTGTGTCACACTGTTCACTTTCAGTCAGCTTGTGTCTCAACATTTTAAGGTGTGACTTCATAGTGGGCAAGAGGTTGTTTTTATTTTGATCCTATCTAATTAGGATGGATCCGATTAGAGCTCTGCAAGTATACTCTGTGAAGGTAAAAAAAAGTTTTACAGCGTCTTACAACATGCACCATATGGCAGAGCGCTCACCTTACAAACTGAACCCAATTGTTGTAGATAAAACTCATGTAGGACTTTGTTTCTCTGTGAATCTGAAAAAGAGAAGAGCCAGAACAAAACAGGTTGGACCTGATACATACTCTTTTGTCTTTTATATTTGTGTGGCCTCCGACACAGGGAATTTATCACTGTTTTTATTTATTAAAAAACTGGTAAAAAAAAGTATTAAGCAACACAAATATCTGGGAAAAGCCCCCTTTAATAAAAGCATCTACCAGGGGAAACTTTCAAGATTT
This sequence comes from Dicentrarchus labrax, assembly GCF_905237075.1. Classification (NCBI taxonomy): domain Eukaryota; kingdom Metazoa; phylum Chordata; class Actinopteri; family Moronidae; genus Dicentrarchus; species Dicentrarchus labrax. Next base: position 7,438,350 of record NW_026136707.1, on the reverse strand, counting down.
TTACCCATCCATTGTTTTTTTATACCTACTGAAAATAGCACATAATCATCAGCCTAGTATGTCAACAATCCACTAGAGGATACCGCGCCAGTGTGTTTTGTCTCGCATAGGCATAAAATGACGCTGCAGTACCAGCAGGGGGCATGATGTGAGCAAAGGACAGACATAGTATCAAACCAACAGTCAGCGTTATTTTAACCCAAACCAGTCTTTTCCTAAACCCAACCAAGTAGTTTTGGTGTCTAGCCCTACCTAAAACTACAACCAACTAAAATGTTTTTTCAGCAAGCTTTAATTTGAAAGTCTAGCCAGAGGTTGCATATTGATTATTGCTAACATGAACGCAGTATCCTCTACGTACTTTGGAGTGACACCGTGTCATCAACGTTTTCCTCGCCAAGGCAGGAAAAGTACACGGTGGATCGGCGTGTGTATTACTCGCTTTGGTGTGATTATCAGCTGAATGAGCAGCTCATTCACATTTTCTCTTTACATCCACCTATTGATTTTTCCTCCTCTGCATTTTCTCTAAACTGAAGCTCTCATTGCAACAGAGAGCATAGCATTTTGGTGCATAGAACATAAAATCCATGTGAAAATGTATTTCAACCAAGTCTTGGTTCGTCTTGCATATATTGTTCAGTGGTTTGAAAATATTTATATACTTTAAATTGAAAGCTACGTGGTTTAATCTTCAAGACGAGTCCTTGAATTTATAAAACTCTGCGCCGAGGGTCATGTTATCTGCGGTTAAGCTGTTTCCATACATCAGTTCTCCACCAATGGTCAGTAAGGCTCTCTAAACTCTAGGCATCAGGTTTCCCCTCCATCGCGTTTATTCATTTCTCATCAGTTGTGAGTTAATTAAGACACCACTGCATTAATTGATCCTGATATGCTATTCATTCAGGAAAAGTAATTTCCTTTTTGATTGTTAACTGCCTTGGCTTCTAATCAACGTTTTACTTTGCATTGACTCACATGAAAGACTTGCGGCTCCTGTGAATGTAAGGCACAGTGTGCAGCAGGTGGCAATATGCTACATAAATAAATAGCAATCCTCCTTGAATTATTTATTTCTCATTGAGTTCACTTGAAGGGTATGTTTGACGAACAGTGGACCCATTTCAAACCCCAATGCACAGAGTTGTTCAGGTTTATCATTAGGTACTGCATACAACTGCCTCCTCTTTTTCATTCTTAGAGAGATATTGATTAAAAACTTAAATCAGCTTAGTCTCATACATCTCATTCATTACATTTTCATGCGAAACAAGTGAAGTATGGCAAAGTGCGGTTTAGATTTAAGAGAAATGGACAACATAACATGGCACAGTATGCCATACTGTAAGAATAATAATATTCTATAAATAACATGTATTTTTGTATGGTTTGACAACATGTGTTGCCATGCAGGTCATTCACTTGTAGCACAGTCTGGCATCATTGAGCAGATGAAAATATGAGCAGCTGAAGTGGTGTTTTTGTTCCAAAACAAATAAGGTTTAAAAGCCAGACATCACCAGCTGGCAAAGAACCAACCCTGCAGATATATTATGGTCATTTAATTCTATCAGACAATAAATATCTTAGTTATTGTGCCTTTAAGCAATGAGGACTTAATGAATATGTATGCAGCATGGTATTTTAATTACACCTGGGTCAAATAGCATTTGCATATTATTAGTGTTTTGGAGGTTTAACCTGCTAAGAGTAGCAGATGATTAGGATTTACTGAATCACAAACATTTTTTAAGTGTCCAATGAGCTGGCAGTGAGTAAAAAATTAATTATTATTAAATTATTTTTAAATACTACCACAGCATTGTAAAAAATGTAGGGCACTAATTGTTTTGCTTGCCAAACTCTAGCTGTTATAAAACAGGATGAATGTAAATTTTAGGTATTCAGCAATAAATCAATGATAAAATCAGTCAAGCCAGATCTGTTGGATCACTCATGGTCCAGCTGATGCTGAAGACCATTATGGGATGATCAAGACTAAAAAAATCTACAGGTAGAGTTTGTTTATGTGCAGTATTAATGTCCATGTCCATGATCCCTTCTCCCTGAAAGTTATTTTCCTGTTGGTTTTAATCATTATCTCAGAGCCATTATAATGACTTTTTCTACATGGTGAGCTCGGGAAGGTTACAGCACGACTTAGCCTAACAATGAGAAAGGGAGACCTCAGCAAAGGTTACACCTGCTTGATCAGTGGGTCACCAGGAAAGAAAGGCAACAGCAAATGAAAAATTCAAGATGATTTCAATTAGTGACAGGAAAAACCCTTTGATAACCGGATATATGGCTATATAAACAGACTGACAGATGAATTGATGAATAATACACTAACAGACTTTATAAGTGAGATTGATTTCTTCTCAGATCAATGCTTCTCATACTTACCTTGATGTGAAAGTGCAGGTATAGCCATTATGAATCAGAGCACATCACAAGCAGTCTCTAGGGAACCCCCCTCTTCTGTGTAAAAAGACTAGCTGAAATATTCAGCATTAAGTCCACCTGAAGCCAATGTCACTGATTCTCCGTTCTCCAGCTGGCTTGTAACACACACACACACACACACACACACACACACACACACACACACACACACACACACACACACTTACACTCCTGGGTGTGCATACTAATGTCTGTGTGCTAAACACCTTTCCATCATTCCTCTGATGAAATCTCTAGGCACACAGATCCGCAGTTGTTTGAATTGTTTGTTTGGAGTTTTATATTCACTTGTTAATGAAACACAAATGCACACAGCATCTCAAAGTGAAGTGTGGGATGCTGTCGTTCTCAGTCTGTAACCTAGAATAGGAACATCAAAACTTGTAAAATCTCCAATGACAACTTATGACTTTGAAAGACGATGTGGATTGAAATTCTGCACAGCACAGAAGCATGTAAATGATTTCTAGTACTGATTTTAAAGGAACATTTTTTTTACATTTTTAGGCACTGGTAGTGGCGTGGCAATAAGGACGGCAACGTCGGTCAAAAACTTTGGTTCAGACAGAAATATCTCAAAAGCTATTGAATTGCCATGGCGTATAATGGTACAGACATTCTTTCATTGATCATCTAACAAAAGCCTTTGGTTTTATGACCACGTACCTGCAAAACCTCCTCCGCTCTACTTTATGTTTAGTGCTAATTAGCAAATGTTAGAATACTAACACATTAACTACACTAAGATGGTGAACATGGCCTATTAGCACTGTCATTAGGAGCATGTTAGCAGGCTGACATGAGCATTTATCTCACTGTATAACCTGAAAAAGCTGCAAGCATCACTACATTTTAGTAGTACTATGATATTACTATTTCTATTTTTACACATTTGAAAGAGAATATTCTGAAAATATAAATCTTACTGCATATAGACAGATGTTGTACCTATGCTATTGAGTCCACAATTTAGGAGACATTTCTTCATGTAATATTATTTGAAATAAACAATTTGGATAATTTAAAAATTGAGTTTTTCCTTCCAATAAGTGATTAAGTAGATATTTTATGTAGTAGGCTAGTCATGCACATCTAGTGGTATCCCATGATCCCATATGTCAACAATTAATTTGATAATAGCCAAAACTAAAACTAGTTATAACATAACAACAAATCTTCCTTTAGGAAATAATTCAGTAAATCAATAGTTTATAATTAAAGTAATAATTCAGGTAGGAAGTTGTTAAGACGGAAAAGCGAAACCTTGGACATAAATCTCATGTTTATGTCACTCATTGGATACAGTATGAAAAAAGAAATTCCTTTTCATTCCACACATATCATTTTTTGACAGTGACTGCCAGAGTGGCAGCTGTAATTAGGCTCCACTATAAGGCATCATAATTTGAGTGTCAGCAAATCAAGGTCTGTTCTCTGTCTTTGTCTTTGGTGTTCTTTTTTGTTTTATTTTTCTATCTAGTCTCTTTTGTTTGTTTCTACAAATGCAAGCTTTTGGTGAGCAAGATGCCATATTGAAGTGCTGATTTGAAATGTGCTGTCAGGCGGTTGCTGTGTTTTTTTTTAAGACTGAAGCAATTTACCACAACAAACACCTGATTACAAATGAGAGAGGCATGTGGGACTATTGTAGTAGAGTAACTACTACGGACAATTACATTTTAATTAATATCATTATGTTTTGCATCTATTATTGCTGGTATCCATTTAGATGACCTCATAATTATGCATGATCATCTTTCCTGAGCAGGCTGTGTTTCACACATTTTAGCTGACCATGCACCTGCAGCCTTACCTGGAGGGGATCTCCTCGTACCCCAGCCAGTAGACGTTATACCAAGCTGCAGGTCAGAGGCAGCAAAAAGTCAAATGTAGAACCCATTTGTAACAGTCCTTCCAATCCCACAGCATGAAGCATCGTTGCCACTTCCTGTTTGACCCATGGTGACGAGTGAGTTGGACATATACTCCCTTTGAATTCTTCATACATTATCGCTGTAAGTAGTAGATATAAATTTGTATTTTGTTTATGCTGAGTGCTGTTTGTAGTGTTATTATTGTTTTTAAGAACAGCGGTCTATCTGAGCAACCTTTAGAGCAGGTCTTTCAATAGCATTGACATTTCCTGTCAGCACAGATAAGACATTATTCCATGAAACTGTGGCTGTTCCTGGAGTGGATTTCCGCTGTATTTGCAGTACTGTCTCCTGTCACCGCGAGGATGCTGGCCAATTAAAAACTCAAAAATCTGTGTTATTCAGCAAAACCAAATGACTGTTGACTGCTGTGCAGAAGCCTACAGTGCGGAGGTCTGAACTTCCTCTGAAAAGTTTAGGGCGTTAGCTTCCAGATGGTCGACAGATCCGTTTAATGCACCATAGGGGAGGATGTGACTACTGCCGCAATAAAATTACACTAGTCACATATGACATTTACTAAGCCTTATTGTGCAGCTATTTTTAAGCAAAACTTAATTGATCTGATAGTATACTTTACAATATACATGATTTGTGTTTTTGGTCATTGTTTTAGAAATATTTGATCTTCTTAAATTACTCTTGTTGAAGAAGAGAAGAATAACGTTGTATAAAGCCTTTTGTGGCTCTAGGGGGAGCTGTGTTTAACCTGATATATTGTGATGTCACATGAGTCAACTGTTTACGGTTAAGTTGCACTATGGCTAATGTGGGTGCAATAAATACGACGATATCTATGGTTCTCCTGCATCTAGCTGTCCATGTCCACCATGAGTCTGATAATCTTATAAGTGCTAAATCAATGGAGTAAAGTAAACTATAGTCAATTTGAATTTCCACATTACCAGGAACTATAAAAGTGTATCACATCTATAATTTTATTGGGAATTTCTGTTTTCAAGTTCATTTCACTTTCATGGTGTCTAAGCAGTAAAACAACGTGCAGTGCCAGGTCTGGAGGCAGAAGGGCAGGTGGGTGCTGACAGAGACGGGTGCACAAACACCATGAACAGAGGGAAGGAGCCAAGACCTGCCAAGCATACACAGGCACCAGCAAGCCCCCAAATGACACAACATATGGAGTACAGCTGAAAAATCCCTCCACCCGCCATCATCTTATCCTCTTTTCCTGCCACACAGCAGCTCTGTGAAAAACAGGCACCAAAGCTGTGATAGCAAGTGGAGAATTTGAATATCTATTTTTGTAACAATGGCAACCATGTTAGGCATTCTCAGAAGACATGCTAAATCCTATCTCGATTCAAACTGAGAGTCCCTCTGTTGAAAACATCTAATTCCGTATAATAAGTGAATCAGTGAAGCTTGTTAGGCAATAACATTTTCCCCTGCAGTATCAAAGACTGCGAGGTTATACCTGAATACTGCGGTCTTGTGAAGACAGAGGGTATTTAAGAATTCAGAAAAGCAGAATGTGAGTGCTGTTATTTCTGATGCATGTTTCTCTTGATACCGTCTGTTGTTATTGTGTTGCCATCTGCAACTGCTGTCCACCTCTCATTAAAGAGACAGAGGCCAATTACACTGACAACTGTCCACGCCTTCATTAAAGGCGTACTTCACACTGCAGGCCAAAAAGTGCTTGGCCTTTGACTTTTTACCACATCACTTTTGTAAAGCCCGATTTCTACAAAAAAGAAGAGAAATTCCAGTCTTTCTTTTGCCGGCAAAAGAAATATTTCTCAGGTTTTCAGTGAGATAGAGATGATAGAGGAATCAAGGCTTGGCAGCAATCTCCAGCATCAGCCATCACAGCCTAAGAGCTCTCTCTTTCAGCTTTCGCTCTTCCTTTCCAAGCTTATTTATCCTTCCTAGGCTTCATTTTCTCCTCCCTCTTTGCCTCTTCAGAACCACTCACTGTGCCACTTGGTGCAGCTCCATTGTAAAAGTATCCAAGAATTTACCACCTACCACACCATCAGCATGGCTATGACTGCAGGGCATGTCCAGATGTGCAGCTGATCAGACCGCCGTTACCAGCAGGCCCTACACCCACAGACATTTAGCTGATTCACAGGGTGTCACAGCCAGTATATATATGCTCCTGGCTTCCCACTTATGGGGCGTTGGAAGATGATTGAGCTCCAAGTAACTTCCACCCTGCTGATAGGCTCACAGGAATTCATTGCCTCTTCTTCAAAACCAAACATGGGATTCATCCCTAAGTCTTGCCTTGAGTTTTACAGATGGTATGTTATAAAATGTTTGTTGTTTGATGGCAGTTGATAAATTCTGTGCCAAGGCAATGACACTTCTATGACCACTGACGGTATTCATTACTGGTGTCTTTTGTGGAGGAGAAACGCCTGTCACCATCTGTCATCCCCGACAAACACATGGATCAAAGCTTAGAGTGGGAACATGGAGAACATGTAAACAGTAAAGTTTAAAGTACTTGGCCACACAGTTCCCATTTACGAGGCCTGTGGGCTGGATTAGCTCAGCGACGTACATATACACGTGCTAATCTAATGGGTCACTGTTAAGGTGCTTCCAAACAGTGAAAAGCTGCTGCCGCCACCTTCAATGTTTGTGGTTTAAACGCGATGGTAAGAAGAGGAATGGTGGCTACCGCTCTTGCACAACTATCTACTGCTGATGTTTAAACTGATAATGGTTTGACTCGATGTGATTTCTCTGGTTGCCATGGTAACAGCGAACTGCAACGGCAAGGTGAAGAAAATTGAATTATCATGGGAAATGATACAGGAGCTGATTTTCAAGGTGTCTACGTTGACGGTCACAATGAGCCAGATAGCAGCCTGCTGCACAACAGCCAAATACCCATATAAGCTTAAGTATCCTTCTTATCTATAGCGTAATAACTTCAACACACGTCTTGCCTTGCACCTGATGAAGAGCTAAACAAAAATTCACTGGTGAAAAGTGGACTGCTTATGTCAGTTTTGAAGGCTATTAGCTGCTCAGCTGCAGGTCTTTAAACAGCATGTAGACTTCAGTCTGGTTAGATGTTGGTGTGGTACTTACCCTTCAGTACCACTAACAACACACTGTCTTCCCATGACATGAAGGCCACGATACATGTTTGTTTACTTTGTCTCTTGTTCCCTACAGTGTAACATTGGCACATTGGCAGCCTGCCAGCTGCTGCCAGTCAAACACAGATACGCCCCTATAGCCGGCTGAGACGAAAAGCAGCATAAATGATATTTTTTGTTCTTTCAAATAATAAAAAAACTATTAATTTTTAAAAACACTGACTGTTGAAAATATACTATTATATTCCTCCTGAGCAAACTAGTTTTACCTGACTACCTTTATCTGACCTCTGCAAGATTCCCAACATAAAGTGACAATGAAACCACCCATCCATTTAAATGGCTACAAATCAGGGTAGTTGCCATTGAATAAGAATCTAACCTTTCTATATTTGATTATATTTGGTCATTTGCAGATGTAAATGTTTCATTTTAGCTGATAATTCAGAGTATAAACTTGAAAGAAACAAAAGTTAGTGCTTGGGGTCTTATAAACCTGAAACAAATCTCGAAATTCACAGCAACTGCTGATAATAAAAAGAATGCATTCAAAAATCCTGAAAAGAGAGATACTCAAATGATGAGTGGGAAGCGCATTATACAGCTCATAAACTAAAGAGTGAAAATGAAAATAAATGAAATCCTGAACTTGTGCAGAAAATAAAACTAATTTGAGGAAGGGGGGCTGAAATTACCTTGCTATTCGTACAAATACTGCCTTATTTGTTATAATTGTCATTATCATCATTAATATTGTTGAGCCGTCAATAAATGAAACAACATGAGGCTCAGACTCTGGTAGCTGGCTTAGTTGAATTCTGCCTTCAAGGAAAACTAATTAGGGACTCCTGATGAATACATACAGTATGTGTAGTGGAGGATAAAAGTCAGGAAATCATGCAGTATGTTCAGGTAATAAACCGTGGCAAAATACACTAATAATTTGAACTAAAAAAAGTAGACAGTGTAGACTTTGTAAAACTATAAATTAACTCACCAGACTTAAACCATACAATAGTTGCATGTGGATTTGCTGCACCTTCATTTGCTGCTACAGTTCAGCTACAGTCAGAATTTGCTGCTGAGCATCATGGGAATTAGGGTGTTGCCTTTGCTTGCATAGCAAAAACACTGTGAGGAAGACACCACTGTTGATTCATCATTACTCTTTTCCCTTCTTTCTCTTCTCAGCTAGCTCACTTGGGTTTCTCAGCCTCTGTAGAACCAGACATAGCTAATTAATGCCTGACACTAAGCCGAGCATGGGGAGATGGTTTGGGACAGCACCATGCAAAGTGGAATCCACCACATCCAAATGAGGCCTGACAGGTGACTGTGTCCCCAATGCAAGCCACTGCATGCATGCTGGAACCAGCCACAAGGGGCATTTGTTTAGGACATCACAAGCAGCATTTGCTGACTGCTCCTTTTCCTAATTGGTATGGAATTTAAAGGAACCATCCTGGTTGTGTCATTGCTAATTATACTTTTGTTGTCACTTTTTTTCTTTGTTATGGAAAGCCTGGAGAGAGGGACAGATTGCAAGCAACAGTCTATGTTGGGTTAGTTAAAAGATGAGAAGGCTCTAAAAAAGCCAAATTTAATTGTCTCAAATCGCAGGCTCAGCACGCCTGGCGCAGGCGAGCCTCCATGATGAAAGCTGTTTGACCATGAGATGAATTGGAGGGCTTTCTAATTTGGTAGTGTGGAAACAAATGGTTTGCTTCCTCTTGTACACAATCATTCTCTGTCATTTTTTTGTAGCTATCTCTCTTAGTGTGTATTTTGACCATCTTTTTCTCACAGAAACTGTTGCTCTTTGCGTGTGTGTGTGTATGTGTGTGTGTGTGTGTGTCTCTCTCTCTGTTCCTCCTCTCCTTTCCCTTGCTCCCTCTGCTGATTGCTATTCGTGCTTTGGAGCCAGCCTGAGCCCTAGAGCTCAAAGAGTTCAGTATCTGTTGTCTACAGTGGTGAGAGGAAGAATGAGGAAGCTGCGGTGGAAGAGTAGAAATGTGAAGGAAGAGAACCCTGAAATTCAGTACAACAGTCAACAGAAATGCCAGTGTATTCATCTAATTCGATCATTTCCAGGAGAATAAACGTCCCTGTGCTCTTATCGGAAACATGAGGCGCTACCATGATAACTCTGTTTGTAAGCTACCATTCTTAATGTAAATCTTTATCACATAAGAAACCTACCATGTGATTTTTATCAAATATTATGTGTCACTCTTTTGCATTTCACTTTACAGGCTCATTAGTGTGCTTTGTCTCTGCTATTCAAGTTTACATAAAACTGAAATCAGAGTGCTTGTTTCTAGGGAGGAACTTGTTGCAGTAGTAGTCAATAGCTCTGAATGTATATGTCCCCTTGTCAAGCAGCTATTAGCTGATCCTGTCAGACTGGGAGCTCCCAGCATGACCAGTTTGACGACAGGGAATACAGTATCATGGTTGTTTGGGGGGGTTTTTTTTGCGGGGTTTGGCTCCTGGCGCTCTGGAGCTTTTTGCCTTAATTTGACAGGACAGGTCAAGATAGACAGGAAGGGGGGGGGGAATGACACACAGCAAAGGCCCACAGGTCTGACTCGAATCGAAAGCACCATAATGGTACACTGGACAGATGTACCTTTAGCTGTTTTTTACTGTAGCAGTTTAAAAAAATAACCAAATCAAATATCTATAACAACCTCACACTTACACATAAATGAAATGCACAAAAAACATATTAAAGATTGCAAAGCTGCATGTACTCTGCACTTATCTCTCTCTCGACTCGTACATACAAACAAGCGCACGCACATACAAACGCCCACACACAACCACTGGAAAAGACACTCTGGCAAATATTGTTTACTGATATGCGGATTGGGTTTAAGACCGGAACGCTGAGCATTTCAATCTAAACAGTACACACTCTTAATTGGATTGTGTGCTTATGTGCTTTGATGTGAATCCTCTAAGGACTGTATATTATTAGGCCTAATTGATTCTGATACATATTTACACGAGTTTAGAAAATGAGTCCAAAACAAATGTCAGTGGTTTCATCATGAACCTAATAGCGGCGCATTACATGCCACCTTTTGGTTGAAACAGCCATTACTGGAACATTGTGCCATTACAGTGTCAGAGTTCACTGGTCATTTGGCAGTCCGGTGAGGCTGCTCTGTCTGTGTCAACATCTTGTGGAAATGACACCACGGACCTCCCGCTCATCACAAATGAGGCCCAGAGGGGATGATGGGAGCTGAGCGTGGGGGCTCAGCATCACCCTGAGGTTGAGAGGTGGAGCGCTGATCCTCTGTTGCTGAGCTCGTATACTCTAACCTTTCTCCAGAGGGTGTGTGTCAAGCGATTCAACCTCATCCACATGGAATATAGGTCTGCTTTAGAGTCCCTAGAAATGTTAGCCAGCACAAAGCAAAGTCACAGTCGCTTTGCTGATGGATACGCCACCACCAATGTGTGTCTCTGGGTGTTCATCTACACTGTCCATTGTGTTGAAATCCACAAGTCAAATAGCATAGTTCAAGTCAAGTCTAGTCAATTTTTAACAACAGACAGACGGTCTACAAAGTGCAGGAGCAGAGGATTAGGTCCATGGGTCGATTGAGGGTTGGTGCCACTTTTTGGCTTCAGTCCGGGTGACACTGTGGTGGGCAAATAACATGAGCTCCTTGGCCAAGCGGGCATTCACATCTTTGGTTTCACATCACCTGCAATTTAAATTCCATTACTCGCCTTGCCACACTTCAAATAAAGCTTGGGCCTATTAATTACCAAAGTATGGGTTCAGGGTAAAGGTGAACATGCAATTACAGAATTAAATCAAGCCCCCGTTTAGCTTGTCAGTCCTGACAGAAATAATTTGAGTGAATTATTAAATGCTTCCACTGCTCTCAGCTGCTTCATTGCTGCAAGAACTCAAGCGCTGCTTCTTTCTCCTGCTTTTAACGTAAAGCGATTAATTGTCCCCCCCGTCTTGAACTGTACACGTTTATGAAAAACAAAATAAAAATGACCCACTGTTACTGCTGCACGTATGCTTCCAAATGTTTTCTGTGCTCTTTGAACCATATAATAAAGAAAGTCAAGCTTAATGAGATCATTATAAATTTGCGGTGGTTATGGTAATCATGCGGAAATTGTATATCATTATCGCAGGTTTTAGGTCTAGTGAATTAGAAGTTTTAATTAGCTACCTGTTCAGGTAATTTAAAGTTCTGAGGTGATGTTTTTAATCATGCTAGGATTGCAAAATAGTTAATATTCAAATGACACCAAAGGATTTACACTTATTTACAATTCTTTCTTTTTTTAACCAAGCCCAGACAAACTTTTCTTTAGCTGTTTAAATACAAGATTACTCACTAACAAATGTGTTCAAAATTGCACAGAAGTGGAAATATTTGCTTGACTTTTATCCTTACTGCACACACCACCGTGCTTTTAAATGTGTTTCACTTCACTAAAATGAAAAGTAAACGAAAATGTCTTGTTTGGTCGAAATCTGCTGCTAGCAAACATTTTAACTAATTGCCTGTAATGAAGCAATTTGCCGGTGGCTGACTGGATTCAGTGGTTGAGTTTTGGTCCCTATGACAACCAGCTGTCTGTAATTAGTAAATCAAGCCAGGGTGAGGTTTTGGGCAGTCAGAGTGGCTGCAAAAGAAGTCAAGAGTGGCAAGTGTTCTCACTAATTGTATTGCAATGAAGTTTATGCTGACATAACTGCTAGGATGTGTGTACCTCTGGTGGTTTTTCTCAGGTATTTTAATCTTGAATGTTTCCTGTGGTTAGAAAACAATCAGCGCTGTGCTGTTTGGCTTACAGTGTTTGTTGTCTTTTGCAGCTCCATTGTGCTTCACTCTGTGTCAGCTGGAGGTGTGTATTGTGCTAAAACAGCAAGAGGTATGTAGTGCGTTTTGATTGATGTTACTACTTTCTTATAATTACCAATTAGCGGGTATATTTGACATTTCAAAACAACGAAACAGCACATAGAGAATATGCAGTTTGTCAACACTGTGTTGTTCCATTGCAGCCCGTGCAGCTGCCTTGGGTTTGGATTATCCTGGAGTCCATGGAGCCCCTGATCTCTATGGACCAGCTCACCATGGGATGCAGCGCGACACAATGCCATTCAGACGTCAACCTTACAATAACAATGGGCGTGAATTGGCTGAGACTGAACTTAACATGGCCTCCTACGGAGAAAATCAACCAGGAGTGAGATCCCTAGATGACAGAATACATAAACAAGCTAGCCCCAGGAGTTCTGAATCTGCATTTGTACTGAGCCACGGCTTGACAAGTCCAGTTCAAAGTGAATACACCACCAACCAAGTGCTTAGACTTCCCAGAGGACAATCAGTTATTAACCGCAAGTCCAATCTTGAAGAGGTCAAGCACATTGCCCCTCCAACTCTGGCTGAAGCCCCAGGCCAGTCTGACCTTGTGAATTGGGATCCTCAAGGTCGCAACAAACCGCTCTCATTTGTCTACAATGAGAATGACCTTGTTGTTGACGAGTCTGTCCCAAATAGACGTGGCATGTCTCTGAGAGGGCTCCCCCCGCCCCAAAGCTGGGGTCATGGCACCTACCGGAGGGGTCTAACAGGGTATGGCCTGGGAAGAGAAGTTCCTGTCCTTGGCTCATCGGCCTTCTCCAACAAAGACCACGTCAGAGCAATGACTAGCCGAGGTCCTGCTGATGGCAGACTGAGAAGGATTAGTTTCCCTGGCCATCTTGCTCAGCCCCTGCACAGAAGCCTCAATGTCAAACAGTTTGTTCAAGGTAACCCTGTTCTTAGACATATGACAAAACCACAATCAGGTCCCGTTAGAATAGGTCAGTGAGCTAAAATGTTCTGACACATAGCTTGGCTGTCTTGTCAAATATTGTCCCTGTAAGGAGTTCTTAAAGTTAACAGGCAAGCATTTTGTGAAGGAAAAGTGTGATTTCAGAATCTATTCTGGGTCTCTCTAACCTTTACTGAAAAGGAGCAATGTCCAGCTTATCTGTGTACAAGCTTCTGTCCTCACTTGTAGCTCTAAAACAACTCTCATCATAATAAACAAAACATTAGAAATGGTTATATTTCTCAGTGCATCTCTCCCTCTTTATTTATTTATTTATTTATTTTTTTTTTTCCTCCATCATAAATGTCTCACTAAGGTCTAGATGTTACCAGAGTGCCATCTGTTGGTCCTAATGGGTAGATATCATTTTGGCTCACATTGTTGTACACAGGTGCTGCTTAACAGAAGGTCAGCCTTTGACAAATCCCATAATCTGTTTACAATCTGTTGTTTGCAAGTACTACTAGTGGTTATGTTAATTTCTCCAAATAACCTTGGTCTTTCAGTGATGGCATGTTTCACTGGTGGTCTGGCATTTCTGATAGAGAAAATGAGGTGTTAAAATGCAGCCTTAGAGTTTAAATTTGGATAACTGTCAGCAAATATTGAATATTTATCCTTGCCCTCACTCTTTTTCCACAGGAGAGCAGGAACTAGCAGCACAGGTGGATTTTCTCCGGAAGTTTAATTGAAGAAACGCTTCATATGTCAATCCTTGGCTTTGATTCCTCACTGAAAGACATTTGAGTGTGTGGGATGGTAGGCGAGTAAGGTTACCCAATGATTGACCCATAAATCAATCAATCAATCAATCAATCAGGAGCCAGAAAGCGAGTTGGTTATGAGCCATACATCACACAGGATGTAACATTGGGTAGAAAAAGGCTACTATTCAGCAGCAACAAACAGCCAGTTTGACACCAGGAGACCACATATTTAGTGGCATGACACCAACTTCAAAACCTAGAAGCAGAGTATATTTTGCACAAATTATTTTGATCTCAAGAGATATCAACCACAAAGTGAAGAGAAAAATACTTCTGCTTTGATTTGTTTCTATCGTCACTGTTATAATAATAGCATATGATGTTTGCATATGTGCTGAACAAAGTGCGTTGTTAAAATGTATTTAATTCTGTTAATGTAATGTCTCCATGGTAATGTCTCTGCATCAGTTAAACAAGTGGTTTCCTCGCATATAGTTCTGATATACTGATTCTGCTTTGACACCCTGCAGTTGTTCACCTCCTTACCCTCGATCAATGACTTAATGACCCCTTATACAGGTTGAAAAAGGAGGGCGAAAGTCAGAGCGGGTAGGGGGAATCAACTATGCATGAACAACATGTGGGCTGTAGCAACCTAAGATTAACCTGGACTATATTTAATGCACAAAGTGCACATCACCTGCTGCTTGCTGGTTTAATATCACAAAATGCATTCAGAAAGGACACTTAAAAGCATAAAGTGACTGACACGTTTGCCATATCTTTATACCAGAACCTCTCCACTGCAATACAGTTTAACTCAAGCTTTACACAGTCACATAAGATGGTTGGCAAATCTCACCTATAGAGCAATAACCTGATTAATTTCCATAAGGGAGGTAATCAGCATTGGGTGGACAGGACATTTATATCTGTAAAATATAAAGCAATCCAAAACACAGACCACAAAATAATGTTACTATAACATTTACAAGAAAGATGGATTTATTGAGACATCAAGGGGTTTTAATTTGACTATATGGTAATTATTGTGGCTGAACAATGATATATTGTATTACTTATTTCAGTAAATCACCACCACACACTATTTTTTTCCACCTGTATAACAAAAAAACTAAAATTGTGTTCTTTTGCTACTATATTGTAAGGCAGTAAGGCCTTAAGACGGATTTAAATCAACAGCTCTTTGACGGTCAACAAAAATGTAACAGGTATAATTTGTTGCTGAGCTATTGTGCGCACCAGGTCTGTACGTCACTGCCTATACCACTATTGATTGTGTGTGAGGTTTTGTCTGCAAACCAGACTGATCTTGCTTGTGAAGTGAGTGTGTATACCTGGCTGTAAATATATGCTTTTTATCATGTCTGCCTACAGAGAGCATTTATGCTTGCCTAGAAAATGTGCAAATATTGAGGCAGTGTTTATTCCTTTTACAACCCCTGAACAATGGCTACTTTTGTGCAGTTTGAACAAAACAAATGAAAAGAATTAACAGTGCCAAAGTAGCTCTGTAGTCAATTGAGCAGCTGTACTAGGCACATTTAGAAATGAGCAGCAGTAAGTAATAAGTAACACTGTAGACCACACAAACTCAGGCCACACCAACAGTCACAGACCTCAGGTTCCTGTTGGTTGTTTTAGTTTATCATTGAATACAGTTTTAAGTTGGCTGGTTTCACAGGCTGGCACTCCGTGTGTGCTGGCATCCCCCAACAGCATTCAACAAAACGGTCCACAGACCAGTTTAGGTTTAATGTCCGTCGGATCATTGTCCACAGTCCAACACACAGTAAAAGTTTATAGAGCCTGCAGAGAAAGACGTACCACTCTACTAAGTCAGTGGAGCTTACACTGCTGATGTTGTTGGCTTTCGGCTACAAAGTATTCTCAAAAATTGTCTGAATGTAAAGACTATTATTATGGTTATAAAGGTAATCTGTGTAAAAACAGTCACATGCATAGTTTATTAATGCAGCCTAATTAAAAGAGAGACCAAAATACCAAGCATGACTTAATTTGTATAAATAAATTTGACTACCAACAAAACGATAAATACTTAATAAATACATCAATCTAAGTCAAACATACATAAAATAAATTATAAAAAAATACGAACAAATTATTAATTAGGATGGTAAATGTACACAACTTACAATTCCTGGCATCACAGAACAGGTACCCTTTTTTGGCAAGTACAAGTCAACATTGGCTCTAATTTGGAGAGCATTTAGTTCCCCCAATACAACAAAGGTGGTCTTTGTGAGTGTAAATATTATGTATACCACTGTACATTGTAGTTCTATTCTTCCAACATAACCGAGCTGTTAGAATGGCTGTTTGCAAATGCGTACCCATGGGTTCAAGCTCAGAACAACCCTGACTGCCTTGTTCTGAGAGCTAGGAAAGTGAAAGCTTTTGTCACTTTGAAAATCTGTTGTGTGCTTTGACAAATATTAGTGGTAATTTTCACCGTCTGTTGATGTCAAAATGTATCAGTGTGTATCAGAAGTATAGTAAGCTGCCACAGTGTGGTGAAGCCCAGTTTGTTTTCTCTTTTCTGACATTAAAAGACAGCAACTGAGACCCCCACAGTCAACAACAGTAGAGGCCTTTTAAATACCTGTTTAACAAAACTGCTTTTCCTTCCTCCAGCCTGGGAGGTGGGACCATACAAGGGATCCAGAGATAAAGCTGATAGGTCATTGAATTATTAAAATATTTTTGTCACACATAGTTCAGACCTTTCTCTTCTCTTTTTTTTCTTCTTCTTGTGAAATACTGCATACTGTCACTTCTTCAGGCCACTCAAGATAGTTTAAATTAATTACCCCATAATGGAAAAATTCTGCAAAACTACCAACCAAAAATAACGTGATGAAAGCTGACATTATTTATTTTGAAGGCTCACGTGTCAAAACAGTTGTGAATCACGGCTCTTTTTCAGTGCAGCAAAATCTAACCTTGCAAAAAGCTGGAATGCGTTTCACACATATGCTTATTCTACTTTTCCTGCCTCGCAGAACAAATCCAACCACAGTTTTATCAAAGCTCTGCCATCTCCTCAGTGTGTTACGCTACACATGTTGTAACACACACCTCTTTTAAAGCAACCTTCATTGTCTTCCTTTACACAATCCCAGAAAATGGTAGTTAATAAGAACGTGTATTTGAGCTTGTGTGTTTTTGTGTGTGTGGGTTTCATAATGTGTGTGTTTCCTCCGCGTCTTGTTGTCCCACACAAGGCTTTCAGTGAGCCCACTATAGCCTGCCAGCACAACTGACCTGTGGTAAGGGGGAAATCAATAGTCAATTCCATTTTGCAGCCAGCGTGTGACAGGTACTAGATAGGAGTGGATTGGGTGCATGTAAGGAGCAGGAGCGTGAGTCAGAGCTTGTTTGACCCCCTCTCTCTCTCTCTCTCTCTCTCTCTCTCTCTCTCTCTCTCTCTCTCTCTCTCTCTCAGTGCCACTGTCTCACTCAACCAACCATCGTGGCGGAAACAGCAGTGAAGTGCAAGGGGCCACGCTCCTTGGTGTGCAGCAACTCAGCTTAGGGTATGTAATCACATTAAGCATCATATAGTGTGAATGTTGAATATGACAGATGACTGT
The DNA here is from genome assembly GCF_905237075.1 of Dicentrarchus labrax. Lineage (NCBI taxonomy): Eukaryota > Metazoa > Chordata > Actinopteri > Moronidae > Dicentrarchus > Dicentrarchus labrax. Next base: position 7,420,663 of record NW_026136707.1, on the reverse strand, counting down.
GATTATAACTGAATCAGAATCAATACTATATGCCAAATACCAGAAACACACAAGGAATCTAACTAAACTGATTTGTGTGAATGAAATACATATAGCAGGACTTTGTTCTGTACATATGCAAACAGCATCCATTCAGATGTTGTGATTGTAACAGCGATGATAGGAACAGAAAGTAAAGCACATGCACCTTCCACATTGCCACTTTTCAGGACATATGGTCTCTCCATCTGGGCGTTTTGATAATTTGGACAGCTAGTACAGCACATATCTGCACTGTCGCTGCAGAACACACACAGTTTGAGTTGAAGGAGTCCGTATGAATTCAGTCAGCTGGTCACCACTTTGCTCCAGACTGCAACAACTATTCAGTAGATTGCTGCGGTGAACCCCCTGACTTTTCCTTCAGTGCCACCATTAGGTTGACATTTTTTGGTTTTCAGTGAAATATCACAACTACTATTGGATGGATTTCCTTGAAAAGGCTAACCCGTTTTCTTGTCAAAGTACCATTCCAGGATCAAGATTCCACTTTCACACTCACTTTAGTTTACTGTGTAACTGAGTAATATAATAAATAAAAGCATTTTAAATGCCATTAAAATTTGTTGATGCGATGGCCCAATTTTCCCAACAAAGGTTATTCACCTTATAATGTACTAAACTATTGTACATTCAAAAGTAAAAGCAAGCAGGTCTTCCGTCAGTAGTTAGCTGTGAGGCAGGTATTGAGTATGAATGAGCACATAAATATCTGATTAATTGCACTAAGGGTTATGGGGCTGATTGAAGAACACTTGTAGAACAAAAAACATAGACGTAATGTGTAATTTTCTTTACTATTAAACCCTAAGTACAGTATATTGTTTTTGACTCATAGGGTTGAGTGGAGTAGTAGGACGTCATTGTTTCAACAGAAGGCACTGGGCCTAACATATTCTTAGATTTTCTTAATGTAAGCATCCATGATTAGCAGAGACCGTGATTACAGCGGTTGTGATTGCAGTTAACTACTGTAATTCTCTGTATTATAGTAGATAGATATGAGAGGATATTTCCAGCAGTGACTAATCTGGGGTTAGTCACATCTCTAATGTGAATAAGAATCTGAAGAGGAGACAGCATTCTATTAAGTACAGTACAAGAGCCGTAATCAAACCTAGCAAAGCTTCATCGGTTCAACTTAGCTTCAGGGGCCTCAGCTAATTTTACTGCTCACTGAAACGTAGCATGTAATACCCAGTGGATGGAGAACACTTCGTTCATTACTGCTGATTAGGAAAAAAAGATCAAGCAAAATATGTCAACACATGATAACCAGTTAATGTATTTTTAATTAGTGCCTGCTTTTCTTTCCTCCTGTTGATTCCTATTCAAAAACCTACCACTGCGTGTGTTTAATTCCTCCTCCAGCGTCCTCTTGATTAACAGTTAGCTTCCATTATGTTTTTGAGGGCGACGGAGTGACCGAGCAGGGATGCAGCTGTTAGATTAAAAGTTGAGTGGGTGAGCTCACTGGCTCGCCAGGCGCACCGTTTGAAATGAGGCCTCAGCCAGAGAATCATTTTACAATTTAATAAGCTAATAAACGTGATATGGCAAGTAGTTTCAAGTGCCCTTGGGGGGTCAAGGCACAGTTTACAATCCCATTTAAGAGCTTGTTCTATTACCATGCTGACAAAGGCTTGGACAGGCTCAGAGAGGGAGATGACTGCGATTTGAGGCAGCCTCGGTGATACAGCAGATCTGCTACTTCAGAGGTCACACTCAGCACAGAGGGGTCAGCCTGAACCAGACTTATTGCACGCTTTAAGACAGCTCCCTGGAGTCACATTGTAGGGCATTTGACAGCCGCCATATTAACACCTTGTGGGAAAAGACCATCAAATAAAGTTGAAATACGTCCATACGCTCATACAAGCAAAGGCCAGACACCTCAACTGTTCAGAGATTGATATTTAATTGCTTCAAACTGAGGTGTGATGACTGTTCTTATTACTCCATCAGCAAGGTAATATATTGTCACAATAAATAAATATCTCCTGTAAAGAATTATTAAATTTGTTCCAGATTTGATTATTTTGATCTGAACTGCTCACCTCCTTTCTTTCGGGAATTTAAAAACACTACTTTTCTCCCCATAACTGGGCCCCATCAGTCATGTGTTTCTTCCTGGAAAAAAGTGAAGTTTCACAAATTCAAAACAAGGATGTTGCTGCTGCTGCTGCTGGTGGTGGTGCTGCTTGGCTAACACACACATATGTCTTCCAATCTGAGCTGCTTTGAGCCACGCTGTTTCATCTAGTGTTATCAGGGCTGATGAGAGCCTCTCGTCTTTCTGGGTCTGCTGCAGCTGTTGTGTGGTGAGTGGCAAACCTCTCTGATGGCTCTCCTTTATCTTCACATCAAGCGATTTGCTGGTCCTTTTATTTTGATACTTGTGCCAGATTGAAAAAGGAAACTTCATCAAAACTTGTTTCTGAGCAACACCGGTTCAGGCCAGAGAGTTGCATCCTGATCCAACTTACGGACCGATCAACTTAATTTAATTTAAAACATTTACATATTCAGATGTTTTTTGGCTGCTCTGTATTGTACTTGTGCCATTTATCGTCCTTTGTAGTTTCCTGTCTAATAATGCCAGTGCATTTTTTAACAAGCATGAAACACTACAAATGTACAGGATCTTCAAATATTTAAGATTTAAAGATGAATTTTAAGAGAAGATAATCCTTTTAAAGTAAATGTACTTGAAGTTTAATTATTCCTTCATGTTTAAAATAATACTTTAAGATCTGAGATTTTTATTTTTATGCACATACAATCATTTTGTGAGTTTTCTCAGCTGTTTTGTCATTGTGACATTCTTCGAAATGGCGACAGTGCCGCTGTGAAAGAAGTGTTAAGCTATGGAAAACATGTTTATGTTCTGGTCATCCATTAAAAAAGGATGTGAAACCGATTGCTTCCCTCCTTTTTGGCTTTTTGGACTTTTACAACTGCTGACACTGTAGTTCACTGTGTCTGAGTTTGAAGGAACTGTTGTATGATTAGTACATATCCAAAGACTAAAATAAATAACTTTCTTGAACACATTTTAAATGTCAGTGCTTAGTGTGAGAAATAAGAACAAAAAGGGGAAATAATGGCAAGTTTGTCATTGCACTCTATATGTCAAGGATATTGCCAAATCCTGAAAGTGGGCGTTTGGCAACCCCCAACAGCAACGGGAAAGGAAACATACGGTGGCTATAGCAAAATGTTTCTCTACACAGTGACATGACTCACTGAGACACACACATTAATCCAGACATGTTTTCATCGATACATGAAGAACATAATTTACCAATATGCTGAAAATAGCCATTTCTTTCTATACTGTCTTTATTTTAAGCATATCAAATTGTGTTTGTTGACAAATACACTCCAATTTAATAACATATCTCCTCTCTCCTCCTCTCTCCCTCTATTTCTCTCAATTGCCTTTTGTCAGAGCCACAGGCAATTACCTTTTAGAAGTAAGCAGAAATTCTCAAACAGAAAGCAAAGGGGAAATGGAGGCCTTTATGCACACGGCTGATAAGAAACAGGGAGAAATTCCCTCTCTCTCACTTCGCTTTAACGCAGACTTCACCAAATAGTAGGTTATTGTGGACTGAGGGCAACAATCTAACTGGGAGTCTGAGTGATAGTTACAAATTATTAAAGTAATACCCCCTTGTCTTACGAGGTTGTTTGCAATTTGACAGTCCAGACATACATTTTTTGCCCAAAGGTAAAGAGTTGTTCTAGACCAGAAATACTTGGAAGTAGAATTAATGGAAATCTAAGAACAAATTAACTCAGTTTGTTCCTTTCACCTTTGAGTAAGTTGAAGTCTATTTTGAACATGTAGATGTTGCTAACGTGTTTTGGCCTGAGGAACAATAGACTTGGAATCAGACCAAGACTGAGTGTTACAAGACCAAAGGAAGTTTCTCAATGCTGTGGTCTAAGTTACTGGCTGTGTGCGTGTGTTTATATGCGTGTGTATTTCACATGCGTGGGTGTGTGTAACTATGTCATTAATCAGTACCACTATCAGATGGGAGCTTTTCTCCCTTCTGAGTCCTCAGTGGCATGTGATAATTACTATTAAAATTATTAGGTCAACTTTGTAATAAACTGATAATCTTATCCACTGTAATGAATGAGCAAATTTCATATTAAATAAATAACAAATGAATGGCACTTAAAAAGTTGAAATTGACACATTTTACCAGCTATCTTCCTGTTAATCAGCCCCAACTAAATAATACTAATACCGTAATAAACTTTTTTTATATAGCACTTTTCAAAACAAAGTTACAAAGTGCTTTACAAGACAAAATAAAAGACAACCAATGATGAAAATAAAAACAATTTAAAATTGCACAGCATTGAGAGGAGGAGGAGGAGGTACATATGAGTAAGATAAGTAAACCAAACACTGGCTCTAGATAGGGCCGCTTGCATTTTTCGAAAGGTTGGGAAAGGCAGGGTGAAGCGAGAGAATCTGTAACTACACCGCTAGACGTAATTAATTCCTCCACACTGGGCTTTTAAAACATTGATTAAGAGAATGCCTTTTTTATGTTTTAAATGTATATGTGAAATACATTGTGGCTAAACTACATTTAAACCACATTTGTATTACACATGAAATGGTGTTTCACGTGTGATAAATTCAAGTGCTTTTTTTATTAGGAAAAAATTTTTTTATCAATTAACTGACTAATTCATCTAATCAATGAAACTAGTTGTTTCAGCATCATCCCAAACTAAACTGCTCTGTCTTTTCTTCCATACAGCACAGGGAAACAGAGAAATGCTGTGAAGGCATGTCTGTGCCTTGTTGGTGTTGCTTTGTGAGCCAGCCAGTATTTTGAATTCTAACCTTTCATGGTTGTGTAATGGTGAGTATTTCAAGAACACATTCCTCAAAATTCATTTTCATAACACATGCGCTTGTAACGTGAGGTTCCAACTCATCTCGTATTGAATTTAAGAAGCAGGTTGTTGACTTAATATCAGAAGTGTAATATGCTGGAGAAGTGCTCCCATCTGCTTAGCTTACAAGCTCTTCTACTCATTATACATGACCAGTCAGCTATGGAGCGCATGCCTAACAAGGCTGGTTACCTTCTAACAACTGGCAATTACAATCCTGTGTGCTCAGAAAAGTTTCTATCTCTCTAATAGAATGACATATGAGGAGAGATACACTGTGTACTGACAGCGTTATTCCGTCTACAGAGAATTTAAATTTCATTTTGTAACAGCTAGCAGAGCTTTAAATGTCACATCCTCTGTGCAATCACATTACATAAATGTGTAGCCAAGCTGTCATGGATTTTTACGTTCACGAGTCACATGAGTGTATAGCGTTTGTTCTGCATGTGCTCTGCAAACGCCTGACAGAGACAGCACTGCAGACTTTTCTCCACTATTGTATTGTGAAGCTGTGTCTACTTTAGCTGTCTTTTTATATTGAAATATTATGCATTATGGAGATCACATCCTTGCTCACATCAGCCCGCCATACCAAACACTCTAAACACCTCGCTGATGATGTATTTTGAAGAGACAGACATTATCACTCTCAATAGCTCACCTCACACAATGCAACATGTTGCTCAGAAAGAGTGGCAATTCAAATATTGTTTTGATAGGGCATGAAAATTTGTATTTCAAGAATAATGCATTTCATTTTGGCTGCCTAACAGGTTTTATCATCATGATATCCACATGGACGTCAGTGATTGTCATGCTGGTGGCATTCGTGAATGGAGCCAGAAATGGTGAGTGTTGCTCTCACAATAAAATTGCAAATCTAAATGGAAACCAGCTGTTAAGAAGACAATTGTTGTAACACATTTCCCTTCCTTTGCCTTGGAGATTCTTTCCAAACTGAATATAATAATTTGTAAAAGACGATTCTCTTCTACATGCCACATTTAAATGAATTTTCTCATTGTTAGAGGATGGCATACAGCCGTGTGCAGAGGTCCAAACGTCCAGCTCAGCTGTGCCTTTGGGGTCACCTGTCACAGCCACGTGTGTCATCACAGATGCCTGCCCTCTGGTCATTGGACAAGCTGTCCATATAGTGTGGATGCTCGGAGATCGGTTTCTCCCCAGCAGCTCTGTGTCCAATGAGAGCGGCAGGGTTTCCGAGGTTGTCATACAGAGCTTCAATCACACCAGGGAGTTCCTCACCTGCTGTGTACAGGCCTCTCCTGTTCAAGTAGTAGGAGGAGTGGAGATCAGAGCCGGATGTAAGAATGATTTCAACATCTTCTGCATGTTTGTCCATTAATAATCAAATTAACTTGCCTAGTCCACAGGTTAATGTCCCACCAGTGAATATCAAAACAGAAAAAAATGAATGATGAAAGAGGAAGTTTAAATGTGTTGGGTTGAGCTCAACATAGAAAATAAAAAATAAAAATGTAATATTTAATTAACATAAAAGGTGCTAGTAACTTTTTTTGTCCACAATCTAATAGATCTGGCACATTTGAATGGGTAGTGGATACATGTTTTAGAGGTTTACAGCTAAAGCAGCAAAGATTGTATCAGAAGGTTAAAGCATTAAATAAAAAAGAAGCTGAACTTTTTATTTTATAAACTGTCTTTGCCAAGATAATAAAACTCAATATTAATTGATAATATAACAAAAATATATTATCATTATTACATTTATTTATTTTTTGTCATGGTCCAAGCACAAAAAACATTCATGAAGAGATTTAAATTACATATTTAGCAAGGTACTTTCCATCTAGAGTACAAACACAACTACTAATTACACAGTTACTACAAATACAAACACTAAATGCATCTGAACATATGTACAAATTTCAATCATACACCCTATATAGATACTCATTCACATGATGCATAGATCCTGGTCCAGTGTAACTTTAGTTACATTGAACTCCAGTGGTAAAATGTGTATGTAGAAAGTGGATGAAAACATTGTTCCTTAACAGTTTCATAAAAATTACTTTCTTTACCTTGTTGTTTCATCTACAGATCCACCAGAAGCGCCACAAAACCTCAGCTGTCAGACAAACCTCACCACCCCTATCACCCTGACCTGTAGCTGGGACCCTGGGCAGCAGGAAACCCACCTGCTCACAAAGTACACCCTCCACACCGAGATATGGTAATCTGCCTTTAAAAGCCATCTACCAATAACGTACTGAAATGGTTACCAGAAAGCAAACAACATTTTGGTGCCAGGAATGTTCAAATACGTCTTTGAGGTTACATAACTGTGTTTCCCACATTGTAATTTCCTCATTTCAGGGATTTAAACCAGAACCACACTTACAAGGTGCCACCAGGAATTCACCGCTATACCATCCCTCGCGCTGACTTTGTCCTGTTCTCAGAAATGAAAATATATGTGAAGGCAAAGAATGAACTTGCAGAAGCAACCTCAGTACCAATTATTTTGGAACCCACCAGTGCTGGTAAGAAATATAGAAAACATGCATTTATTGCATGTTTTCTTTGATTGTATTGCTTGTGGGCAATCAGTAACCTCTACCATTAGCTGGTATTTGATTAAATTATTACATTGCACTGAACAATCCTTATAGGACCAGAGTGTAGGATTTAGTGGCATCTAGCAGCATACTTGCAGATTACACCCTCGCCTTACTCTCTGATTCCAAGCATGTAGGAGAAACTATGGTGGCAATGATACAGGAGTGCAACGTTAGATGCTCCTCTTATTATACCCTTCTATTTATCTTTCATAATCTAATGTAGCCACACTTTCTCCCTCTTATGTATTGCCATTACAATTGAGTGAACAAAGTTAAAGAGGGTTTACTGCTGCTGTCCTTATCACTTTCCAGATGTTGAGAAGCGTCTTGAGGATTCAGGAAATACCTTTAGACCAGCTCTAAATGTTGTTAAACGACCTTTTGAACATTTTAGAGATACCCGGGTATTTATTATTCGGGAAAACTGCTGCTTAGCTCTGTGACCCAAATGTAATTGTAATACATGAAAGGCACAAACCAGAGTTTTTCTGCACCGATTAGAAAACTGAGTGCAGTATGGAAAAGATGTATTACATCTATATTACATCAGAGCTGTTTTATTTCAGCTAAGTTCGACCCACCAACAATTCTGAGGGTTCAAGCAGTGCCTAAAAAGTATGGCTGCCTGAAGCTGAGCTGGATCCTATCTCAGCACCAGGCCTGGATGCATAACCTCCGTCTGAGCCTGGAAGTTCGTCTTGAGACCGCTGAACGCCGCCAATTGATTGAACAACTAGTGAGTACACTTCATTCTAGCGTCAATATAAACCGAAAACTATTATTAATGTAACCAGTTCATAATGTGTGTGTCTGGAGTCATATCTGTATGGTTTGTGTGCTCTTGGACATATGTTAGATACCGGTGAGGCAGGTTAGACCAGCCAGACCTGTGGACCTGTGTCGTCTCTTCCATGGGACTCAGTATCTCGCTCAGATTAGAGTCAGATACCTGCAGAGCCCCTGGAGTGAATGGAGCAGCAGCCAGTCCGGAGTCACCTTGGAAAGTGGTAGGGCTTAGATCAATTCAGAGTGACACAATCAGTCACTCTAACATTTTCCAATCTATTGCCTTTTCTTCCACGTCCCGGTCTTTTCAATATATGCTAATGTCATGTTCTACATCTCCTATTGCTTTGCTCTATAGCACAGGCTGAATTGATGTATTGAGTGCTGCCGCGCACTCTGGCAGTGAATCCATAGAGCTGTCTTGTATAGAAAAGTTTTATTTTTTAAAGAGAAGTGCAGGCTTTTGACAAGCCGCTAACCTGACAGCCGTCTCTTTCTTTTCAGCTCCCACTGGACGCCTAGACTGGTGGATGAAGGTATCAGGGGACGATATGCACAAACAACTCAACATACACTTGTTTTGGAAGGTACACACATCACATACGTTGCTTGACACCTGTCACAAACTGATGTATTTTCTGTTCTAGCTCTGGTTGAGTGTGTGAGGCCTGCCTTTAAAATATCTTCTCACTTTTTTTCTTTAGCCATCAAAACAATTTCGTGCCAACAGCCAGAATGTGTCATACATTGTCTCGGTGCAAAAACTGCCAGGTGAAAAGGGAAAGTTGTGCTCTACAATGGGGAATTACTGTACTTTCAAGCTTCCCAGGAAAGCAAAGAAGGTGTATCTGAGCGCCTTAAATGCAGCAGGGAAATCCAACCCCACTGAAGTTCGGATTTATCTACCTAAAGGTAAAATCGACATCCTTAAACTTGCTTTAACTGGTTTCGAAAATTGCTCCGGCATGATACAGCTTCATACATTTTTCTCACAACGTGTACGATATGTTTTGTGTCTGTAGATCATACAGTGATTTCAGACATCTCAGTCATTCCTCATGATGACAGATCCCTACTGGTCCAGTGGAGAAGCCTGGTTTCTCCCAGTCCCACTGGTTTTGTGGTGGAATGGAGGCCTTTGTTAAAAACAGACCTGTCTCTCACACAGTTTGAAATAACTGACAGAAACCAGACAAGTCTTGTTATAACAGGTATGTTTTATAGTATTTGTATTGCCGGGTTTTTAGATCCATGTCTCCTTCTGATTTTACTCACCTTTTTATTTAGTTTTCCTAATCTGATCTTCATCCTTTACCACGAAAATTCACTCTTATGCAAGGTCTTCTTTTTCCTCTGCACGACCTGCCTGTATACACTGTTAGGAGCTTATGGGCGCTGATACAGTCTAACCTCTTCACTCTCATCAATAGGCAGCTTTGAGCCCTACAAGCCCTATGGGATCTCTGTGTATCCTAGGTTTAAGGATGGGATAGGCCTTCCTCAGACTGTTAATGCCTACTTGAGACAAAAGGGTAAGTCACCAAAGACACAAAGAGGATCACACAAAGAGCAGGCAGAGGTGTGAGAGTCGGGCTGCCTTAACTTTGAAGAAGTGGGAAAAGAGTTTGCCACATAAGTAAAAATATATGTATTTTCTGCAATCTATCAGATACATGATGGAATATTGCCCTCTTGTGGATAGGCATATTTTTGCTGGCTTAATGGATTCAAATTATGAGCACAGTAGCTCTCTATAGTAATACTGATCACTCATGATGATATTTCCTTTTAAAGCTCCATACATGGTTCCAAAAATACGAATTAAGAAGACCTGGCAGTCACGCATTGAGCTTACCTGGGATGAAATACCATTAGACCAAAGGAACGGAATTATCCAGAGCTACAAAGTCTTCTACTGGAATGAGAAGGGACTCATTAACGGTGGGTTAAGGACCTTAATTTCACTGTTCTATAATATTCTTGTCATGTACTTGATGCTATCTGATTTTTCCTTCAGCTGTGAATGCTGACCTGGAAGAGAGGAGGGTGGTCCTCAAAGACCTCAACACTGGGCCTCTGTATGAGGCGTACATGATGGTTAGCACGTTTGGTGGAAGCCTGAATGGGTCAACAATTCATTTTAATATTGAGCCCTTTGGTTGGTATCATTGTTTGGCTTTCTAGAAACATGACAGATCAAGAAAGTGTGTATTCCCCCAGCAGATATTTCATTCAAAATATATATTTCTCTCTTCTTAGATGTGGTTACTGTTGTGTTGATTGTGACTGCGTCTGGAGTTGGACTGTCATTGTTGATTATCTTCATTTTCACGACTTGTTTCTCCAACCACAGAAGGTGAGATCATTGCCACACTGTCTTAAGCTGTGAAGCTGTAATGTGATTTATTCTTAATACCTTTTTACTTTGTTTTGCAGGCTGAAGGGGCATTTCTGGCCAGCTGTTCCAGATCCGGCTAACAGCAGCATCAAGAGATGGACATCAGAATCAACACAGGTGCGGAAAATTAACCTGGCCAAGATAAAATACTTTTATGCCATAACCTCCTCAAGGTTAAAGCCACAATAATCAATATTTTTATATTAACAATGGATCAGTTCAAAGTGATGAGCCCACAGAGAATTCTCACCAACTCTGCAGTTCCACTCTGCACTATAGCACAATGCAGCTTTTTCCAGTTTTGGTACAGTCTCAGTTCTCTCCTCAACCTAATGTCCAGCAGCAGCAGGTAGCTGTTTTCAGCGAAAAAGGCTATGATAAATCTTCTGTGCACTACCTTCCCAACACCAAATAGCAGACAGACAACGTTAGCAGCAATCTGGTGGACATGGTGGAGAATTCAGCAGCAAAAGACGCAGATATTTGGAGTTGGAGAACAAAACAGAGCAAGAAGGAGAGGGAATATTGGACTCACTAATTGGAATTTTTAGGTGGACAGAAACACAACTCCAAATTAATTATAATGTTGATCCATGTCTGCTGTAGGTGTACAACTGTTTGCTAACACGTTACTACCTTTATATGTCAGTGTTTACAGGTCAAAATGTAACTTCAACTAACATATATATGACAAACAACAGGCCCTATTGTCATTTACTAAATAAAGAAATTGATGGCTAAATTATTTTCCTTTTGCAGGATACCAATCTTGCTTCGGACAGTGAGGACCCCAATCCAATATACCTGTCCCACCTCAGCTTCCTGGACCTACCTGGGAAACTAAGTAAACAGGACGATGACCTGTGGTTGAGCAGTGCAGAGGACACCAGTGACCTGGGAGAATCCATTTGTGGTTCACCATTCATCCCTGGCTACTCTGGTTCAAACTGCGACTCTGTTCCTTACGCTACTGTGATCTTCTCCAGTCCACGCAACAGCACTACAGATAAAGCTCCTCATGTCTACCTGCGTTCTGAGTCCACACAGCCCCTCTTGGAGACCGAAGAATCCTTCAGTCCGAAGTGCTATCAAAATATGGCAACTGAGGGGTTGTCCAGAGAGCAATGTTTTTTTGGAAAGTGCCATGATTGCGTACCCGAAGAAAAAGCCGACTCAGACATTCTTTGGGATGACTTTCCTTTTCTACGAGCATTAGCCATGAATGATACGCAAAATGACTAAAAGTACTTTGCTGATTATAAGAGTAACCGCTTTGTAAGATGTAGATCTGAGTTTGTGTAATGAGCCAATTGACATAAGTTTGATCCAGCATAACACACAGCTGTAAATGCATGCAAGATTTAATCCTAAAATCACTCTGATATTTAATGATTATGATGTTGATTCTTTGTCTGTGCACTCTGTAGATACTTCCCTTCTTTGCAAAATAAACTTTTTTACTGAAGAAAAAAAATGATATTGTTGAAATGATTGAGTTGTCATGTGATCTGAAATGCACTACAATTTCTACAGAAAACAGACAGCGTAAATAAAATCATCACTCCACAAAACAGCCTGGGGTGATTTCAGGTAAGCAGTACTCAAAAATAAGACACTTGATTTCATGACTAGATACTCAGACATTTCAGTGTAACTACTTTAAACATCCATTCAGTTGTATAGGATGGAGGAGGTAGATATTAAACTGTGAAGGGGGATTAAAATGTATTTAGAAACTGAATATGTGTTTGATTAAAATACCACAAGACTTGTTAAAGCATTTTCCCTTCATATTACTCTTCTTTTTTATTATATTGTATTTTATTCTATGTCTTCTCCTATTACTCTCTGTCATTTGCCATTAATTTGGTATAGTATCCGTTCATATTTATATATTTAACCAAGTCATTATTAACTATAAATTGACAAATCATTACTCATCCCACTCAACCCGAAACTCCATTGTCTTTTACAACCAAAACCACTCTATGAAGAAAAAAAAACTTCCTGTTACACAAGTTAAATATTCAGATTTTGTTATTTAGCAAAATAATGCTCCAACTCTCGGCTTCCTGTTGTTTATGTCTCCTTGTATTTGACCTATCGATGTGTTCTGGGATTGTTAGGGCTAGCCTAGAAAAACATCCCCCCCCATCCTCACTCGGCTAGTTTGGTCTAGTCAAAAATGGCGTGCCTCATGTAGGGGTCGAGCGTGGTTAACTGTCCCATTTTCCTCTCTTTAAACCAGTTATTGTGCACCTTGTTACGACCATGTTCGCAAACATAGCTCTGCGAACTGTCCTGAAATCGTCCGCGACGGTGTTGCGAGAGAGCGGCGCTGTGTGCTCCGCGCTGTCCGCGAACACCAGGACGTACAGCTCGGCTTTACTGTCGGGAGGACGCAGAGTCAGCTGTGGTGAGTGGAGGAGGAACACGACGACAACAGACCAGAGTGGAACTCATAAAACACCTGGTTGAATTTCAGTGTTAGTTCATTAACAACGCGTCTGTCAGCAGAGCATCGTGAGTTCGCTCACAGTAACAGCAGTGGGCACTGTTGACTGAGAGCTGCAGTGGTTTCACTTTATTATTATTATTATTATTATTATTATTATTATTATTATTATTAATTTGGTAGTGTGGCTATTGTGGGGCAAATTCTGTTTCTGTACCCAGCTTGAACTGGTAACGTTAGTGAACTGAAAATGTAACAACAACGACTTTTAGACAGAACTCATACAATCATTTTGTCCTCTGCCTCTTTCCGTAGTTTCAGGACCGCTTTATCTTTCTCATCTGAAAAACACTTTGTTTCTAATTTTGATTACTTAATAACCTTCAGTATTTTTCCTGTTTGACAGCTGAGGGTTGGCAGTGTTGGTCGGAAGTTTGTCTCGAAAATGAGATGCTGCATCTTACGGAAGCCCTAAAGGGCCATGTAGTCATATTTCTATTTCCTCCGTTTCCCGTGATAACGAGTTAATTTTCTCGAGATAACGAAACTTTGTTTTCCAGTGATAACGAGTTGATTAATTCGAGATCTCGAGATAACGACTGTGATATGATAACTGCGGTCAACTTCAATTTACAGCGCATTCACTTCCGGTTTTCAAAATAAAGGCATTGAGAACAGTAAGCTATAAATCGAACCTACATTTAAAATAATTGCACCAATTTGGAGAAATTCAACAATAAAATTCCACCTTTGTACCTGCTTTTACTGTACCTCAAATATATGAAAATATGCCACTTGGAGATACAAATATGGAACTTCTGTTTTGGCATTTCTCCACATTGGTGCAGTAGAAATGCTTGATATTAAATATGTTTTTTATTCTTCATGGGCGCATGAAACACTTTAACGTAACATATTTTATTTTAAATGTAGGTTCGAATTATAGCTTACTGTTCTTAATACTTTTATTTTGAAAACCGGAAGTGATATATTGTGTGAATCTATATTTGAATATATTTAAAGTCAATTCAAACAAGGATAATAATGTTAATAATAAAACAATATATAATTACGATGATAAAAGTGCATTTGCAGTTTAGTGTTTAACAAGCGAGCATACAAAATTAAACAGCTGTACTGTTTTGAATAATAAAATAATAGCTTGTGATTGGAGTACTTACATTCACACTTAGTTGCCTGTTTGTTTTGTACACCTAGGCAAAAGTAAGGGTAACATTTAGTCTGCCTTCACTTATATCAGTGAAAATATTAGAAACACCTCTACAGATCATCCACTACGAGTCAACAACACCACAAACTACAAACTAAGGTCTTTCAATATTACCATAAAATTGAATAGACCCCTTGTCTGCCTTCACTATTTAGACTTGGACTTAGACAGACTTTATTTTTTTATATTTTTTTATTTACGTTACAATGGCACATAGCACTATGTCTGTGCACCGAGCTAAACACACTTCCAATGAAAGCTGAAGGTAGCAGTTGGCCTATGAGGTTTTTTACTCATAGCAACTGGAAAACAATATTGGACAACCAGTTCAATGATAGTGAAAAAATATGTCCCATAAACAAGTTAGTTAGAGATTTACACTAAAGGTATTATAGAAATGTATTAGCACAGTCTGTCATTCTCCCCCAATGCAAGGAAGAAACACAAGTATGATTGGTGAAAGATTAACATGAAGTCCCTGGACACAGTAATTAATCCTGTCTTACACAGTCCATAATAGAAGAAGACAATGAGTCAACTTCATTGTTAGATCTACAATCATACACAGTACAATGTCTAGTGAAATGTGTCCTCTGCGTTTAACCCATCCTAAGTTCTAGGAGCAGTGGGCAACTCTGGACCCAGGCCAGTGACTGGAGAAATGAACCTAACACCGTATGTTTTTTGATTGACGATTAACTGTTAGCCCAACAATAAATCAAATAACTTAAAAATTGTATTTGCAACAAATTAGGCTCAGACAGCTAGTATGATTATTACAGAAAAACTAAATGAACAAATTACAAATCAGCAGTTGTCAAACAGGCCCATTCTAATATGATATAATGAAAATAAATATTGTTAATCCAATATAACCTGTCGCTGAGCAGGTTTCCACTTCTATAAACTTTATTAAGTGGATGTGGATGATAGTGATGGGCGTTCATGCTCTTTTTAGTACCACTTCTGGCTTTTATCAGCCACATTTAGCAGTGTTTTTACCTATTATTTGTATGTGTGCACATATATACTTAGTCTTATCATTTCCAGAGTACTATCATTTTACAGTATACTTGGTATAAAAGCTTAAATCATGTAAAAACATCAAACACTATTACACCTGTAGTAAATCTATTTTCATTGAACTATTTGTATGTTGCTAACTGGCGCAAGTCTTGCCATTTTTGGGTCTCAGGGTTATTACAGAAGGGAAACTGGATTGTATTCAAAAAACAAAATGGTTTACTTAAAGGAGCCGACTCATTCGAGGATGATACAGCATTGTGTATGTCTTTGTCTGCTCAGTCGAATGCGCCATCTCATTATCTTTATTATGATCATACCTAGAGCATCTAGCTATGCTTTCATTTCCCTCTCACATCTAATAGAATGTGTTAACTATTTTTCACTGTGTTGCGTCCTATTTTTAGCTCATTGACAGCCACAGACGTACTAAACATTAATTAACAAACCCGCCTAGGAGACCAGTTCTCCTCAACTCAGTGACAAATGCTGGGAAATCATGAATCGCATGTCAATGGATAGTTATTAACCCAACATCATATTTAATTTAGTTTACAGTAGAGATACCACCATTATTAGATTACTTGTCAGCCATTAAATTAAACATCAACTCTTTTGACAATCGCTTTGAGTAAGGGAAAAAAAAAATCTTTTAATTTCATCTTCTTAAATGTGAATATTTTCTGGTTTCTTTACTCTTCTGTGACAGTAAATTGAACATTTTTGGGTTAAGAACAAAATAAGACATTTGAGGAAGTCGTTTTGTACTTTGGGAAACACTGATCAACATTTTAAACCATTTTCTGACATTTTATTAGACCAAACCACTTATCGACTAATCAAGAAAAGAATCGACAAATGACTCAACAATGAAAATAAGCATTATTTGCCAACCCTATTATACTGTTGCTTGTCTGAGGAAAATAAAATTGACTGTCTATAGACTGCATAAAATATTGACATAGTCTCTGTGGCATCAACCATAGGTTTCTGAAGAGCCAGTGTGCAGCTCAGTGTGCTCGGCTCTGACCGTCGTGATCTTGGCAGTGCCTTGCGTAACTCTGCCGCCTCCCGACTAATCCAAAAATTGGGCAAAGACGTGGAGTTGAGGCATGCAGAATGAAATCTGAACATGTCACTAAAAGCGTGCACATCCTTAATTATGCATAACTTTAAGCCTTAACATACCAGTATAATGTACAAGTTATAAAACAATGTAACCCAGTTGTTATGAATTTATTTATTTATTTAACATGGGGGGGCCTATGGAGATCGACTCAGTTTTGCAGCCAACCTCAAGTGAGGAACTGCAGAGTTTTGCAGTTCCCTGTTGGCTTAATTTCTTGCAGCCACAGAGGTTGCTGCTTGGTACTGTCTCACAGAAATGTAATCACTGGAAATATAAGAAGTAAAAAAGTAGCTTTTGAGGAAGCGACATCACTGGTGTTTTGATGATATTGATATTGAAAACCACCATCCTCTCATCTTCTGATAGGTGCATGGTTGTGTTTTATCTTGGTGGGGGACAGCCATGTTATCCAAATTATCTTAGTTGTGCTCTTCAAATCATGCAGCTTAAACTCGAGGATCGGTTGCATCATCATCCTGTAACTTTCTTCTCACAGAACAGAATAGAGATGTTTCACATGCAGCATCCCATTCGTGCTAAGTAAAATGCTGCAAATAAAAATGTCTGGTGTTGGGTTTGTTCCCTAGCACAAATGTTTCTTTGCATGCAAGAGTAACGCAAAGTGAAAGGAGCGCTCAGACCTTACTTCTAATCAGAATAAAGTAGTACAACATTAGCACTGGCCACTACCCAAATGCTGCTGAAGTGGCGGAAAGATTTGCTTCTCTCAACAGCAAAATAAAAAAATAAAAAAGTTATCTATTGACATTCACAACGAGTAGGACCACCATTATCTTTTATTACAGCTATATCTTACAATAATGTCAAATTTAGAATAGTGTCAGATTGCTTGAGGGTGTGTAGGAGGTGGATATTCTACAAAGGGCATTATCAGTATGAAATATAGGCTTCTGAGGTCTGGTTCTTTAAATAGCCTATAGCCTAATAGCCAATATCTATTTTATCTTCTGAGCTATTATACAGCCACAGAAGGCACTCATTGGACTTCATAAAAAGATGGAAGTCATAATCATTACAAATTAACCACTTTATGTTCATGTAAAAAAATGGTTTCATCTTTCGCTTTCTTTGAATACAGAGCTATATTGGTGTAAACGTTTTGTGCTCCTTCTAATGCGTCTTTGTGGGTAAGAGATTTCCTGTGGAAGCCACGACATACAAACTCTCTTTGTAAAGTCCACAACATGCATTTTTGGTTGAAACTGTGTCACAAGTCTTGGTTTAGTTCTTCTGTGACTTGTGACTTTATGTGAAGGTTCCATACATTCATCAACTCTGAGACAGTTTGCTGTGTCAGGCAAATCATTTTTCCCTTTGTCTTACAACATTAGATCACAGCTATGATAGCTAAGATAAGTTATTCTTTCTTTTGGTGTTTCCATAATTCTGTCCACTCACTAGACATTTATATTATCTTTTCCTCTCTCTCCTCAGTTGCAGGAAGCTTTGCTGTTTCACCACCAGTGAGACATTATGCTCGGGGTGCAAAGAAAAGGAAGACAAGTATGTAATGAGGCTACACTGTGACCAAACCATGTCTTGGCATTTTTGAAATCTTGCTTTTCATCCAAACACTTTGTGTCTTTCAGCCCCCGAGGGCCTGTTCAGTGACCTTTCTCCAACAATGCTGAAGGTGGATTATACAGCTGTACCCCTCGCTCAAACGTAAACATGCGTATATACCGTACCTTATCTTAAAGTACTTATCAAATAGGATTTATGTTCTCAATTCATTACAAACCTGCATCTGTGTATTTATTAGGTTATCAATCTACTCTTCTAACACTAGTGTATTTTATGTTAATAGGACTGATGATCTCGTCAAAAGGCTTCTTTCGTTGGAGTTGGCGAGTCATGTGAGTTCTTATGTCCCCACAGATCGCCTTGTCATGTTTTACTCTGCTTTCTTGTTTTCCAGTATTTTTGATGATAATTATGGTGTTACTTGAAATTTACTCTGACATGAATTTCAGAATGTCAAGTAATAAACAGGCAGTGTAACACTCTGTGTGCATGTCCTCAGAGTGACAAGCTAAAGCTGAAAACAGAACAGATGATCGAAAAAGTCCAGCGGGACAAGAATGACCGCAGCTCAGTGGAAGTTCAGGGTGAGTTGTCTTTTTGCAATCTTGTACATGGTGTTTTGAACAAAATACTAAGCTGGGATATAGTGTATTTTAACTGTATGCCCCCCCCCATGTATTTTCCTTCAGTGGCTATGTTGACTGCAAGAATCCGAAACTATCAGGAGCATTTGCAAAAACATCACAAGGTGAGTAAAGGAAGTAGAAACAGCATCATTTTTCAGCCTTGCAAGCTAAACAGGAAGGCTTGTTCTTCGGTCAGGTGTTGTATACAAGTCTTAAATGACATATCATATCATAGGGCAGTTGACTTGCACCACTAGAACTTTGATGAATACGTCTCTCCACATTTCCTCTCTGCCTTCCTCTGGTGTGAGGGCTGTGTGTTCTACAGGATATCCTGTGTACTCCCCCACATGAAATAAGAACATGCGTAGCACAGTCACGGTTGGAAATTTCCACGTCATACGTCATACATCATACATCATACGTCGAACATTTTTGTTCAAATTGAGAGATGGGGAGTAGAGGTTGCAAATGATGCACTGTGTCTCTGTTGCGTTTGCAATTAAGTATCTCCTCATAAGCTGATTGATGTTTGAACTGGGCTTCCAACGATGTCCTCATTTCCTCCCATTTGAGCCTGTTTGAATCACATTTGTAGTCTAACCCCCATTCTTTTATGTTTTATTTCATTCCAGGACATAGCTAACAAAAGACGGATGCTCATGGCCATTGACCGAAGGAAAAAGCTTTTGAAAAACCTCAGGTTGGTTCGCTACGATGCCTTTGAGAAAGTGTGCGAGCAGCTGGGCATCACCTACACCTTCCCTCCAGAGTACTACAGACGGGTCACTCGTCGCTGGCTCGCCAAGAAGGCCTTCTGCCTTAAGGTATCAAACAAATGACCCCATTATTCTGTTTACACCTATATTTTCTACTTGTGATAATGTATGCTGTCTTTTTTTATTGGAAGTGGATAATAGTGGTATCAATTGGAGATTCATATCTAAAGACCTTAAACCTTTTATGAGACTTTACTCCACACTAGTGAAGCAATAGTGCATGTTGTTTTTGAGAGCATTACTCAAGCTTTCTGTGGGCCGTTGTGGGCACTATGTAACACGTTCAAGGTGTGATTTTACAGCTCCACTGACACTTGATCATGTGTCTCTTCTCAGGTCTTCAAGGCAGTGCAGAAGCAGAAAGCAGAGCAGAAGATGAGTTCAGCCTCCACAAACACCAAGGCAGCCGAGACAAAAGCTTAGAACCAGTCAAGACAATATACTGTATAATACAACACTTGATTCTAAATGCTTGTCTTAACCAACAACTTTTACACCTTCAGGTGTAAATATGTGGCATGTGAATAAATAGTTGTTTTTTTTCCTTTTTCATGTGCAGTCATACAATATTATTTTCTTTTGCTTTCAAGTTGATGTCAGATTTTAAAGAAAATAAAATGTCCCAGAAAGTTGTATTCAAATGTGTTTTGTGTTTAAGATGTATCTGCACAAAACAAGTGAGGCAGCCACTGCTATCACTTCTGCAAGGTATTAACTAAAGTCAGAAACTCAAATGACCTGATAATTAGGAAATGTTTGGCAGTTTGGGTACACAAAATAGCTAAACTGCTGAATTGTCCACTATAGGCTACAACTTAAAGGACTCAACACTACAACAACTACATTGTACTACTCCTAATAAAACATAAGTCAGAGCAAGTGATTGCATAACGTGAAATTAGTCACAATATTAGTACTCTTTCTTTTATTTTCTGCAGGCCTTGTGCAGAGCAGCACTCTTCCGTATCTGTAAGAGCATCTGTGATATTACAACATGATTAAGCACTGTTTGATTGACTTGAGGTGAAGTGTTCGTGGAGAAAAGGCTTTTAAATAGTCATAACAGGAGTTGGAAACTATAATCTGTAATCTATAATCTATAAATAATAATCTGTACAATATGATGAATCCACTATAAGATTGCTGCAGTAAATAAAACATTTGAGAATTATTTTTGAGCTTGTACAGCATGCTGGTTGCTGCATTATAGTTCAATGTGTTTCTTATTTTTGTCAAATAAAACATCTCCTCAAATTGTGACCCTAACCCCGTAATCATTTAATTTCATATCCAATATTCTGAATAAAACAGAATTTCATATACTGCTTTTGAGAGCATCATCCTGTGAATTTACATTATAATATATATTAAAGTTATTTCACACCTGATTCTCCGAATGGAAACATTACGCCCTGTGTGAATATAACGGGGACATCCATATGAACATTTGGGTTCACATAATCAGAAAGGAAGTGTGCCGATATGTGTAGCTTTGTACAGGTTCAATACTTCACAAACATCCCTTCTCTTACAAACTGCAGTTATGGCATAGTATGACAAGATTCTGACAACTGTGTGAATTCTCATTAACTGCTGATCTAATGTGAGATTGGAGAACCATTTAAATAGAAGCCTTCACCTCCTAACAGTCTATAGATGTTTGTGATTGCACCCACTATCGCCCTCAAAGCACAGTAGGACCAATTCTCGTTAATAGTCTGAGTTTGTCAGTGAATCACCACAGATCTTTGTCATCATCAGAACAGCAGTTTGT
This sequence comes from Dicentrarchus labrax, assembly GCF_905237075.1. Lineage (NCBI taxonomy): Eukaryota > Metazoa > Chordata > Actinopteri > Moronidae > Dicentrarchus > Dicentrarchus labrax. Next base: position 7,399,343 of record NW_026136707.1, on the reverse strand, counting down.
TGGCAAACCAGCATTTCACAGCTCAAGCTCGTCACAACTTCCTGTGTGGTGTGTTGCTTGTCATTTTGATCAGTACGAGTTCACACTGACAGACTCTTCTGGTAAGTGTGACACCTTTTTTTCCTTTCGCAGTAGATCAACTTAAAAGTTTATTATTAATTTATACACACTGATACTGATATTTGCAAATCATTCGTATTTTGTATTTTAAAAGTTGTGCATTCACGATGAACTCATTTTGATAGCATTTATACAAGATACGGTCACATGTTCTTTAGTACTGCAGGTTGAGTAATACCTTCATATTCATTGTTAAGTATGTTATAGTTTACGTACTTGGCTCATAGTTAACATACATACATACATAATTAACTACGGTGACATTTACCAGTCTTTGTCGCAATAACTTACTTTTATATAGTATTATGATCTGGTATTGACCTAATCAACCATAGACTATACAAAGGAAATAATTTTAAATGGAAGGAAAATACAAAATAATAATTTTTCTGAGCAAAATTTAAAGAGTGGGAAGCTGAATAGTTATACACTGATTGTGATCAAGTAAACAATTATCAATTAGTGTCTAAATAACAAAACCTCACACACAAGTGTCTCGTTCTGTGTTGATGACGAAGTCCATGAATAGTTTGTTCATACATTACATGCTTTGCAGGGACATTCATGAAAGCGGATTGAACTGTATGAGGAACACATTTAGTATTTTAGCGTTATTCTCCAATGGAGAGCACTAGAATTGATTTACTCATACCGCTGACTTAGTCTATGACGAAGTCAAACTGACATATCCTACTCAGGAAATGAATAGTGTCACACATATGTACATATGACCAAATGTGAAAACAACGGTGAAAGGACTAATTTAGGTCATTTTCCACATTTTGCTCTATTCCAGTGCTAACCGCTGAATGTGTTCTTAACTAGGCAGCAAAATTAGAAACAACAAGCAGTTCCGGTAATCCAAAATGTCGAACCCAGTGGTGACCCATCAACCAGGTGCAGGCGGCTATGGAACAAATGTCCAAACAGGAGAGTGGAGCACTGGGCTATGCTCCTGCTGCAGTGACATTTTAGTCTGTGAGTACCATTCAAGATGCTTAAATTATTATTATTATCATTCAGTTTTATATACTTTCATTCTTTTTCTCTTTCAAAAATTCACAATGGAATACACTTATGTTTTGCAGGTGCTCTTGGTTGCTTTTGTCCAATTGCACTGAGCTGCTACACAGCAAGCAAGTATGGAGAAAACTGCTGCTTGGGTTGTTTGCCAGGAGGCTTAACAGCCATGAGGACTCATATGAGACTGACCTATGGTATTCAGGTAAATAACTCATACGTATTTAATATTCCAAACTCTTCAGAAGACCTTTGCTCATGTTTTTGGGTGGTGCTGTAAGTTTCATAGAGGAAGAGTGGCCTGTTTTCAGTAACTTGACACTTATGAAAGAGATGTTTCATGAACGTAGGACATTTTGGGTGTTCCCTACAATTGAGAAACCTCAACTGCAGGACATTTCCTCATAGAGTGTCTGTGTTCCACATTGTGATTTTGTTACTATCTTTTATCCTCAGGGAACAATACTGAATGACGCCTTGATGACCTTTTGCTGCGGACTTTGCGAGACATGCAGGATGGCGAGAGAAATCCGTATCAGGAATGGAGAAATTTCACCATAACAAGACATAAAGGATTCTGGCCTATACAGTATTTTCTGTTTGTTGATTATGTCCAGCTATTGTGGAAGTAGTTTGTTTATTCCTAGCAGGCCTGGCATTTATGCAGACAACAATGGAGGAACAGCTGATGAATTATGCAATTCAGTGTATTAAATGTAATTTTACCTGTAGCCTTATATCTACCTGTATAACTGTGTGGCAAAGTGCTGGTATTGAGTTGCATTATTGTAAATAAATTGCATTGTTCAAATTGCATTAAAGCATGAATGATTTTGTACCCTATTTTCAATAAAATGTGATTATTTAATGGTATTTAATATACTTTTTAATGTAGAAAATTATATAATAACTTAAAATGTGATCCAAGTGGTTTTCTGACAAAAAGAAAATCCTATGTGGATTAGTTTGGTGAATATAAACCTTGTCTTAATGTGTGTACATGAGGTATTCTAACAGGTCTTAGCATTTCAACCAAGCATTTCAGATTGTGAAATCATTTTACAGGAACAAAAGCAAAATCAGAAATATATACATTACATAATTTTTTTATTTTTATTATTTAACATACGCAGTTGACCTCCAGTTTACTTCACATGCTGGTGAAATTAAAAGTTTCACACCCGCCTGCCCCCCTCCTCTTCCTGTACGTCATAGCGTACAGCACTCTGATTGGCTGATCTGCTTCGTGGCCTGGCAACCAGAAGAGGCTTTACCAAACAGACAGACCCCCTATCGGCAAGCTTTCGAGCTAGCTACAACCGCTAGCTACCTACGTTTTCTGAAGAGATTAAACCATTCAAATACCACCATGTCTTCGAGAACTCTACCCCTGCTGTTCATCAACCTCGGCGGAGAGATGCTGTACATCCTTGACCAGAGGCTCCGAGCTCAGAATATCCCCGCTGACAAAGCTAAGAAAGGTAGCTAACCTTAGCTTAGCAGCTATCCAGATAACAACACAAATGTCACCCTGTATTTAAAACCAGCACATTCCGTTCGGTTTGTCTGTTTACTGGTTTGTGAATGTATAATAAGTACCTACGATTCATAGAAAGCCAGTCTAAATACAAGAGTTCTCATTAATGAGTCAACTGGTGGTGGTTTTGTAGCTCCACACAATTTGATCAAATCACAACACACATAGACAAACGTTTCTGTTGCATGAACAAATATCATTCCCAAGGTTTCATTGGTAATCAATGGGAAGCTGCTCTAAAAAAAGGGCTGTAAAACATAGCCTGATTATAATCCCAAGCCTGATTTACACAAAATGATATTAGATAATAAATAGCCACATAATGTGTACACATATTTGGGAGGATTTTAGCATCCATTCAAACTTAGCATAGACTTCGTCAAACGACATTGGTCAAGTCTTGAGATGTCATTCAACAATCTGGTTTTTCGGAACATCATTTCATTTGTTATCTCCTTTTGAATTCATAAAGACTCTGCAATAGCTGGCTGGATAGACGACGACAGAAGGAGAGGTATTCTTACAGAGCTTTAGTATAATCATGCCCTGATGCATTAGTAGCTCTTTGCTCTGCTTTGGACTAGACTGAAGGAGCGCTCTGAATAAACCCATGAGACCTCATTTGCACACACCTCACAACCTATGTACTGCGGTTGTCTCTGCATCAGGTACATCCTGTAAGTGGTTGGGTCACTTGAATGCTCAGATCCTGGCTACAAACTTTATGTGTTGTAAGGGCCTTCATTGGATAGATGCATTTACAATAATGGGAGTTGTTTTCAAAACAGGGATTGATTTCTGCAAATTCTATTAATCAAATGAAAGAGCATTTCAGGCTACCAAGCAGGCCCCTGTGCCACATATGAAACAGCTTTTGGCTTCCTTATGGGTAAGTAGCACAAAATACTACCAAGCCACACTGTGTTAAGCAAGTTTATTTTCTTCACTCGTTAGCCAGAAAAAAACTTGCAAAATGATTGGAAAAGGTTGAAGTTACCTGATAGGTTTGACTTTCTGACACTTCTAACGGTGATCCTCATCACTTCTGCAAATTACAACAGTGATTGGTAGAAGTTAACATTTCTGAGGGGAGTTCAAACACAAAAAAAACCTGGCTATTGCCCTGCTACCAAGTAGGACATATGCTTTCCACGCTGCTGCTTTATTAGGGCCATTGGGTTAGGCTTTGGATGAAATGGTTTTGGCCGACATATAGTATAGAATGCTTATCTGCCTGCTTCTGAGCCTACAGTGTGAAAAGAGCATTTGTCTATCCTCAGTTAACTCTTTGTGGACTTTTCTGTTGTGCTGTTTGCCTGACCAGTTATGAATGACATCATCACCACCATGTTCAACAAAAAGTTCCTAGAAGAGCTTTTCAAGCCACAGGACCTTTACTCCAAAAAGGCCCTGCGGACTGTGTTCGACAGGCTGGCTCATGCATCCATAATGAGACTCAATCAAGCTAGCATGGACAAGGTAAGTCACACGTAGCCCTCCTGAACAGCTGTATACTGTGTTGTATACTGTGTTGTATACTGTGTTGTATACTGTGTTGTATACTGTGTTGTATACTGTGTTGTATCCTGCACATTTGGAATTGTTCTATTCCCAGTAAACACACTAGAGAAGTATTTTAGAGTCATGCCATAGATCTACATTACATAAATCTACCCATCAATCAATGCCTAATATTCATATCAAAAGTGTGAAAATTGGATATAGTGTTTCCCTAAAGCACACAGTATGTCAGTAATTCTACATAAGTATAGAGAAATTCATATCTTACACACTGTATGCTGCTGTATGTGGCTCCCTCTGCTGTTTACTATACAACAGTAGCATTCCTTTTATTTTGATGGATGAGTCAGTGAAGCCATGCATGTGTTTTCCCTCTTCACAGCTCTATGACTTGATGACCATGGCATTCAAGTACCAGGTACTTCTCTGTCCCCGGCCTAAGGACCTCCTCCTCGTCTCCTTCAACCACATGGATGCAATCAAAGACTTTGTGAAAGACACACCCGGCATTCTCAGCCAGGTTGACGAGACGTACCAACAGCTCATAGAGGTATGACAGGACATGTGTGACTTCACTCTCTTCACATTTGTTATGGACAGGAGTGGTTAACGATATCACACGTGGCTTGGTGGGGTTTCCTGGAGCATGCTGCAAGATCTTTGTTTTTTTTGGTGGTATGTGAACCAGTGTTAAAAAAAATAGAGGTAGAATGCAACATTGCCTCCAAACGTGGCTGAGTGTACCAAGAAGAACAAAGAACAAAGAACAAAGGGGAAACAACTTCACATAATACTGTGCGTGTTAGCTTGGTCATACATGGTCAGCTGTAGAGCACAAAACTGACATTACACTCTCATAAGACACATTGTGAGTCATTGCTTTTCCTGACACAGGATATTAAAAACTGCAGTGTAGTACAACTCATATGGCCAAGAAGAGGAAACATTTGACAGTCGATGTTAGGAGTGTCATAGTCCTCTGACCAAAAAAGAAAGTTCACATATCAGGTCAGTTTAAATAAGCTAAAAAAAACATCCTGTTCAGCTCCATACTCACTTTAATAGCCAAGATTGACTTATTTAAAACACTAGGTCACAGTGTTTCAAGTCACTATACAGCTGTTAATACTTGATGCAGGTAATACATTATGCTGTCATAGTTTCAGACCATTTGGATTACAGTCACATACATTGAACGATAGTACTGCACATGTTATGTGAGGTGTCAATAGCAACTGATTTTTTTTCATTGCATGTTATTTGTATGATTATACTAGGTTCAATAGGATAATGCTTAAAAACAGTAAAGGGAAATTATATATATATATATATATATATATATATATATATATATATATATATATATATATATATAAACACAAACTCATAAATAATGATTATCAATGTTTTTTTCTATTTTATTATTTGTTTTGCAGTTACATTGTAATTTATTTTCTATTTAATTTATTATTATTTTTTTTTTTAGATGTATACACCCTTGTCTAGTGGGGACTTCCAGCTGATCAGACAAACTCTCCTTATCTTCTTCCAAGACATGCATATAAGAGTAAGTCCATTAGTTTGCCAAACTCCCCAAGCATGGGGAGAGAATTAACTGGACAATATTACATTCTCTTTTTATTTGTCTTTTATTTTCCTCACAAGCCTGTCTCTATGTTTTCTTCTTTGCCAGGTATCTATTTTTCTTAAGGACAAAGTGCAAAACTCCAATGGCCGCTTTGTGCTTCCCACCAGTGGTCCTGTGCCTCATGGAACACAAGTCCCTGGTTTGATAAGGTGCCACAGTACACGGATGTTTTTACTCAGAGCCAAACAATCCTCACTCAAGAACAATGGAGATAACTAAGACTTAGATTAAACAAGTTTGTAGAATATTAAAATGTACCTTTGGTCCTTCTTCATCTTTAGTGTTGGTCTTTTTGTCTTTCATATGTCTGCTGATCTTACACAGACACTGTAATCTTACGTTAAGAAGGCCTATCTGGAGCTAATTGCATTACAGAGGTTTTGTTGAACTAGCATTCTAATTATAGATGTGTTGTATGTTTAGCTTGGATCAAATTACTTAAGGATTTTACTGTATGTGCACAGTGAGACATTTAATACATAAAGGAAACAAGAATTCATATGTAGAACATCTAAGCAATAACAGTGTTAGAAGTATTCAAAGCAACAGCGGTATTATATTGCTGTGTCTAGAAAGTGTACTGAAAGCATGCTTCTCCTTAGTAAATTGTGTTGTTGTATCTGGTAATTCCAGGATGTTTAGCTGTACTGGTGAAGAATTGACCAGGCTGCAATTCAGTAATGGAGGAAACTATACCGCTGCTCTTCGGGAGGGATCTTTCGAGATATTTGGAGACAGGGTCACCAAACTAGGCACAAACATGTAAGATGCTGCAACGTACAAAAGATGTGCATGAACATTTTCTGTTATCCAGGCCATGATATATCTACACGTACTGTTCCCAAAAAGTATGTCTACTGGACGAGTGGATGAATTTCTACAAGACTAAACAAGAAATCCATTAGCTTTTGATTTAGTCATCTTAATTTATGCAATCATAGAGTGTCAGTATGTCTGACATATGGCAAAATACCATATATTGTAAATCAAACATTTGTAATTTCTTGTACAGGTAATTTTTAGCACTATGTTACATGGTCATGAATGCTCATTCTCCCTTTTTTATTTTTTCGTTCAGGTACAGTGTAAGCCGCCCAGTGGAAACCCACATGTCAGGAACATCTAAAAATTCTGCTCAGCACACTAAGGTGAAACCGCTTCATTTTCCGCACTGCAAACTTGATTAATACACAAAATGTTGTCATGCACACAAATTAAATTTTGAAGACTCTTTACAGTGTCCACACAGTACATAACATGCATACACATTTGAACCATAATCTACTTCCTGGTGCATCATTATCAGTTGCAAGATCTTGTAAACAACAGGTACAACAGGAATAAACAGAAGTGAACAAGTCATTGTGTGTCAACAGGTCAACACTGCTCCCAACCCTCTGGCCAAAGAGGAGCTAAATCTGTTGGCCAAGTTAATGGGTGGGTTAGAAGTTCAGAAACCAGGAAATGCAGACAGCGGCTTCCGAGTCAACCTCTTTGCCACCGATGAGGAAGAAGAGTGAGTGCCCTTATTTGTGTTTGTGTACTGTCAATTATTTAATTTGTCTTTCCTGTAAACTAACATTGTGACTCCCGTTTTCCACAGAGAGGCATTAATATCAAGACCAGATGAGCTTTCATATGGAGTCATAAAAATCCAGGCAACAAAGGTAAAGTATTCCTTTTTGTAGAAAAAAAAATAGATATCCAGTATTTGTATAATACAAATCTAACTATTGCTGCACACTTGGTGACAAAAAGTCTGACCATACATGTGTCATCTAAGGGGAAGTGCAGACTACAAGACTTTGAAAATCTCAGATTTTTGCTGCTCAAACCACAATGCATTTTTTGGCCGTCTGTTGACATTAGTGTTGACATTGTTGACATTATTGTTGAAATTTAGGATGCGCAAACTACACAACTGATTTCGAGGTGTATATATTGCAAGATTACTCTAGATGGAGAGATCTGCGATCATAGCAAATGATCGTGATAGTCGACAAAAACACAGAAGATGTCACTTACTGGAAATGACACCTGGTTTGTTTACGTCTGACTGGTGATAGAGTTTGTAGAGGGCCTAAGTTTATTGACCCTCCCCTCCATCTCCTGTATCCACTTAGTCTGTGTAACACTAGTCCCCATCTTCGCCCTCTTTGTAGCCATGATGTTTGTGTTGTTTTGGACTGTTTGCTTTTTTAGCTGCTCCCTGTTTTCTCTTGCACTCTGATTGGATACTGCTCTTTTCCCATTTTAGACTCATCTCAAATTTGCATCCCCTTGTGCATCTTGTTTCGGGCAATGATGAAATCAAACATATTTAAAAACTCACATAGTGTCCGGGAAAGCATACAACGTGGAGGACCCATCTCAGAAACACTTGAACTAGAGAACTTGTTATGAGATTATGTGTCACCAGCCAGTAAAAGTGTCTGATAGATTTATTTCACTCACCAGCAAAAAAGGTCGCGAACGAAAAGGTGATTTTGCACTTTGACAGGCGAATCGCGAGTGGTCTGTGTATAGTCTGCACTGGCCCAACCTGCCAGCCTCACAACCAATAAGCTGTGTTTTACTTTTGATAAGCAACCCCCATGATTGGACTCCAAATTTGACTTATCTCATTGATAGGCTTACGGTTATACAGTCGGTGATCAGAGATGTAAGGCTTTGCCAGTCTAACAGGATTTACAGTAATGAGATGTAAGTCCCTGTCATGAACACTCTGACACTGCGATCGGTGGATTGTCTTTCAGGACCAGCAAGCCAATGCAGAGCTGGCCAAGATCATGGGAGAGTTCACAGAGTCTGGAGATCAATCTCCCAGTGCCAGCAGCAAAGGAGACGACCTTCTGGCCATGATGGATGGTCTGTGACATGGTCACCCAGAAATGCCCCTAGGGGGGTGGGGCACAATTCATCGTCAACAGTCTGTTCTACTGTAGACCAGTCTGCTCTCTGCACCTGCAAATACACTGCAGCAACCTCACATGCAGCCAGAGAAACTTCTTTGGGTGCTTTTAAAATGCAGATGTGAGCAGGTGTTTCCTTTTGGTTTTCAAATGACGAATTGCAGATTTGCATAGTTAACAACTAAGAATGTGGTGAACCAAACCTTAAGCTGCAGTACACTGTAATAGTTGGTTTGCTGTAAACTGAAAAAGAGTTTCAGTGCATTAACACATACAGTAGGCCTATATCAGTGCGATGAACATGTGTATGTGGTAATAGTGAAACATCTGTTTATGTAAGGTCAAGATGTTTCATTTTTAAAAATCTGAGTCAGGCTGTGCTGCGGTACACAAAATACACAATCCTTTAATTTCACACAATGTCCTTTATTTTAAATGTCAATAATACTTCAAGGTTTTAGATTTTTTAGGTGTATAGTCCATAACTCCATGTTTGTTTATTACGGTAAAGAGTATGAAGAGAGGGTATTCTAATGAACAAATGATTGAATGATATTGTTGGGGAATCAAAGGAAACCCAAGTGCTCTTTCTAATGTGATTTCAAATGCCCTCAAATGTTTATTTTGGTAAGAAATATGTTTATCTTGCATTAAGACATTTTACACTACCCTTTGATTTCTCTGAATGTTGACCTGTGGACCAGAGATGTGCTCATTGATGAGTATGTTATTAAAATTTAGAATAATGCAATATAAGTAATTGTCGAATATGTAAATATGTATATTTAATACTTTATTTATTTGAATGTATCATTTTCTGTGTATAGGGAAATGCATATTGCTGCAATTGTTTAATGTGCAATGTAGGATTTTTAATAAATAGTTGGAGAAAAAACGTACCTATATTTTTACACAAATTATTGTATGAACTGTATCATCGGTTTGTGTACTGATGCAATAGTGTGTTAATAATGGCATGAACCTTGTAACAGCTTGTTGCAGTCGAAAGGATGTAACAGTAGGGGGAGCTGTCTGACCTTTCTAAACATTATGTACTGTGTGTGGTCTGCAAACTGACTACCACACATTGCTACACTGTGTTTTATTATGCAGTCATGCTGTCTTTTTTAAAAAGGCACCAAAAGGTGATGAGTGTACTTTCCTTTTTACTAAATCTCTTGCCTTAGGACTGTAGGATTCACTGAACGGTTAAACAACAAATGTGTGATTATATTTATTTATACTTGAGTATTTTACCTTCAAACCAAAACATTAAAAGCAGTATTCTTTTTCTTAGACTCTGTCCTCCAGAGCAGACCTACAATGAGAATTGTTATAGCAACAGCTATCTGTATCCAAGATATTTGTGTGTAGTCTGCCTGCAGATGGGTCAAAGTGAAACTCTGATAGTCTGCACTCCCCCAGTCAACCACAGTCTGACACACACACACACAGAAACATGGTGCATACCATACAGACAAAACATGCTGAGACATTTCTCTGAATTGATCTAGGGGAGGAGTATTCTGGTGAGGTCTTCCCAATAATCTTGGCAAAGGTGAGACAAGAAACACTACGTGCCCTGAGGATACAACCTACCTGCAAAACAAACAGAAACCAGAGCTCATTTCAGTCATCCGGAAAGACTGTGCACTGGAGTCAACCTACCTCTCTAGAAAACAATATTTCACCATAAAGACTTGCTAAATTGCCCAAATATTTCATAATCAGGATAATTTTATTTTAGTAGAAGATTAAAAAAACAACATAAATGTTATTTCTAACACAAATAATTATTGTTTGTTTTCCTTGCAAAGTTACACTGCTTGTTCCATTAGGGCAAAGTAATAATTATTAAAAACATCAAAAAACAAAATAGTCTTCAAAGTCCAGTCAACCTTAGTTTCCCATACCATGACACTAAATCGTGTTTCTCTCACAGACCTTGAATTTCAAGTTATGATTCAGTTTCCTCCTTAAAGGCTGTGGGTATGACACTGTAAAGCCACAGGCTGACAAATGTTTCATGTGGCCGGGGGCATATGCTCTGCTGAGTCAAGGCAGGAAGCAATGCAACTCAAATAAGCCTCTGCCATTTAAGTTACCTTGTCTGTGTCTATCACACCTGCCCACCGGTTTGAAACTGGTAGCTGTGGGTGGAATTTAACATTAATCAGGAAGTCTAAATTGGGGACATAGGTGGGCTTTACTAAATGTCACTGTCATTCAGAGCAAATCCTCTGTATCAGCAATTTTAACACACAGGTAGCACTGCTCCAGATATTTTATGAGTGGACAATGAGTAACAAGTATTGAAAATCTAATGTTTTTTATCAGTTTCACTGAGTCATATGGTTAACCTGAATGAGGTGCAATATGTGTCTCATTGAAAAGCAACTACAGTGTAGAGTCTTAGCCTATATGAGGCAAAATGTTATCCAAGAATCACCTTTAGCTGTAAAAAACAAATAAGTTTGATAGTTTCCATGAAGATTAAATGCAGTTTTTATCTGATTTAGGGGACTTAAAATTAAGAAATTAAGAATTTCATGTTATATTGGTCATTATATTATAATTCAAGGGCTAGACATAATACTAATAGACTAGTAAATAATACAAATGTTGAAAAGTTCCTTCATTTCTGATTACTTCTGGTTGGATGATGATTAAAAACTTTAGTTTGTAATGCAGTTTTATGGTGTCTGACAAATGTTTCACCACTAGAATGGTTAGTCTTATCCATGAGACCAGGGCATTTATTAGCAAACAAACCGACCGCGGTATTTCCACTTCAACTTAGTTTTACTGTCTCAAACTCTTCCCATGCAGACAACTATGACGTAATGTGTTTCATTTAGCAACTTATATTATGCAAAGAATTTCATCATCAGTGCGCAACCATTTACTAGGAAAAACAGGCAGGGGGCTGGCATTGGTCGAACGCAGCTGTCAATCAAATAAGTATGTGCGTCATTTCCGTTGTCAGGTGGCGCTGTCGCTGTGGAAAGATGCGATCAGCGAAGAGCGGAGGCTTTTCCTTAATTGCTCATTTCGGTAACAGAGGCTAAACAACCCGAAACCAACCCACTGTGGTCTCTCCTGTTTAAGTGAGAAGCTCCGCACATCCACCACAGCGTTTACCCAAGATATGTCGAGGTTGTAAGCAGACAACGCAGACTTTACCCGGCGGTTTTGGCTCGAGGTAAGCGAGGTAGCGACTAACACTGCTATCTAGCTCTCTGGCAAGGCTAGCCAGCTGTAATGTTACCTACTTTGTTTAAATGGCCTCCCGGCTGCTCTGTAGCCTCCGGCTTTTGGCGTTAGCGATGTTAATGTCGCTCGCCAGCAATCACATTGAAAACTCTCTTGCTCATAAGGATACTCGCTAAAGTAACCGTAGCCTGGCTAACGGCTGCTCTGTGTAGTTTGCACCGAAAGCCCAACTCCTTGCTGTGTTGTGCCCCTTTGTGTGGCCGGTGTGCCTGAAGCTTTTGGTAGCGTGTTTAGCCGAGGAATTCAGTCAGCTTTGTTGTTGTTGTACTAAGTTTGTATATGCACCCAAGCTTTGTTTCATGTTGCCCTGCGTAAATATACATCGTTAAATTAATGTGTACGTTTGCTATTCATTTAGTTGGCTGAATAACCACCTCAGTTAGACTTTCTCTACATTAACGCACGCCGTGTAATGCGGTTTAGTGTGTGTTTTTTAAATGTCCCTGGGTGGTCGTATGGTAATTGTTGTGGGTAAAACACATTAGCGCCTGGTTACTCAAGTTATTAGCTGTCTGTGGGGCAGGTTTTGCACAAGTTGTAAGGCATAACGTCAGCGTTTTTAACCATTCGCTGCCAGACCTGAGCGGTGTCCAGACCTTGTGGTCGCAAAATGGCACCAAACAATGTGTGACAGTCTGTGTGCATTTGTAATTATTTGCGTCTAGGTATTTATACTTTGACCTTGTGTACACAGACTAGTTTTGGATGTTGTTATTGCAATAATGTAGTGAACAACTGCAGTAAGAGGAAAGGCGTTATAGCGGTAGATGTGTGTATGGGCTGACATGATTGATTGACATCTCATTCAAGCAACATAAGCAGGATTAAAGCGCGTATGACCTTCCAGTGGCTTTAGCTCTTTTGGATGATACCTCGTTACCTGTATGATTGCCCCAGATTTTGGTATGCACTTATGTTTACTACCTCCTCAAGTGTCCTTATGTTTTCTTTGTCCATCCTGATACTACCTTGATTTTGCAATCAAGCTGTTCTTGCAGAGCCAGACAAGTAGCATGGAGTCTGAGTGGGTGGATCTTGAGACACCTACGTGGTTGTTTTGTTCTGATACTATTTAAGGAGCCCACATTTCTCGTGGGCACCGGCAGCGTGTCTCTCCTCCTTTTGTGTGATATGATTCACAGGCTGTATCTGTTCTTGTCCTCCCTCTGGTACAGTCAGAGGCAGAGGCAGTCAGAGGCAGTCTTGCTTGCCAGATCACTGGCTGTGCAGAGAGGCTCAGCAGTGTCAGAAAAGGATAGCTGTGTGCTGTCATTGCGCTGATGTCATTTAGGTCAGTGCACATTAGTTGGTTGCATTGACCTTTGCTTTTATATGTGTCGGGGTTTGGCTCCACGGCACTACAGCTGGTGTTTAGTAGGTAGATGGATAGCCTTGGGTCCGTTCGCTGTGTGTCGTGCAGCGAGTTTGTGTCTGTGAGTCAGGTTAGTGTTTTAAGTCCAAGGTGCATGGATTAGCATGGTTCAGCATGGTTCTAACTCTTGACTGTGTAGCTGTGGAGAAAAGAAATGCATACAAGGTACGATCAGATAACCTTGTTAGAAATGTGGGAATTGGCCACAAATTAAAAGCCTGTTAGGTTTGGCTCTGTCTGCTTATTTTATTAAGTCTGGCAGCCTTTCTAGCACTCAAACACCAATTTAAAATGTATTTATCTGACAGCACTGAAAGCAGTATGTAGATTGTCAATTCTGCCAACCACTTTGGCCGCTGGATTATCCATTCCTTTGCCTTTCGTGCTCTAGAGTAAGATGCTCTCTTACTATTGGCAGCGTGACTTGGTGTCACTCTGGCTTGTGCCATAAATGCTGTCAGAAAACCTCAGCTCATCAGACTCAGTGGGTGATGACTAGTGGAGATGGAGACAGATGGGCGAGAGACATGATGATGACACTGTCTGCTGTCTGGGATCACAAAAAGCCTCATGGAAGTGAGAATTCATATCAGCCCATGCTTACTGCCAACTGTCCTGCATCCTCTCTGCCCAAAAACGCCAACTGGCGAGTGCTGCACGATTAGTTTTGAGACAGGAAGTATTGGCCTGATTCATTAAAAATATTTATCTTCTCTAGTTTGTACCACTTGCAAGAGTGGTTACATATTCTGAAGTTTTTTGGTGTTTGTCAGCTCTCCAATATATGTCTATTTTGCTGTGTTTATGAGGTGCTTTGGATTTTATTAGCCTAGTCTGAATCATCTCTCCTTATGTAGTTGGCTAAAATATGCACACTACCGCTATCAGTCAGTGACCCTTTTACCTCCGATATGTCACTTTGTGTTGCCTTCCTTGTGGGCCGAGCTTATGAAGTGATTTTTATTTTTATTTTTTTTCAGTTGATATGGAGCACATGTCAGAGGCTTGGGGGTACATTTCACGCTCTTATTGGTGTCATCACCTAGACATTTTAGCATTTCTGTCCAATGGAAACCCAGGACGACAGAAGGGTGAATCATTCCTCTCGGTTCAAGGCACTACTTCCCTGTTACGGGAAACAGATGGGGTTTCATCACATTGGAACTCAGTATCAGTAAACAAAGCATACCTCTTGCTCTCTGAATTCTGGGAGGTAGATCTGCTGTGGCAGTTAAAATAGTTTGTGTAATGATGATGTGTCATACTGTGTCACTGGTTCTTCTGACATGTGAATCTAGTTCCTTATCATAGTGTAAGGGCTTGGCATCTTTTTTGTCTCTGCCTTGTTGGAACACGCATGTCCTTTCAGAGGAAGGCCGCTGCAGATAAGCCGGCTGTACAGATTTTGAGATAAAACACCCAGATTAGAGGCGGAAGGATTTTCTAAACCCATGTCAACTGGAGCAGGAAAAGCTAAAGATGAATATGTGGTTCAGTGGTGAGGCATAAATAAAAAAGGCCTCTGTTTTCAAGAGTTTTATGCTCGTGCTATTCATTTACAAGAAAGCATTTGCCATTTAAATTACAAATTGTGGCACATTGACATTGCCTGTTGGGTTGAAAATTGAATCTGAGGTGTCACCCTTGACGCCAGCAGCCATCATTCTGAATGGAGCTGTAATGGCCTCACATTCACACTGAGGTGTCGGTAAATGTGTGGGAGGGATATTTAAACTAGGCTGGGGGGAGTTGCCCTGAATTTTTACCTCCTTTCACTTCTGTTCACTAATAAGTGCCCTCTCAACCAGTCTGTAGGACTGCTGGTAAAACTCTGGGTATAGTCTTTATTTTTAAGCTGACTATTTATAAAACCATTGTTTGGTAACAGATTACTGATGCTATTTTTTTTGTTATTGGTTTATTTCCTTGCAGTCACATTTATGCAAGTTTTACTAATCCGATATATTCCCCTCCAGAACTCCAGTATGTCCAAGCGGCGCTCGTCGGAGAGGGGGGCTGGAGAGACATCAGGCAGGGCCAGCAAGCTGCAATGTCCTGGGATATCCGGTAATAACGCCAAGAGAGCTGGGCCCTTCATCCTTGGTAAGGAAGCTACTAGTATTTGCACTAGTCAGGAAAGGTATGTGTGTAAATGTGAGAGTCGTGGGGTGTCTCTGTGTGCATGCGAGCCTGAGACAAGAATGTGAAGAATTTTGCTTATCCCCCTTGACATCGGCCAGAAAGGTCTGAGTCTGTGTTGGAGCAAGGTTATTTCCTCCCTCTGGAAAATGTATTTCTCTCCCATACACTCAAACTTGTATGTTTTCTACTACACAACTCCTCCACTATTTGCAAATCACAGTGTCAAAGAAAACATTACACTTGGAGTGTTAATGGGTACGTGCACATGCAGCCTTTAATGAGTTGCAGTGAGAGCACACACTCCGGCATGTAGCCTGCCTTTTGGTCATGCAGCTGTTCCTTTTCTTATCCTTGCAGGGCCTCGCCTGGGCAACTCACCAGTGCCTAGCATAGTGCAGTGTCTGGCCAGAAAGGACGGCACTGATGACTTCTATCAGCTCAAAGTAAGTCTGCCGGGTTGGCACAGTTTTTTTTGTGGTTTTCTTACTCACAAACGTAATGAGTTACACACGCTGTTTAGTAAAAAAAAAAAGAGAAAATCATTCAAAACAAAGCTATGATGTCCCAGTAGACATCTGAACCTTTGACCTTCCTTTGTTGGTGTTCATTTTATAGCCCCCTGTTTCAGTCTGGTGCAAATAACAAAACCTCAGCCTGGCAATCTGTTTATTGGGGCTATCCAATGTCTGTTACACAAGGGGGGGGGGGGGTGGTAGTGAGTCACTGCGTGACCCTCCCCTCATACCCATGACTCCAGCGCCTCAGTGTCTGCTGCACAGCTTGGTTACTTCACATTAGTATATGAACCACAGTTTTAAAGCTGCAGCCCTGTTATGCCATCTCCACTGCACAGATCGTAACATCTTGTTAAATGCTTATCAGAACAGTAACTTAATGTCATGTCTTTGGTCATTTAAAAGCTTTAGTGGCAGGACTGAAGATTAACTTCATACTAAATGGTTAAATCTCTCCTTTGTGCTGTCTCATCCTGTCTGACCTCTAATGTTTTCTCTGTTCTGTGTGGCTATGGCAGATACTGACGCTGGAGGAGCGAGTGGACTCTGCTGGGGAGACTCAGGAGGAGAGGCAGGGGAAGATGCTGCTGCACACAGAATATTCCCTTCTTTCTCTGCTGCACAACCAGGATGGGGTGGTTCACCATCACGGCCTCTTCCAGGTAGACTTAGACCTGCACACGTTTGGCAATTAAGTTACATTTCTGTTCTGCATAGTGTATCATCAGTCAAATAATTAATAATTTAAAAAAAAGTTTCTTATAGTCTGTGGTGTATTACTCAGCACTGTGTGGGCGAGTATTCTGTGTAATTGCACATGAAATATACATCAATATTACGATGGAGAAGATAATGCCACTTTTTATTCAGTTCAGAATATGGCTTCACCACATAAGCACAAGTAACAGTACGTTTTTATCAGCTCGGTGATAGCAGAGGTAAGCTTGTCATTAGTCCAGCCAGCTGCTTGCATTTTCCTTATCAGAGTTGTTTCAATAGAGAAGTGGGAGTACCATTAAGAGGCCATATTTATCTGCAGTCGTTCTCTATTCAAAGCCCCATCCATTCACAATGAGCTGCCCCTCCCTCACCTGTCTTCCCGTCTGCCTCCTCCTCTAACTTTGTTATTGTTCCATCTCTCTCTCTCTCTCTCTCTCTCTCTCTCTCTCTCTCTCTCTCTCTCTCTCTCTCTCTCTCTCTCTCTCCCCCTCTCTCTTGTGTTTTTCTCCTTTGTCTCTCTTTCACATCCTGTCTGTTCCACTCTGCCGGTGTTCTCAGAATAGCAGCAATGAGCCATGCACACTGATTCATTTAGGCCTGCAATATTGATTGGATTATTATAGTGCATCTCCACTGTGAGAGAACCAGTTAATAATGTACACTTTCAGAGGTGCTGACTGCATCTAAAAAAAAAAAAGAACTGACAACCTGATACAGAAATCAATAAGTGGTGACTGTGCTACGACTGGAGTTGGAAGAAGAGCAATGACCTTTGTAATTCGCCGTCCACCACTTGATGTGGAGGGGTAGATGTGTCTTACATGCATGCTGGTGATTGATGTCCTCCAGCTTGCTTGAATCTATGTCTTTCTCAAGCTGAATGAATCAGCTTGATCAGACAGTATAGTTGGGAATCCGTTCAGTTTAATGCATTCTTGCAAGCCTCAACTTGTATTGTTTTGACGCTGTTGGAAAGTGCCTCAAAAAGGCATCAACAAGTCCACTTACAAAGCAAGCACCTTTTTTGTTGTTGTTCCCCAGGACCGAGCCTATGAAATAGTAGAGGACATGGAGGCCAACAAAGTGCGCAAGATGAAGAAGCGGATCTGCCTCGTGCTGGACTGCCTGTGTGCTCACGACTTCAGCGACAAGACCGCAGATTTAATAAACCTCCAGCATTACGTCATAAAGGAGAAGCGATTAAGCGAGCGCGAGGCAATCGTCATCTTCTATGATGTGGTGCGTGTGGTGGAGGCCCTTCATAAGGTGAGTCTAGGCTTGAATTGATTAGACTACTCCAAGAAAATGTGCTTAAAAGGTGAAATCTATCGTACTAACCAACAGTGTGCATGAAAGGCGATATGAACGTGCAGTTTTCTATTTTCATTCATGAAGAAATATTCAATACTACAGTGTTTTTGTCAACTGTAGGAGAAATAGCTTAGAAATTGTTATTGTTAGCTAGTTGTAAATCCCTTCTGATTACTCATCTCCCATCCTTGCGTGCCACAAACAAAATGATTGTTTTGATACCAATGATTATCCCTAAGTACGATTTAATGAAAACATTTCTTTTCCCTCTTGTCTTTCTTTCCTGCATTCAGAAAAACATTGTGCACAGAGACCTCAAGCTGGGAAACATGGTGCTGAACAAACGGTAAGAAGAAACTCATTCGGCCTCATCAATCAGTTAGCTGGCCAATAGCCTCTCCCATTATACAGACTCAGTCATTTTAGCCTGCCAGTAAGTCATTCTGTCTCAGCTCACATGTGTGAGAGGCCCTAGCAGCCTGTATCCAGTGTGCACTTGGCTTTAAACACAAGCAGGGTCACATTCTCAGACTTGGAGTGAGATCAGTTTTAGGAACCTAAAGCCTTGCTCTCTTGTGCATGAGTCTGGGTCTGTGTCTGTGTGTTTAGAAAAAGCTGATCATTCCCCATGGTTGGATTTTTGGAAGTGTAGGGTGAACTGTACCCTGGTGCAAAACAGGGCAAAGAATATGCCACTGCTTTGTTCTTGGTGGGAGCAGTGTTGTAGCACACACAGGACCCTGGTGAGTGCACCTCAGGTCACAGAGTGCTGCAGTTCGGCCCTGCAGCATGGAAAACTACTTGTATGTAAAGCATTCTCCGAACAATACGTACAGAGTAAATGAGAGAGATGGTGTTTGTGTGTATTTGAGGGGTTGAAAGCCACTTGCTTTTTAATATTAGTTTGTCCAAGTTAAGAGGATTCGGCTAGATTTTGCCTTGAACCTATGGAAGGATGTCTCTGAACAGCACAAGTCAGCGTGCACATTCTTGGGGACTCTGATAATCATCCCACAAAGGCAGTCTTTTCATTTGGAAGGACATGACTAACACCGATACACACATACCGACACACACTTACACCCTCTGTTCCTACGCTTGCTTACACACACACCTTGACATCTAAACATCAAGCATGCTTGCTTGAGTGTAATCTCACACTTCTCATGCGTGATATGCATGTCTGAGTATGTGCATTGAGATGTCACGTTGCCAGCTTATCTCTTTACTACATACAAACTCTGCATGTCAGGCGTGAGAGCTTGGTGCCCCTACCAGCAGCAGCAGCAGCGGCAGCGGCAGCAGGGCAGCAGTAGTAGCAGTAGTGGTGGTGATGAAACAGGAGAGTGTTTTGGCCAGGGGAGGGTGGCGGGGCGAGGAGCAGGCGAGTGGAACACTCCGTCCCAGCTGGAGACAAAGGAGAGGCCTGCCAAAGGCCCCATAGCTCAGAGCTGACTCACACCGCAATGATCGTCACACACACATATATACACATGCACACACAGTCATCATTTATTTACCCTCTACTCTGCTTTTCCTCTATTTTCTTTTACACCCCAATCCCTTTCCTGCTTTCATTGTCTTTCTTTTTGTCATATATTTTTCTTTTCACTTTTCCTGTCTCCTTTATGCATCATGCTTTGCTTGCTTGCATGTTTCCTCTGTTACTCCACCCTGGATGCATACGAATGTACAGTCAGTATGGGAAGGACGTGGCCAATTTAGATGCTGGCCGATCCCAAAATCCCCTCTCCTCCCCTGCTGCTTGTCGTCGCTCTGGGAAATGCACCGATGCCATCAACAAGCTCAGCAGTTAATGCAAGAATGATGTGATTTCCTCTTGCGGAGCCAGCTGTTATGAAAGCAGGACGTCATAAATCAATATGCGGGTTTGTTATCAATGTATGTCAGAGCTGGTTTTGACTTTGTAAATATTAATTGTAATTCTAAAGGGACACTTTGTCTTCTTTTTGTTTTTATTTCTTGCAGAGAGTTCCTGTTAGTTTATATCACCATAATCACTGTATAGTCTCAGGGATGGATTACTCCTTCTGACTGAATTAGAAGTTCTGTGCTGTCTGGCACAAAATAACGTATTCAGCCTCAGAAATTAGGACAAAAACATTTGCTCCAGTAAAGCTTAGCTCTTAATATAACTAATATAATTGTTTCCTCACAGTTCTGAGAAATGAAATTTGCTGATCTCTGTAGAAGTTGCCCTGCGTTTAACCTCTTTCTGTTCTCGTCAGCTGGTATATTTTCAGCAAAATGTTGTGGGTAGGGTGGAGAAGTCAAGGGGGCTGTTTAGGTTTCTGGTTTCCTGACTTACCCGGAGTCACATGACCAGGAAGCAGAGATGGTGTGGTCTCTCTTTAGTCCTCAGGGACCCTTGCCTCACGAGGCAAACATGCAATTTCATTTACCCAATCTCCGGTGCAAGAATAGAAGCCTGGGTCGTGATGCACACAGACAAAAGAACAGACTTCTTCATAAAGGAAGCTTTTATGTTGAGGGTCCTTGAAGCATTGCACTCTGTTCCTCTGGCCCATCTTTGTGCCTGTCAGAAGACCACTGTATGGTTATAGAGAATTGGATCACCAAAGCTGTTGAAGGGTTGGATGACATAAGTAGCTGGAAATTATGTGAACTGAATGTTCTAAGGGAAGGTTGAGATTGGAGCATTTGGTTGAAAATTGAGTGTTTGACAGAAATTGGCTCCAGACGCTGTTATGGGAGCAGTGAGTGTGTGTGATGGAGCAGGGTGTGAAAGTGAGAGAGAATAGGGGAAGCTTTTGACCTCAGGCTTTTTAGAAAGCGGATGTGGGTGAGGAGCATGATCCAGAGAGGACCCAGGCTCTAGACCATGGCTTTTGTGTGCGCTCATGTGCTTTGAGTGCATTTTTGTGTGTGTGTGTGTGTGTGTGTTCACCATGGGAGTGATTGTGTGGGTGCACTTGAAGTTGCGCGTTTGTGTACATATTTTAAATCTTCGTGAGCTTTATATATTCATTTGCCAGCCCATCAACATGCCGGCTGAGTCATCGAGACAATTATCCCAAGCCACAGGTTGACTCATATGTTTGTCAAAGTGCGGCTTTTTTATTTTCTCTTTCTCTGCTAAAAGAACACAGAGATATAGAACAGTTCATAGTCCTTCGGCTTTAACACTGTTTGGTTTCACTCCACCACAGGCAAACTAAATTTACCTTGATGACTCAGAGAAAAGTCCTATAGTGCCACATTATTTCCACAGAAACCAAATTAATCAAACATCCCTGGTAACAGCAGTGGGTCTTCTTAGACTTTGAAGCGCCAGTGTGTCTGGAGTGTTCTTGTTCTCCTAATGTCTGATGTATGAAGATGGCCATTGGCTAACACAGTGATGTAGTTGATAATACATTTATATAATGACAATTTCACATTTAAGAGAGATTTATCTAAAATAAACCCCTAATGGAGGTAGGGGCGGGCGATATGGGCAAAAAATAATATCTCGTTATTTTGGCGATAACGATAATCAGTCGATATCCTTTAAAATGTGATTGGAATTGTCTGAGTTAGGGCTTGTGTCCACCAAACGCGTTTTTAGCGCGGATAGCGCTCAAAAACTCATTTTCCGAGCGCCCACGGTGTTAAAAGTTGAACAGTTTTCAACTTGAAGAGCTCAGAGCGCTGCGCTAAAAAAAAGTCTTTTCGAAACCAAACCATTCCCATGCCAGAGAGGTAGACCCACGTCTCGGCATTAAATCATCTGAAGTACCGGTAGCTTCAGGGACTGGAGATGCTTGCATTTTCTCTCTACCATCACAACGCGCTGCTAAACTGTTGCAAGGAGGATGCTAGGCACGTGATCACGTAAGCCCACTAGTCGTGTGACTGAATCCTGCCATGCTGTAGAGAGCGTTGCTGCACCGTGTATTAAGTGGATGTGAGGAGTTTCCGCGTGCGTTTCAGTATTTTTGGCGAAGTAATTTAAATACTCGATAATGGAAATTTGCATATTGTCAAAAGAACAATGATCGCAAAATCGCAAACGATATATATCGCCCACCTCTAAATGGATGGTGCCTTAGAGTTAAGAGGCCCTCATGACAAAAACACTCATCTGGAGTTGAGACTAATGGACTGCTCCGCCCACGGATTTCAGATTGCTTTCTTTAAAGTTGATGCTTTAAAATCACTTATATACTTGTTGTAGTATATGCCATATATGTAGGACATCTTCCTGATAACTTTTTGCGCAATCAACTTATTATCTGAGTTTCAAAGGTTCTCAGTGGTTTTCCCTTATCGTGAGCTTAGACTTTAAGCAATATAGATGACTGTCTTTCCAGGAGTTCAACATGCATGTGTAAAAATAGATAATATATGAGCTGCTACTGAGGAACAGTGCAACAGATAACAAACAAGGATCTCCATAAATTGTGTGGAAATTGTGGGAACATCATGTGGACAGGGAAACCTCCTGACAGTTTAAGATCCTGGTCAGTACGTGAAATGATGAATCTTGTGTTGAATTCTTTAAAAATTAGAAAACACACTTCTTATAAAGTATATCTTCTGCTTCTTCTTAACTGCAAGTCTAAGATAAGTAGATGGGCGACTTTAATAAGAAAGGGTGTGCATACTCTGTTCTGCATCTGCCAGTCTTCAGATGCTGATGTATTTTTAAGCTCCAGTGAACCATGAA
Organism: Dicentrarchus labrax; assembly: GCF_905237075.1. Classification (NCBI taxonomy): domain Eukaryota; kingdom Metazoa; phylum Chordata; class Actinopteri; family Moronidae; genus Dicentrarchus; species Dicentrarchus labrax. The sequence continues at coordinate 7,376,562 of NW_026136707.1, read as the reverse complement.
ATTATTAAAACAACAAGGCATGCTAGCAAGTTCTCCCTGTCTCAGTGAGCGTGTCTTTACTTCATGCTTTGAGCTGTGAGTGTGCAGTGTTTCACATTGTAGACGTGCCTTTGTTACAATGAGTAAGGCTGTTTGGCTATTACTTGTATGAGGAAATTAAAGGGTGTGCATTTAGATCATTGTTGAATTCAGAATCAGAAGTGTATTTAACAGGTGCATTTGTATGTTTGTGTGGTTACAGGACTCACCGAATCACCATCACCAACTTCTGCCTGGGAAAGCACCTGGTGAGCGAGGACGACCTGCTGAAAGACCAGAGAGGAAGTCCGGCCTACATCAGCCCTGACGTATTAAGTGGTGAGTGAAAAACAGATGGGTTTTTTTTTTTGTTGTTTTTTTTTTAAGGACAATGTTTACATCAGACAAGGTGCTTTTCAAAGTGCTGAAAGGCTCCTTTTTGACATTCGGTCATTGCGTGCCAACATCACCCAGTTTTTGTCACTTTCAAAAACCGACAATCCAAGAGTCACACCTGTTTCTGTGGCGACTGATGTGTGTGCACAGGTGTGAAAACCTTCCCCACTTTCTCAGATTTGCCACTGTCCACTTCTAGATGAGAAATAGGGTTGTGAAATGCATTAACTGCAAATGACAGATGCAATGGTCCAATGCATTTCCCCAAAATGTCAGGGGGACCCTTGTTGATCAGGGTCCAGGTGGGATACTGGGATTCTTTTAAAGATAATTGCGTAACGTTAAGCAGTCAGTCTTGCGTTTGATTTTCCGGTTATTAGGCAACAAGAAAGAGGCTATGTTGCAACCTCGGACTGGCTAGGAATAGCTTTTTTTTCTATCTTTGTTTGTGTAATCACGATGAAGTTGCATTTTCTCATGGTATGTGTCTGCAGAGGAAGCTACTTTACTCTTTGTGTAGTACATTTTCTTTGTCTGAAAAAAGCAGAAATCCATTTTTATTGTCTCACTTGTTAGAGTAAATGTGCAGACCCAAGTGCCACACACCGATCAAGATGATGCTTGAGCATGCACTTCCATTGTAGACCCCACTTCCGTCCATTTTAAACATTGATTTCCAAAACTTCGTCCTGGACAGCGTACAAGATTAAGAAGAAAAATTTCAAACAGAAATCATTCATCTCCAACCACTCAAACCGTAGATAAAACTCGGGTGTGTATATCAGCATAACGTGACAGGCACACAATTAAACAGAGCTTCAGTGACTCACGCACTGATGACTCACTGGAGGGAAACTACTCCCATCTACCCCCATCCTCTCTCTCTCTGTGTGTGTGTGTGTGTGTGTGTGTGTGTGTGTGTGTGTGTGTGTGTGTGTGTGTGTGTGTGTGTGTGTGTGTGTGTGTGTGTGTGTGTGTGTGTGTGTGTGTGTGTGTGTCAAAAGCTTTAACATAATTGCCTGCTGCTGTTGCTACCGCCTGCTTGGCTATAACAACACAGCCTATGGTCATACACAGCAATGATGCTCCACCCTCACCAGCTCCAGTTATTCATTGCCCATCGACGGCTGATTCAATGGCTCATTAACAAAAACAGCGCTTCCATTTTAAAAAGTCAGCAGTGTGCTGGAAATATGATGGATATGGAGTCTTTGTTTGTGTTTGCTCATCTTGTTAATAATTAGACCAGGTGACTTGACATGAATTGAACTTGTGGTGAATCATCCCTGAATCACACAGGGCAAAAACTGTCATTGCACTAAACAAATGTTGATTTCAACCTCCGTCTTATCTGATTTTGGAGCATAGCAAAGCACTCTGCTGTCACCGTTTGCAAATGCCACATTTGTTGATCTCACTGATCCTGATCCCCTCTCGTTCCTGTCTCCAGGTCGGCCGTACCGTGGTAAACCCAGCGACATGTGGGCTCTTGGCGTGGTCCTGTTCACCATGCTGTATGGCCAGTTCCCCTTTTATGACAGCATACCTCAAGAGCTCTTCCGTAAGATCAAGGCTGCAGAGTACTCCATCCCAGAGTGAGTGCTTGTCCTGTCCACGTGAGATGTGGTGGACATTCATTCAAAGAAATGGAATCGAACTGCTCTGAAAAATTTAAATCACACAATTTTCTGTTTTCTGTTTATTTTCAATCAACTGTTTGTTCTCTATTAATTCTTTCAGAACTCTGCAACACACAATAAAATTGTAGACAGACAGACATTGTGCCAGATTTCCCCTAAAACTAAATGAATCATTGTTTTGACCAAATATTTTTGCTTACTTTCAATAGTGGCTTTGTGGACTTGTGACTTACAGTCAGATTTAGCAAATGAAACTGTCCCTTCCCGTTCTCCTCCACACCCTCGCAGGGACGGTCGTGTGTCTGAGAACACGGTGTGCCTGATCCGAAAGCTGCTGGTGTTGGACCCTCAGCAGAGGCTTACTGCAGGAGAGGTGCTGGAGTCACTCAGTGTCATCATTGCCTCATGGTAATTGCTCCCCCTTCTGGATGTTTGAAAAATAACAGTGATTCCACATAGGTCATTTCAAACTGACACGCTCACTGTTGTTAATCTTCATCCTTGTTGTGTTTTCCTAATCACAGGCAGTCTGTTTCATCGTTGAGTGGCCCCCTGCAGGTGGTGCCGGATATTGACGATCAGGTCAATCACCCAGAACATCTGCAAGAGGTAAATTATTGGCGAAATATGACATCACAGATCTAAATATGGAGCTTTTTGGACAAAATATTGTTGCATAGTAACCAAAATACAGCTACCTAAAACTGAGATGCATTTATGTGCAACAATAGAAATAGATTGCTATAATGTACCTTTTTCCTATGATTTTACCCCATGTTTATATTACTTTCCGATGCACTTAGAAAACATGTTTATTTCAGTCAGCTCAGATGTTGCAGCACATTGAACAGAATATATTTTCTTCCCTCAGGCCAAGGTGATAGAAGAGTCTTCACAGTACGAGTTTGAGAACTACATGCGCCAGCAGCTGCTGTTGGCTGAAGAGAAGAACACTATCCATGAGGCCAAGAGCTTTCTCACCAAACGCCAGTTTGGCAGTATCCCACCTGTAAGGCGTCTGGGCCACGATGCCCAGCCTGTCAGCCCGCTAGATGCTGCCATCCTGGCACAACGTTTCCTCCGGAAGTAGTCCCCAACCCACCCATCTCAGCCTCTCTGACCTCCCCAGGGAGTACAGAGTCCTGTGAAGTCCAGAGAGGACTGAGGAGGGTCAGCCCAAAAACTAAACTTGCATACAGGAGGCCCAGCCCGAACCAGGGTACAGATGGCCCCATTTGTAGGTGGGCTTTAGGCAACCTAGTTGGAGCCAGCATGAGGAGGGCACCAGAACAAACTGCCAATTTAGAACTTCACTCCTCATGTCTCGTCCCTCCAGTGAAACATGGTAAGCCCTGGAGGAAGATCTGAACCAAAGGTTCCTTCCCCTCAGGTCACCCACAGTCAGATCTCACTGTGCAACCAACCTGATGGCACAGTCACATATGGGGCTAACACAAGGCTATGCCTGGAGTGTTGAAGAGACGATTAACCCCATATTCCTCCTCCTCCTTTGAGATCTCCCTACTGTAACACTTTCCCCATCAACTCTGGATCCCCTGAGCAATACAGGACCAGAATCATGTAGCAACCCCTTCTCTTCCTAGTGGTTAATGGTATTGCCTCAAGTCAGATCAACTGATCATAGATGTCACTTCTCTATACCTCCATTCCACCCTCGTCCTCTCACTCCTTCTTCCTTTCTACTGTTTTCCTGTATCGAAAATGATCCAGACTCGTCCTGTCTGTAACTCTGACTTCAAATCAATCTACCTCTCTGTCTCTTTTCTCTGTTGGTAAACCATGCTCACTGTTCTGAGACAAGGGATTGTAACAATGGAGTCTTGATGCCACCAGTGACATAAAGCATTAATGTTTTCTGTCAGTGATAATGCTTTGAAACCTTTTCAGGGGTTTCGAAAAATCTGAATAAGCTTTTTATCTTTATTTACCTTAATAAGTAGCATTTTATCCCTACCTTTAAATTGAAGATACTGAATATCAAAGTATGTGAACATGCATCCTTTGATATTTGCAGAATGCATTGTCTCCTGCTTTTGCTCATCCCTGTGCAAATCTATTTTTAGCATCTAGGCAGCTAGTGTGAGGTACCTGGAAGTCACAATGCCAAGAACTGAATGGGAAAAACTGTTGGATCCTCCCTGCCAAGGCATATTGATGGTAACGCTTCCTCAGTGCCATTATAGTGAAGATCAGGCACTGTCATGTTTCTATTGCCAAAAATCATGTCTTAAAATTACTCTTAGCCAAGGAAACTGGTACCCACAGCCTCATTCAGAATCAAATGGCTTCCAGGTATTCCAACTTCCCTGTTTCTCTTTACCAAGACAGATCATGGGACAAGTTTTTTTTTTTTTTTTCAGTATGAATGTGAACTGTCATTCTACGCTTTGATACGTCTGCAGGATCCATGAGTGTGTACGTGTGTGTTTCGGGCCAGGCAAAGTAAGGGTCTGCAGAGCTGTCGAGCTGTTAACCTCTGACAGTCACAGACCCTTTAAGCTATCCTCCAATCATTGTGTTCTATTATCTGGCCTGCCTCAGTGGCAGACACTGTGAAAACCAGAGCAGGCTTTGCTAAGACAGGGCTTGACTGAATGTTTTAGCGATTGCCATGAATGCTTGCTTAAGATTGGGAAAGATCACATATCTATTGCCATTCTCAAGCCCTCTCTCTAGCTCAACTTGTACATGCTTGTATTATCTCACCATGTCGGCTCTCGATACAGAGAGGCCAGTTGGTGGCTGGTAATCGATACTGTTGTATTTCATAGAGAAATGAAAATACAGACTCATAGGTTTTAAGTTTAGTTGCTGGGTCTTCTTGGCTATTGATGCTTTCTTCTCTTTTATCAAAGGGTTTCTTCAAAACCATGGCAAAGCTACTAACCAGTGACTGTTAGGCATCTGTACACTGCAACTTGCCTTTGCGTATTGGTACCTGCTTTAGGCTATCTAGACTTCTTCCTATTTATATTCAGACTGATTGCATGAACATAGGCTCTGGAATATTTTAAAATTACTTTACATCTTCTTTTTCTTTGTAATTTCATGTTGATTTATTTATTCATTTGTGTAGCCCCCCCCGAAACCCCCAAACCACAGGGGCTTGTATCACAGACGTTGATGGTTGTCTGTCAAATGTCCTTTTTTTTTTTTTTTAAATGAAATATCTTCTAAGACTAAGCACAACTTATGCCAGTGAAACAGGCCCCAAATCGCGCTCTCAGCTTTAAGAAGTGTTAATTCGAACTGTGGTTCTCGTTTTGATCTTTTTTTTAGCCACATTCATGAAAGAGTAGCATCTGTTTTTGTGTTTTCCATCTTGGATTCCTAAATAATTTTCTTGCCATTTTGCCACAAACTCTGTGGTCAACTTAAGCTACACTAATAACAAGACTGACTTTTGCATAGTTCTATTTTTTACAGAAAACAAAATGATACATTATCTTGATTTAAAGGAGGGTTTTTGTTGTGTGTGTTATTTTTATTTTTTTGTTCTATCATTAACCCCCCAAAAATCCCCACACAAGGCTGCACTCTCTGGTCAGTATGTAAATATGTACCACCATGACTGCGCTAGTCATATTGTATGTAGTTTCACCCAGTGAGATACCAACTCTGTTTCAACACATGTCGATTGACGTGCATTATGGGCCACGTTGGCCATCAACCACCACATCCAGAGGCTAAAATAATATGTAAAGAGAGCTGTCAGCTTTCTCCCACCTCAATGTGAATTCCATGGGTATGCAGCAGTATTGTAGTAGTCTAGATTGATTCATCAGAAAAGGGTGTTTCATGAACACCGTAGCCATTACTAAATACTGACATTAAGTGATCGTCTGTGGAAAGTGTTTTAAGTCATCTTCCATGGCGCCCCAACTACGGATTAGTAATTACAGGTTCAGTAGACCCTTGATGTAGATGTTATTTTCCCCCCCTTATCAAAGAAGTGTTTCACTTTCTAGCTAGTGGATTGTACCACATTCAATGTTTGTTTTACAGAGTTGTATTGACTTGGACTGAAAAGCATGGAAATAGTGTGAGGTTAAACTCTGTGTAAAACATGTGACTGTTGCATGATTTTAAACTCGCAAGGTGTGCCAACCGATAGACGATTTGAAGATAATTTACTCCTTTGGGTCTTACAGGAAACTACTAAGCTAAGTTGATATACCCATTAATTGGATGACTAGTAAAAATGTTATTGTTAATTTTCAAAAGTTCAGTTTTTATGATGATTTTCACCCTGCTTCTAAAGTCCTAAGTCTTCAGTATATAACCTATATATTGCTGACTGTTTCAACTGGAAACTTGGTGTAGGATATGAAACGTGGTGAAGTTTAAACCCAATGGGATAATGTGTTGTAAGCTGCTTGGTTGGACATGGGCATCTAGATACAGAAAACTGCGTAATTGTACAGATGAAAAACACGTTTGTATAAAAAACATATTTTTCTACTTCATCAGATCTCTACATGCATGTCAGCAATAAACTTTGATATGGAAACATTCAACTTTGTCACTTCTTGAAACTCCCTTTTCCTGCCTGTAGGTGGAGCACTTTCTTAAAAAATGAAACTAAGGTCTGCAGTAGGAGCAGTATATTTAAATGTTGGCACTTGTAGGACATGACTGAATGTTCTTCTTTGTTGGCTTCCACACATTTCTCTACCAGATGTGGACAATACAATCTACACAAAATGTTCAGTTGTACCGTGCCAGCCATCTGTATGTGCTTTCATATGATGTGGTCTCAGGCCTCTGAGAGTGAGACCTGTATGAGGAATGAACAGAACATAGAATAATTGAGTCTCTGTGCATCCATGCCGCCTCAGTCTTGCGGTGAGTTGGGTTTTGGAATAGACCTAGGTAGACATGCTTAAACAGGAAACCTCCTGCTGACTCTGACAGCACTACAGGACCCTGTGGGCTGCTCTGCCGATCCCCCACCTCATCTCAGGCCTTTGAAAGCACACACACCCTCTCGAGTAGAGCATTACTTCCATTAGAAATCATGTCATGCCTGCCAAAAAATACACACAGATACACATGGAAATCTCATCATATGCAGACCTGACAGACATATTGGATTCAATCTGTGATAATGGCATGTGCAAATGTTGCACCAACAGTCACTATGAACACTGCCTTTTTGGTCCTTTTTTATACCCCCCTGATACACACCTACACGTATACTGTGACTCCACATTTTACCAGGAAAGATTTTAGAGCTCAAAAGTGGCTCCCACTGAAGGGAAAGACATCTTAAGCCCGCAATCACGGTGGCATAGAGGGACAAATTAGGGGATCAGACCTGTGACCTACTCATTATAGGTCCTTTTCAGTCAATAAGTAGTTACCGTAGGGGAAAATCTTGTGCTGACTCACCCTAAAGAAGAATAAAAGAGTTTGAAGTTACATTTCTCTCCTCTGGATCATTACACCCCTCTCCCAACAAGCCAGGCTGGGTGGGTGGAGAAGTCTCAAGGGTCAAAGTTGCACAAATGCTTTGTCCCCATAAACTACAACCAGCTGGCCTTGAGGAGGTCCATCCTGGATTCATATGTGTCTCAAACAAACAATTGTTCATTAAAGACTACGTCAGTCATCTGCAATGTTCTTGCTTAATTACTTTAGAGAGCATTACATATTCAGTTTCACTGGAAAAGAGCAGACTTTATCCAGCTGGACATGGATGACAAAGATAAACTGGGATCCACATCTCCAGATGTGTATACGTAGAAGTATTGTCGTAGCTTTGTATGTGTGTACTTTACTGGTAGCAGGGTATTTAATTGTTAGAAATGTATTATTAATAGTTGACTTAAGTGAACAGCTGCATTTGCTTTGTAGTTATTACTCTATGTGTTTATGTCCATCCGAGTGTGTGAACGTGTCTCCAGCTGTGTTCAGCATGCTGAAGCTTTATAGCCTCTACTGACAAGACGCTTCAGCAAACTCAAAAAAACTAATTTATGCTGTGTTTGAGCAAAAAATGAAACGTGACTATTTACAACTCTGAATAACAGATATGTTATCCAGGCTGCCTGAGAATAGACTACTTGAAAATCAGATGATCTAAGCCTTTAAATGTTTAAACATCAGATTTCATGCAGTTGAGTGGTTAGTGAAGTTCCACCTCTGGACATGTGCCTCTACTGTGTAATGATCATCAAGTGTCTAGCCTCTACTGTCTTCTTACTGCCTCAGTAAAGACAATAAGCAAGGACAAGAGGAATGCCTACTCTCAATGACCAAAAAATTTATTTGTAAAGGCATTTTGGGGTCACTATGAACATTAAACCATGTAAAAGTAAAGTGCTGAATGTGCCAAACTAAGTAGTGATAATGGAGCTTCACTAAAGTGCAGTTAACATTGTATTACAATCCTGTTAATCAAAAGAGTTTGTCCCCTTAAGAGCATGAATTTGCTCAGCACTTCTCCCAGTATTCCTGTTAGATTGTCAGCTATTGTGTATGCAAAGTTGACCTTTTGGCCTGAAAGTAGCGCTAGAGGGAAACTGGTTTTCCAAAGTAAAGGGTTCAATGTCAGAGGAGCATGAGTATAGACAGTGAAAAGCAATCCATCGTAAACGTTATAATATATAACGTTACGTTACAGTGAAGGTTTCAGGGGTCATCAACAACTTAGCTTTAGGGGTCTGTGGTTTATCCTGCGAGGACAATGAATATTAAAAATACATTTGGTATCTGGCCTGTGGTTGTCAAGATATCCTGCTCTGAAGTGTTGGATAGAATGATCAGTCACCAGATAATATCTAGTATATTATATCCCATTTAAAGAGGCAGAGCACTGAATAAGCATTTACATTTGATTCCAATTGATGCCTTTTTTAAGACACATAAAGGAGAAGAGAAGATGAGATTAGCAGCTTTATGATTTGCACTCAGACATGCTGATCTAAGTTCATTTTTGTTGGCAAGCTGTCATGGCCACAAAACAGGCCTCGAAACAGAATGTGCATACGGCCCCCATATGAGCAACAAGGAGGGAAAACATCTGTTAAAGGTCTTTCTTTACTTATTTTAAGTGCACTTTGTATTTAAGTGTTGTTAAAACAGATGATAAAACGGGAAATTTGAAAAGGATAGTTAACAATTGCGTGACCACAGAAACATATAAATCGTGTGAAGTGTCCAGATATCCTTGTTTTATCCTTGTTTTTATTTACTTTACAGTTCAATTGACTACAGTCACATGCTGCCACGTTCTCTTCACTAATATCGTGTGACTTTGAAATCAGTGCTCATGTTCCATCATTCCTGTGAAGGTCTCTTAACATTATAACTTCATTTAAGACAATATAACAAACGAGGCAACAAAAAAACTAGTCCTTTTCTTCCCACATTAAAGGGTGCGGCCTAATTGAGTAACAGACAGTGACTTTAAATCAGGTTGTAAAACTGGTGCCAGCAGAAGCAGAGACTTTGTTGTGGCACTGTACACATGGCGTGCCCTACAGCAGTGCGATCAGAGAACTGCAAAGGACACTAACCAAATACAGATAATAATTGTTTTCCTGTGATGAACTGGTTATTTTTCTCAGCAGAATGTGTCGAATGTTTGAGTGAATACCATTTCATAGACATCAATAATATTTTTAACTGCGATCGCGAACTTGACTTAATCAACTGACATTTTGGAAAAATGACTTACTTTCCAACAGTCAGACGAGGACATCCGTACCATTGTCATTGTGTGTTAAGTACAAAGCTGGGGCCTGGAGTCAATTAGCTTAGCATAAAGACTGCAGACAGAGGGAAACAGCTAGCCTAATGAGCAAAACACCTTATTCGCCCTCTCTAATCTGAAGGTTCCATACTTAACGCACAGACATGAGACCGATATCGACCTTCCTACATAACTCTACAACATCAATAGTGTAGTATGTAATGTGGGCATGAGTCTTACCAGAAGGTATTATTACTAAAGCCCCATTCAGACCCAGGGCATAACCCCTCTTACTCATAATCATCTGAAACCCATCAGTGTGTAGCAGGAGATTGTTTACAGCTGCTCTGTGTCTCCTCGTGACCTTGTCCTGTTTCTGTGAGAGAATGAAACACCTCTGTTTCTTGTCTTGTTTCTTTTAGGATGACATCTTGGGACATTCATACACTGTGTCATCAGTCTTCAGTGTGTTTGCATTTGACGTGACACAGAAGGGTTGCGATGGTCCGTCCAGTCCTTGAATATTTCGCCTACACATGGCTTTATTTGGTGTTGAAAAATAGCGTGCTCTTGCATAAATCTCAAGCGGAAGACGATGAGAAGTTCCAGGCCGGCTGAAGGTGGAGCATTAGGGATAATGAAATGCAGGTTTGCTGAACCTTTTTTTCCATCTTTTACTATATTTGAACTATTCTTCTTCTGACTGAATTTCCCTCTTCTCCTTCAATTTTTCTTCACCTTCTCAACTCGCCCGTCAGGGGCAAAGTGGGAAATCCAAAATGGCGCAAGAATGAGTGTGTCATTTTCAAACTGCCCGCTAACTCTAAACATCTGGTCCTACGGGGAGGAGGGCGACCCCGTCAATGGGAGCCCTTGTCTCCCCTGTCAACACCACGAGAGCAGCCCGCCACAAGGTGAACAAGGAGGCATGTGTGTGTTTTGAATGTGTGTTTATGGGCCGACAGTGTTCATACTGGAATGATGTTTAACAGGCATCGTTAAGACTCACAAATTTATGGAAGGAGCTACTGTAATTTGAATGGATATTTGTATTCAATCTGCCTTCAAAGTAAGTAGCAAAATGTGTGGCATTCTTTTAGCTTGATAACACCCACCTTATTATGTTGCTTGGATTACTTTCATGAGAATATATGTGAAAATATTGTCTCATCCCTTCTTTTTAGGTGTAATGCAGATATTCAAAACAGACAAAGGCAACTGAAATATTTTTAATGTACACTAATGTCTCAGACCAAGCCCTTCTTTAGCGTGCTTAATTCAGATACAAAGGTTGCAGCAATAAAAAGGCATTGAATTAATTAAATCAATAATGTGGTGCACTAACCAACAACATCAGGACATACCCCCTGTACCCCGATCTAGAGAAATATTCATGTATTTTTCCAAATACATGTCTTTTTTCATTGAACTTAAGCATATCACTTAGTTTAGAATGTGGCAATAACCCATCATTAAACCTATAGTGTCAATTTCCATTTTGAACATGTTAAAACCTATTGGAAACATTTATGAAAAAACATGAATAAAAAAGCTGTTGTTGTAGTTATTAGGGGTAATGGTATATGGGTATTGTAGGAAAATTATTTTGGTATCCCTGATGCACCACGTTGACTAATTAATTTAGTGCCCATTTAATGCTGCCACCTGTGTGTAGTCTGGTGTCTGTGACAAAAAAAAAAAATACTCTGCAATGCGGAGTGATTTGAATCCATCTGACAAAAGGCCCTGCACTGCACTGAAATGTGTTGGTGAAATAAAAAAGATTCTTCCAGTTAATCGCCAAGTGTTGCTGAGTTGTTTTTTTCTTTCCTTTGTTACATGAGCAGCAAGTAGGCAGGACAACACACTCCCTCCTACATGTGAACTGGTATCTGACAGTATGCTGAAGAGAAACTTGGCCTTAAAAATGTGTGTATTTAAGTATTTTTTCTATACGAGCTGTACAGACCTTACAGATTGGATCAATTCCATATCAATCACATCATCATTTTATGGTTACATATTGCAATTTAGATAATGTCCCAAATGGGAGTCAAACGTTTGTTTGAATTTTTAGAGCTTCATCGCCCCAAAACATGTGCAGCCTAAGAAAAAAAAGATAAATGCACCTCAATTGCTTCTTCTTTGTGACTGTTATATAATATTTTTCTTTAGCTGTTCTTCTCTGTTATAATTATAATGGTTTAAAATCTTCTCCCTGCACTGCATCATTTCCTGTTAAATTCTGATTGTGTGATTAATAAAATTTTGGGTCACCATTATGTGAAACAGGACACTCCTCCTCCGATCAAGGCTGATGAGATAATGTATTCTTATACGTTAAAAAAGTGCAAATAATGGAACCAGTCTTACCTGGACTGAACATACTGGCCTCTGGGACCTTTTTGTGCAGGAAATCGTAATTTGTGTCATAAAGATATCTGATATTTTTGTTCTCTTTACTGTAGCTGCCTTACAAATGAAAAAGAGTGAACAGAAATGTGAAAATGCACAATCCCAAATACACTCACACTTGTGCCAATCCCACACTGACCATTTGTGGGAAGAGGGAGTGTTAGCTTGGGAAAAGAGCTGCTTGTCCATCGATGGTGATTACAACTCTTGCAGCTGTCCCCACTCAGCACAGTCAGCTGAGAGAAAACTGCAGGAGCTCTGCTAATATATGCTGTGGAAAATCTCGGGAAAACTCAACTGTCTGTCTGCACCTCTGTGTGTCTAATGATGTTTGGGCTCACACCACAATTTCTCTCAGACCCGGAGACATAAACAGTACAGACGCATTATTAAATCAGATATTGCTGCTGCAAGTGTAGACGAGTTAGAGAGTGATGTGTCTATTTGGTTTGGATGTACATGAAGGCTATGACAAAATAAAAGTTCCATTTGAGTGGAATAATTTATAGTTACACATAAACTCACGTACATTTTCTGCTACTGCTACTCCACCACGTTTTTAAAGGGAAATATTGTACTTTTGACATTTATTTGATAAATTACTTTGGAGATTCAGATTAATAATATAATATAATCAACAATATAATGTAATATTATAGAGTAAGATTCATGCATCCCGGGGCGAAACTCACAAGCTACCCAGCATATAAAGTATATAAAGTACCGGTAATTAAAATAACCGTAAACTGCAATTAAAGGGATGAATACATTAATGCCCCAATAATCATAATCCAACACTACAATATACATTATTCTGAAATGGGCCACATATGCATAATGAGTACTTTTAGATGATGTGATGATATGAAATTTTACTTAAAGGACCAGTGTGTAGGATTTAGTGGCATCTAGCGGTGTAGTTACTGACTGCAACTCACTCGCTTCAGCCTCCCTTTCCAAGCGCGAGGGAGAAACTACAGTAGACAAGCAAGCAAGGCCATAGACTATTAGTCTTGGTATATCTATGATTTAGTACTATAATAATTTGGTTCAAGATTCTGGATTCCTTTCTGTGACAATCAGACAGACAACAGGCCGTTAGTGTTCATTGTTCATAAGCCCGGTTGCCTGATGGAAAAACCTGTCCTGCTGTGCTGCTTGCCAGACAACAGCAGCTGGAACAGTCCGTGGTTTGGATGGTTAGGGTCTCTCATGATCCTGTGGGCTTTACTGACACACCGACAATATCCTGGATGGAGGGAAACTCACAGCTCACTTCCACTGATGCTCTGGGCTGTCCACATGACCCTCTGTAGCGCCTCGCACCTTGGTTATTATAACCTGTGCTTTCGTGTAGCAATTACTTGTCCTCATGTTTTTGTTCATGGGCCATCTGCTTCATGGAATGAGTTGTGAAATGTAATGTCATGTCAGGACCTTCGCGAAAAGACATCTCTATGGGCCTTTCCTGCAAAGAATAAAATCTGACCCAAAAACCACTGACTGTCGTTCTTTAAACATTTCTGGCGTATTTAGTCACAGACAGCTGTTGACCAGAACAGAGGAGATTTTTATTCTTTTGCTTTGGGGTTTCTGGTTTGCCTTTTATCCACTGAGTTCAGCACTTTTAACAAAGTGTAGAACTGCCCTTTTCACTTCAACATCACAACATATAGTCAGATTCACATTCAGGAGGATTTTCATGAGTTTTGGCTTCAGTCGTGTGGGCGTTCAACAACTGAATCATTTACAGAAATCAAGTGATTTCACTTGACATGTGAGAATGTGAAGGAAAATAAAGCCCACTAGCACTGTGCTGAGAAACCGCAAGGCTTTATATTCATCATTATGCCAGTAAAGATACCAGATTTATCAAAATGTTGAATAAATTCTGACTCTCACATCCTCCTCCTCTTCTTCTCAGGAGTCTTCCACTCCTTCATCCTGTATCTGTTGGTGGCAAACAGCCCTTCGATTTCCTCTTGCTGCCCCTTCAAAAGCGAGCTTTGGTGTGGGCGGTTGAGACACGTCTCTTTCTCTCTCTGTGGGCTGTAAATATTTTCTTCAATCAAAGAGTCAAACTTCAGAGTTTGGTCTAATCTCTAAGACACACATCAAAGCACAGGATGAAGCAGATGGGTTAAGTGAGAGAGAGTTAGTGCACGTCTCTTCCATTTAGAGTAGTGTTTGTAGTAAGAGGGACTTTATGATTTCATTTCTGCAATTCACAGTTAAACATTGCATAAAATCTCTCTACATGTACACAATGCCTTGAAGCGAGGCTTATACTTCTGAATGGTGAAATAAGACTTGTTGCTTGTACAAGTGAATAGCTAAAATCATAAGCAATAAAACACACCTTTCCTAAATGTAATACTATTTTGGTTGTAGCACTACACCATTACTTTTGGCAGGTCATCAGGTCACCTAATAATAATGTCTTTAAAGCAGCTGACTTCATACATAAATGCAATGTATCATTATCCTATAATCACCATTCGGGACCACAGTGGCCTCTGTTCAGAAATGTTAACAGAGCCTACAGGTGGATTTTCACATGTCAGCCCTTTTATTTCAAACTGCGTACATGTACTAGAAGTTAAATAAGTTGAAAATTACAACCGCAATAAAATTCCTTGTATGTGTCAACATGAATCTGATCATGTTGTAGTATTTCAGGTTTTTAAAGGACTTTAAAGAACATTATTGTTGTCAACAAGTTTCAGGAAAAAACCTCAAAACTTAAAATGAATGATCCTACTAACAACTGTCTGTGTATCCAAACCTGATTTAACCTATTCCTCTGTGGCACAGAACTCCTTTGTTGTCCAAAAACTGTGAACCACACCGATGCAGTAGCTAATTTCTTCATTGTAATGAATATGGGCACTGTACATTATTTGGAGTCAATCCAACATACACCATGCTGGAGCTGTAAATACTCACTGGTGCACCAAATGTGTATTAATTCAAACCTGAAAGTAGTTCTTAACAAATACACTATTTAGTCATGTTTGATTAGTGTTTTCTAAAAACTAGTGCCCAGCTCATATTCAGTGAGAATGAATTACAGTCCCACATACATGGATTACAGAGTAAGACTAACATGTGTCTGTCCTGGAGGTTGCTGACAATTAGAAAAATATGTAATAATGTTTCCTGATGTTCCAGCCAGCTGTTTTTTCCCCGCACAGTATGAAAATCAATTAACAGAAAAGATGTTTCAGTCCAATCTGCATTTACGACTACACTCCCACTCAAAATATTGACGACAAAAATATATGCACTCTAAAATGAATTGTCTATCTGCAGCAAGTTTCAAGTTGATAACTCTACAGCATGAATTTGAGAAACAGTTGGCAGTAATGGAAAGTGTAGATGAATTGTTGGTATAGTCCTTTAATTCAAGCCTTGCCGGTGTGTCAACCATTCATTTAGTTCATTATTATATCCTTTATTGGGTATGCATGCTTTTATTTTCAGCCATTGGATCACAAACTTAGAGCACTCTGTCCATGTGCACTGACAACCGCACCACACATTATTTTACTTTGTTGCGTGAACGAAAAAAAGAAGTGAAATTCAAGAACAGAAAACAAAAACCCACCTTCAACAGTCATGGAGATCTTTTTTTTCATCTACTGTTTCTGTTTCTATCTGAGCCATCACTCTTCCCACAGAAAGCCAAATAGAGCTAGAGGTAGTCATTATAGGCTTCCCAGGGTAATGCTTGACTGACTGCTCAGGTCTATTCTCGCTCAGTCAGGGTGAAGTGGGTGCACTGTGGTTCTTATAGTAGACACTGGGTGACAAACATTCATATGGGGTGCAATTCTTGCGGTTGTGTCTTCAACCCCAATGAGGCATGGGTGGAGTACCACTCACTACAACCAAACCAGGATTTCCCAAGTGGTGCCAGGCACCCGTGGAGAAGAAACAAGTCTGGACCAAACTCTGGCTACATACTGGCCCAGATGTGAATTCCTCAGGGGTTTGGTTTGGGATCAGTTCCATCCGGGCTGCTGGTTTGCTTTGCATATCCATATTTTTGTGTGGGGCTGTATACAGTTGTAGGACGTAACAGACCTCTGGAGACTGGAGTCTCCATCACCACATATTATGATTGGAGGTGTACTGTGTCTGCTACCTGGTGGCAGTGATGCCAGATTGGGCGGTTTTCCGCCCAATTGGGCTACTTTTGTTTACGTCAGGCGGGAAAAAAATACATTGGGCGGGTGAATAAAATTTGGGCTGCTTTTGTTCACATTTGGTGAGTTTTTAAAATTGTGAAAACAGGACTCTCTCTCTCTTTTTAAATAAATAAATAGCCTAAATAAATAAATAATTGACATGAGTTGTATTCAATCAGCATCTTTTTTTTCTTTTTTCAATCGGCATCATTTCATTTGGCAACTTAACCGTGACGTCAGTTCAGCAGACAGCAAACGCACTGTAGCTGCGCTGAATTTGAAGCAGGTGGCCTAGTTAAGTTAGTATCATGCCGAAGTGGGGAAAATACAAGAAATCCTACTGGAAGGTATGGGAGACCGACCCTGAACTAAAAACCTGGATCGCGCCTGTCCCAGGAGACAACTCTAAAGCCCGTTGCAAGTATTGTAACACAGAAATAAGAGCTCACCTTAACGATCTGAAAGAACATGGCGCCACAAACATTTTTTCACAATTTGTGATGTAAATAATGAAATTTATTAGGCCTACATGGCTTAAAAGTGCACCTTTTTACATGCAGCTGGCATTATTACTAATCTGGGCCAGGCGCTAGGATGCCAGAGGTTCATTTGCAATTTGTGTAGCCTATGGTTGACTGCGCTCTTGTTGGTTGCAATTTGCAAAAACCTATTTATCTATCATTTATGTGTGGTTTTTTGATGCAGATATGAAGCTCTGGATATGTTTTCTATTGCACGTGTTATGATTTTACGGGTTTACACGTGGTTTGGGCTGGTTTTTATTGGATTGGGCGGGTTCTAAGATGTGACTGGGCTTGAAACTGTCAATGTGATCTGGCAACCCTGCCTGGTGGTTCTTATTCAGTAGACTGTTTTTTGGTCATGTGGTTGCTGTTAATCATTTTGGAGGTTTGGTTGGTTAAGGATAAGTCTGGAATCATGGCAGGTCATTGAGTCTCCAAGCAGTTACCGATGTGTGTATTAGTGATGGAAGAAGTATTCTCTTTAGCAAAAGTACTTAAAGGCCCACTGTGTAACATTTAGGAGGATCTATTGACAAAAAGAGAATATAATATTCATAGGTAGGTTTCCACTAGTATACTCACCTAAAAATACGGAATGTTGTGTTTTTGTTACGTTAGAATGAGCTTTTTTATCTACAGGGGGAGTGGATCCTCTTTTTTGGAGTCAGCCATGTTGAACCACCAAGACAAAACAAACACTGGCTCTAGACACAGTCTTTCACATTTTTCATGGCCACTGTAGTTTGTCCTACATGCTTGGAAGGTAAGCAGTATTCAGTTGGTAGCAATCTGCAACTTCACCACTATGTGCCATTAAATCATACATACTGGTCCATTGTCAATATGGACTCATCAGTGTACAAACAGCACTTTACTACTGCAGCTGGTAGTTTTAAATACTTTACATACAGTAAAGCACAGTGCTTACCTAATAGGGGTCTGACCTCCTCTGATGGGTCCCAACATAAATCTAAGGGGTTGTGAGATGATTAAAGGGTAGGAAAGAAGAATAAACAAAGTTCTGTGCGTTTTGTATGATGATTTTGTATGAATATTTTTGCCTCGCTGGGCCTTTAAATGAGGGATGTAAATGACATCATCTGAGGACTTTAGAGGTGAAATGTCTGTTTGGCTGGACTGCTAACAATAGACACCTGAAATGTGACATGGCGCCCCAACCAAACAATGTGCTGTATTTTATAAAAGTATCTGTTTTACGTAAAATGTGAATCCAAAAAGTATCATGTAACTATGGTTGTCAAATAAATGTTGTAGAGTACAATTGTAGAGCAGTATAAGTAGAAAGTAGCTGGTGTCACAGGAGAGGAGCTTGGTAGCTGAAGGCGCTCCTGTTCTACTTTTGGAGACTATATGAACCACAAGTAGCTCTGCATTCATAGAGCGCAGTGTTCTAGAGGGGTCATAGGGTACTATGAGCTTTTTAAGATATGACCATGAAGAGCTTTGTAGATGAGGAGGAGGAATTTAAATTCTATTCTGTATTTTGCAGGGAGCCAGTGCAGAGAATCTAATACAGCAGAAATATGTTCTCTTTTCCTAGTTCCTGTCAGTACTCATGCTGCAGCATTCTGAATCAACTGTAGCGTCTTAATGGCTTTATTGGGCTGGCCTGATAATAAGGAATTGCAGTAATCCAGCCTAGAAGTAACAAATGCATGAACTAGTTTTTCTGCATCTGTCTGTGACAGGATGTGTCGGATTTTTGCAATCTGAAGAAGTAATAATTTTTCCTGTCAAACTTTGCTAATATCACAGTCGTTTTAACACTTCCCTTACATGCATCAAGCTGAGTTAAATGTAAAATTCATAAGAAGCACACACTGTCTAGGATGTTTGAAAACCATTTAACATTCTGACATAAATAGATTACAGCATGAATTACAGCACACACAGGGTGTGTACTTTGGCTCTGTTTAGATTTAGAAAATGAAGACCTGCTCTTTTCATGCCTTTTTAAAAATGGGCTGTGCCTTTTGAACACCACTCTTTTTAAAAGGCAGCAGCGGCTGAAATCCCTGACAGGCTATCATTTCCCCCGAGAAAATTAATGTATTTGAAAAATGTGGCAGCAAACCTATATCATTTTATTTTTTCTGGAAGTGCACACAGTGTTCTGTGTTAAGTACACTGAAATAACATGGATAAAGGAACAGTTTCAGAAGCCTGAATATTACACAGATAACATCTCTTCCTGTGTTAATTGAATTCAGATACCAAAAAAGCCATTTCCATCCAGGGAACACTTTAAACTCTGTGGTGCCCTTTGTTGTTACATGTTTGATTTAGACAGTTTTTTGTTGTCAATTTATATTGTAATTAAACTAAAGTAAGTGCCTTGAACAAATCAGTGATTAGATCTCCAAAATGTCTTCCAGTTCAACAGAAATATTTGTTTGTGGAGCCAAAGGAGAACAATTAAAAGTCAGTGAAGTCAGACCTGAACTACCACATTAAAACAATTAGAAAATTGGCCTATACTATCATCTTCAGAATTTTGCACAAATTAAAGGACTCAGTCGGCTGTGAATCTGTCATCACAGGTTGTCACTATAAACAGTAAAGTAGACCACATCAGTCCAGTTCCCAGATCTTTGTACTGGCTTCCTGCGTGTCAAATAATTGTCAAATAGCTTTTAAAATACTACTGTTGTCATAAAGTACTGAATAGGTTAGGTAGCATTTCTGATCTGCTTCGATGTTATGAATGGTACAGGTTTGCTCCAACTCTCAGTTATTTTAAATCAAGGCTGTATCTTTAAATATCAACTTGTTGTTGAAAGGTATTATACAAATAAAACTGTCTTTTCCCTCCTTGATTGGTAAAGATCTGAAGGCAGCAATGAAACAGAAACTGAAATGTCTGCAGTCCCTCCACAAATTCATAATGAAACCTGGACGTCCATTTTGACCACAATAGCAACTTCCATCTGTGAAAATGCTTTGCACCAAAGCCCAGATTACATTTTTGCTGCAGTGCTTTCGTTGTAAATGATCTCCTGTACAGTAAAATAGGCTTTAAGAGGGCCTGACTGTTATTTATTAGGCTCCAGCCGATCTCTCTCCACCATCTACAGCAGCAGGTTACGAGGCTTTTATTCCAAACACCTGGACCATTAAGAGGAGCAGCAGGGATGCAGAGAAGGGGACCAGGCCAGATTAGTTATAGAGAGGACAAAAGGAATACCTCAAAAAGGACAGTGTGAACCTGCAACATCTCCAACCTGTTTCTGAAGATCAGATGAATAGTTTATGTATTGGTATACACATTTATAGGCATGAATATTTGCACAGTAATATTTTATCTGCTTTACTGGTGCCTCCCTCAATCAACATGTTAGTGGAATCAAATAAGTCAAATTTCTTTTAACTTTGACAAGGTGTCAGCTGTGTTTATGCTCCAATATGTATTAAAACTGGCATAACAACCTGTGGTTTAGAGTTCAGGGCTTCAAGCTGTGTTTATTGTTCCCACTACACACTTGCATGCATCATCTCTTTCTTTCTCTCTGTCTCTCTCTCTCTCTCTTTCTCTCTCTCTCTTTCTCTCTCTCTCTCTGACTCTTTCTCTCCCTCTCTCTCTCTCTCTCTCTCTCTCTCTCTCTCTCTCTCTCTCCACACACACACACACACACACACACACACACACACACACACACACTCACTGCCCCATTGCTTCCAGTGAATACTTTGTGAGCCTGTAATAGTTTATTTTCCCCCCTCATATGTCCTGGGGTGAACTCAGCAGTCCTGCTCTCCGGATTGCAAGTCTGGCTTCAACGAGCCTCCAGGCTAAACATTACCCCCTATACTGTACAGTCCAACCAAACAGTCGTTGATTCTATTTCTGGACACCTTAAGATGACTCAACAATGAGTCAACCGGAGCTAAGAATGCTGTAAATACACATTGGTGTTGACCAAGAACACTCTTTTCATTTTAAGTTTGTGTAAGAAATGTGTTTGAGCTCATAAGGAGAACATTTGGAAGCTGACAAGGCAACTAAATCTACACATATTGTATTAAATGAAAGGTCTTTTTTTTTTTTACCTAATTAGAATTAAATACAGAAACCTAATCAGGGGGAACTGTTTTGTTTGGAATACATATAGAGGAATGTTCATGGTATAGTCATTATTCTTGGACGCTGAAGGCACATTTCAGTCCATCCATTTAATTTCCCGTTTATACACTGGCTTCATCCTCATGTTACAACTAATGCTGCGGTTCATCAGATTGGATCCAGGAGAAAGCAAGTGGGGGAAACTATGTGCTGGAAGAGAGGTGAAACGTCTTGGGGGGAATCACGCAGTCTTGCCCTGCTTGCTTTGTAGTCCAAAGCCACAGCTGCAGCGCTGGAATTTAATTCTCTCAGAGGACGTGTTTGTTACGTTTCAACCAATGAAGCAAAAAATGAGATATGCTTGGAGTGAGTGTGGATGAGGTGATGTTAAACATTTAACATAATCTCCAACTTATATCTATCCACAAACATGCGGAAGACACAACAGCACTTAAAAGAACCAGTAAATTGCGCAGCTTTTGCATTTGGGCAAGGCATTTTGGCTGTTTCCCAGATTGCGTGTCACTCATTTCATCAGTGATAAGCATTGTACTATGCTGTGTCCGCATAAACTCTGGGGGCTTGAACAGGAAACTGATTTATGAAGTCTTGCCCGTTTGTTTTTTTCCAAGCATGCAGCCTCAATGTAAACACCCTGACACTGCACAAGCTGATTACAAGTGAGGCAGATGGTTTCCACTCCAAGGGAGTCATGTTTTTGCATTCCCCTGTCATGGGAGAGCTGAAAAATGCAATGCAGCACACACGCACGCACACATGGTACATTCATAAGCACACTTATATTCATGCACACATCACACACACTTTCATACAAGCAGGGTTCATCTACTACACTCCCTGAACTCTCAGGTGTTGATATATTCAGTGTGCTTGAAGAGAGCCATTATCAAAAAATAATGGCTGCGGAGAGCCTTCAGCAGAGATTGTCAGGGTGGATTTTTTGGCTGTTCATGCAGTGCTGTGTCTGCAGAGATCTGAATCCTTAGAGATTTCATAATTGTACATTTTATAAATCACTCAGGTTGAAATTTGAGCCTTGAAGATAAGTCTCTACATTGAATATCCCCATAAATATATCATTTCTCTGTGCTACAGACATGCTAAGAACAAATGGTTCATGAACTCAGTAGCACGATATTTTGAATGACAGTAATATATTCTGGGCTGCGCCTGAAGGAAGCGATATCTTACAGTAAGAGGGTGCTTTGATATGGGTTGACTGTGCACAAAAAAGATGAGATTTGTCCTGCACATGTCAGCTCTTGCTCCGGCTCCTCATAGGGAGGAGGAAATTATTTTTAAGTACTTTAGCTGCTAACTCGAAAGGTGTGAATGCATGCAGCGAAGATCAAGACTAGATGCTGACAGGTGAACATTTTTGTGAGCTCCTTCACTCTGACATGCAGCCAATGGCTTGCAACCAAACAAATTTCCTGCTGTTCTTTCATTTCTGTCTGAAGAAAGGAAGGTCACACTTATCTGCAGGCCAAAGAAGTTCTCTGAGAACAGACCATGGAAGGACAAATTCTTCCCAAAAAATCCTCGGGTCTTGAAAACAGAACTTGTGACAAACTTGTTCTGGCACAATTACAAGCCGCTCATTCACTTTTTGACACCATTTTGCTCTGCCGACTGTGCAGTGGTGTCAGAGTGCTTGTTTTCCAATGAAAAGTGGCTCAGCTTGTTATCACAAGTGTCAGTGTGTGTTGACTATAACTGCAGGGGTTTGTTCCGGTGAAGAGGTAAATGACCAGCAGGCCACAGTGGTGACCACAGTCCAGATGGATGCCTCTAACCCGAAACTGTTGATTTAGTCAACCATGAGTCAACAGTTCCCCACAGAGGGGGACGGCATGATGGAGGGACAGAGGAAAGGAAGTGCAATGGTGTTGAACGATTACATGGGGCTTAAGCTTCTGGGGTGGGGGCAAACAGGAAGCAGATGCCCGAGTGATTCAGAGGCTAAAAAGTGAGCGGTGTGTACCAACTGATGTGGGTGTGGACTACTATAATTATTATGTTGTTGGTGGGTGTTTTTGTGTGTGCAAGACTGTGATGTTGGTGCGCATGAGTGCATGTGGGCATATGAGTACGAGTGATCAGGCTTGAAACCTGGCTCTGAAAAGTTTATAGCTGGATCTTTAGTATTGATATGGATGAATATAATTTTCAGTGTGCGTTTGCTGTAAATCTTTGTCATTACTGGGATTCATTGTAACTGGCTACAGCTGCCATCCTCAGTGAAGGAGAAAGCTAGAGTATTCCTTTATACATGCACAAAAACTTCGGTTTGCAGAGGCACCACTTCATCCACCTTTCACATCTGCTCTCTCTCCTGTCTCCTGGCCTGTTAGTTCCTGTCCTCAGAATGTGCTGTCAAGTAAACCTGCACTCTGACTCTCAGCAGTGTTGACTTCCAACCTGGCTCAGCTCTGCAGTCCCCATCAGCAGCTGTCTATGCAGCCGTGTTATTATCTCGATTACACTCCTCCAGCACACTCCTCCGGGCTCCACCTTAATGAGAGGGAGGAAAAGAAAGACAGCATCTAATGGCTCTGGCTTGCATCATTGGACACACATAATTTATATACACACATTTCGACACATATGTAAATGGTATACACTTGCATGTGCATAAACTGAAATGTATATAGCCATGCCTAGGGTTACACAGCTTAAAAAGCTGTCACAGACACACAATCATACACTTGCACATACATGTACACCATACAGCCTGGTGTGTGGGGCATCTTCATATTCATAGCAGCCCTTCGCTGTGGGAAAAGCATGATTGGAAACAGATTGTTTGTTGACATAATATTAATGCTAGTTTCTATGTCATTATGTGCAGGCTTTTAAGAGTGCTGTGCTCCCAAGGCTGTACAATTGCTTGTGGTTTACAGCCAAAAAGCTGGCCTACCCCACATTTGTGCTTGATGTTTCACTACAACTTGTTCTCAGCAGTCATGAATACCAGCGAGGGCTTGTATTTTTAGTTCATGTCTGTGGGATAGTTCAAGCTCAATTCTGAAAAGTATATCTGTCACCCTGTGTATGTATATAGTGCAGGCAAGGATAGGAGTGGCTGTTTTTATAAAGGGGATGACTATAAGGCTGGGCATCCTTTGGGAAACTTGTGGTTGACGGATGTATATCATGGAGGCTCAGGCTCACAGAGGAAGGGGCTGTGTGGATTTATTTGGCACCTGATTGGCAGGTTGAGTCCCAGGAGGGTGACTATTGGCCAGAGGGAGAGACTGGCAGGGTGAATGTAGGTAGAAATATTGTCTGTTTTCGAAGTCAGACATTTTAAAATCTCACTGCCATTGTTTTTCCTTCTGTGATAGCTTGCTTCGGAATGAACTGACTGACCCCCTTGTGCACACGGCTATGCAAGCCAAAAAAAATCGATGTCCCTCTCTTTATAAAGAAAAACGAGTCAGTCATTTCAAGTCTGTTTGTGCCATTAGATCTGCATCATCATGAGACCCAGAACGAATTGATGACTGGCTTTCTGGATTCTGGATTTTAGGCCAGAGCCTCGAGCAGGGTCACCGCACTTAAACAAGTGACTCTTTACTTGTGAAGCCAAACAAGTTTTAGTATTTCATTTTTCAGAGAACTTGTCAACCAGGAGGCATGGCTCTTCCAGTGGGCCCCATAAAATATAAAATCCTTTGATGATAACCTAAGATAAAGTACACTGGTCATGACAGCAGAAGACCTGAAAGTCATGCTTTGAACAAAATAATGCTACTCACAAATACACATCTATAAATGAATCCTACCACACTCTAATGAGTGAAAGTAGCCTATAAAATCAAACCACAGTAACAGGAACATTATACTATATGATATTATATCACACTATGGGACAATATGATTAGGAATCGTTGTAATATAGAGATGAATGGCTTCATGTTGCAATTATTTACTGCTATTTGGTTTGGTCTAATTACTGGAAATTGAATAGGAAACCTGAATTTAAGGTGGTTTAGAGATGTTTATAGTATGTAGTAGTAAAATGTAGGCTACAGTAATTTTAATAATAATTTTGAATTAATTCAAGAAGATCATAAAGACAGAAGTTATAAATGGATAAGAAACCCCTCTTGTTTGTGTAACTAGTGCAGTGCCCGTAGAAAGTATGTATTGCTATAGAAAAGTGGGAGGTTAAATTCTTTTTTCGCTTTTTCATGGATGGCCAAATGAGGTTGTGTTTGAAGGTGTAGCAGCTAGCTAAAGACGAACATCCACAGATTCCGATTCCAGTTTGTTGTCCTCGCATATCCGGATCTCCTCAGACCGGAACAGACTTGGTCCGGACTCGTTCAGTCTCAGTAATCCACAAAAGTCAGTTTAGAATTCGTAAATCATTTATGAAATCATTTATTAACGGTATCTTTGTAGTCCAAACAAAGCCGACGTTGCACACCCTTAAACCACACAGCAGCCATGTTGAAACTCTCAGGTCAGATAGAGATATTTGAGGCACGCACAGACACAGACAGACAGACAGAGATTTCTTGCTTTTATAGAGAGATGTGGAGTTGCGACTTTTGGACTAGCTGCTTTATTGGTACAAATGTTTACCAGATGTGCAACAAATTTGTTAACACCTCATTTATAATAAATTGGTGAAACATGTGGAGGCCAGTCCAGTGCAACAGTTTAACATTCAGAAATGATTTTTGAAGCATTAACGTATTATTAACATCAACAAATAATTTCCACATTGATAAAGACACAAGATGCTTCTAATCTGTTCAAATGTTTTCTTTTTTTCTTTTTCAAAAGTGTTACCACTCTCCTTGGTCACTGCGGACCACAAACAGTTAAGTATTCGAAACAGGCTGCAATTGCAGTCTTGTAAATTGGCTCAAATTGTTTATGTGTAAACCAAATTGGTACCTCTGAAAAGCCCTGCAGCACCTACACTGCACTCTGGAGCTTCCCCTTGCAATATGTGCAGTGTTCAACGGGGTACTGGTACCTGGACATCAGTGGAGACAGTTGTGTGAGGGCTTGTGAACATTTTGTACACAGCTGTATGTAAAATATGCAGTAGATTCTGATGTCAGTGTGAGAGAATTGGGATAATTTTCACCTCCTGGCCTGAGAATTCAGTCAGTAGTACTCCTGCATGTGTGTCAGGCTAATGATGACCTCCCTGTGTGATCTGACATTTCATGATGTTAATTAATTTAAGAGAAAGGATGTCAAAGGCCAGGAGACAAATCAGTGGTCTTGTTTTTGTCCATTTTTTCTTTCTGTTTTTCTTGCTTGGCCAGTTGTTACACTCATAGATTTGTCACTTTCTTTGTATTTTTCTTTCGAATCCATCCGTCAAAATGTGTTTGGAAAGTGTCTGTTTTGTAATGCTGGAGCTAACAAAGAGGCAATGCAGGACCAGAGGCCAGGTCATGGGTGGTGGCAGGGTTACGGATCGTAGGAGTGGGGCCAAAGCAGCAGAATATTCTGAACCAATGACATTATCATTTTGACAGTCAACAGCTGCTCTCCCTTTTCCTCTATATCGCTGTCTGTCTGTCTGTGTGTGTGCAGGAGAGACAACCAAACTGGCTCCAGCTTGCTCTGGGATTGATGCCTTTATCAAACCATAATCACTACTCTTGCTGTTTTTAGTGTCAGCCTCAAATTTGATACTGTGTAAGTGTTAGTGGCCGTGGTTATGCCCCATGATACTGTCTGCTGTTCTGTGAAAACAGCTGTAATCTTTGAAACATGCTGGCTGCAATTTTCCGGCCTTGGCAGCTAAATTTTTCATTTCAGTGACGTCCAATAGAGCCACTGAAAAGTGTCATGTGTCATATGAAACTTCAAAAAAAGATTTTAAATCATGTGTTTTTTCTAGGCGAGGAGGACCTACATCAGCCTGGATGACAACATGCAAACACACAACTCCATCTCTTTTAGGAAAAATGGTCCATTGTTATAAAATGTTTTATATTCTGGATGTTTTTTCACTTATGATTGAAAAAGTATGGAATTTGAACAGCTCCAGAGTTCCGCTCTCTATCTCAAAATGGAAACTAGTGCTTCAGTGGCTGAGCGTCACCAATCAAGTTCCAGCAATTTCATGAAGGAAGCCATAAACCCAGTACAACATTGTTCGTGTTTATTTTGGGGTATATACTTAACATCTTTTACAGTTCCCTGTAAAAGAAAGCCCATCATTATGCCTCATGTGTAAACAGAGAGGGATTTTTGGTGTTGCTAGGAGTGGTGCTGCTGGCAAAAGTGGCCAGAGGTGGAAATAATTATTCATTATCTCGGACTGCAGCTGACCGTTTTTCTCTCCACTCGATGTGACTCTCTCTGTGCTCTAGGCAGGCTGACAGTGAATTAATGTGACTGGCTGTTAATAAAGCTGTTGTTTCAGACCTAATCCGAGCTTATAGAGGAATCCACTGCAGGGCTTTACCGCTATAGCCTCTATATCCAACACTTCAAGGCTGGAGAAGGAAGTTGGCCAGTCACATAGTTTCCATGTAGTACATACTTGCATGCACACAAAGAGCTGTTCTTAAATATGCAAAGGAAGACTGGTCTGTAAAAGAGCAGTTTCAGTCGTGGCCTCCTGCGCAGTCTTTGTAATATTGTTTAGATGTGCAGCTCCAGCAATAGAAACATTGTTTGTGATATGCCAGTCCTCTTTTGAATCAACATATGCACTTTGCACTGTAATGTTTTGAAGTTGCATTTGTGTCACTATATTTAACAAAACTAAGAGGGAAATCAGACCAAAAACTTCCCTGCATTAAACAATGTAAGCGATTGTGTTGGTGGTTGGGGGGGGAATGAAATATGATACACAGTCAAGTCCAGTTTGAGTAACAGATTAATGTGTTTAAAGCAGACGCCAAAACACTGCACAATGGTTTGTAATAGTAACAGACAGGATTGTACTTTTTTTTTTGCTTTGCCAGGGCCCCCTGCATTGGCACCCCCACTTCTACTATAAAAAGATTTACCCTTCTATTTAGTTTTTAGTCCTTGATATGAATGCCATGAAGGTCTGCACTGGAATCCAACAGCTGCTGTTGTCAGCGACGCTAGAGTAAAAGTCAGGGGATCACCAAAGTCATTCACAAAATTTTGAGACAATCCATCCAGTAGTTTTTAAAGGGCCAGTGTGTAATATGTAGGAGGATCTATTGGCAGAAATTGAATATAATAACCTATTAAGGTATAATCACCTCAATTTAGGAATCGTTGGGTTTTCGTTACCTTAGAATATGCTGTTGTTATCTACAGACGCTGCTGCTCTCCTTTCATGTCCACCATGTTGAATCACCATGTTTCTACAGTAGCTCAGAATGGACAAACCAAACACTGGCTGTAGATAGGGCCTTTCGTGTTTTTGCTAGCAGGGCGAAAAAAACAGATGACACTTGCAATGATAAACAAGGCTTACATTCCTGTCAGCGCAACAGGTAAATAATAGTAGAGCACAAGACCGCAGACACAGTGTCTCATATTTTGCAAGGAATGCTCACCATTTTAAATAAATGAAACCCCACTCTGGTGAATAGCAACTAACTCGACACCAGGATCATCATCACGATAAGCTGAGCAGGAGGAATGTGAGAGGTTCAGAGGGTTTGGATCCTCATGGCTTTTTCGCAATTCACTGTCATGAACTGAGGCGAAAAGTGGAAGAGTTGGAGAGGAGGTAGGGAGGAAGGGAAACTATACTGTATAACTGAGGAGGCAGGGAATGTTGAGATGTTAATGTAATCTCACCCCTTACCTTCTCCTCGATTTTTGCAAACTTTGTAACCCCCTCTGTGTTGAGTGACAGAGTGGGCCCGGGGTCAAGGGTGAACACTACGGCCTTATCCTAGCCCTCAAGTTGGTCAGACCACTGCCTGCTCCGTGGATGGACCGTCTCTGTGAAGCCCTTGATCATTTCCTGTCTTTGGCTTCCCGCCTAATACCAAACAGACCTCTCCCTCAATCTCCTTTCTATTCAGCACACTGCATGGGTGTGCCGGAAATGAGGTATTAAACTCTTAATACTTAATACTTCTTAACATGTTTAAGCTTAGATATTGGACAATATGATATACTGTAGTGTGACACCTACTAGTGTAGTATTTGAAAAAGTCAACAGCAAATAAAGTAAATCCACACAGTTTTTTTATGTGAAGTTCAGCTTCACCATTGACCAATAGCAAGTTTTGAAATGCTGAAATGCACTGTCCACCTTTATTTTGCCATCTATGGGATATTTAAACTGCTCCACAAAAGAGCAATGGTGTGCCGACAGTAACAAGTTACAAATGCCTCAGAATTCACTTATCGGCCTGTTGGCAACAAGCTAACAAACTTTTGTTTTTCTAACAAGCTTTTTCCCCTCTTCAGTACAACACTTTATTATATTAAATTAATGAATGTTCAACCCCAAGAACAAAATATCAGGGGGCAATAAACTGTACAGGCTGGCTGGCATTTTAGCAGTTAGCTCACCAGCTACAGTAGTTCACCAACTGGCTATACGAGTAGTCCGTATATCACCAACCTTTAAATATTTTGCAAGGATGGTTTGCCCTGGTAGCTCACCTAGTAGAGTTGGTGCCCCAAGTATCAAGGCTGAGTCCTTGTTGCAGTGGTCATTACAGGTGTGGCCACTGGTCTTTATGAGGTCATTATTTCCTTAAGAGATTTTTCAACACCACATTTAAAATTTGATTCACCTTTAGGGTGGAAGCAGACCAATATCTCCAAACCTGAGCCACTGGAAGTAAGTAAGAAAATATATTTTTAATAATGGGTGTGAACTGATGCTTTAAGCTTGTTATTAAGGAGGATGTAGGTGTATGGAACACTAAGGATAGAATACAGTATGTACTTGTATGTCTCTATACATACTACTAGCGTATTTCTATGTGCCTACATATGTGCATGTGATTTATTATTTATGCATGCAGAGGGAGTGGAAAATCACAGCAGGACAGAGATCAGACTTATGATCACAAAACAAGCCCTGTGCACAGGAGCTCCCTGTTCTAGGATCCCATCTGTCCCATAAAGAAGCTACTGCTGGCAGATGACTCCAGTGTGCTTTTTTATGGGAGGGCACCTGACAGGGCTGGTGTTAGGACTGGACCCAGGAGCGACACCCAGACAGTATGGAAGGTTTAAAGGGGGTTTTATTCCACGCACACACACACACACAGGGGATGAGGGGCGGCCACAGCAGGAACGGGTGGGTGAGATGGCGGAAGAGACCGGAGACACAGAGGCACAGGAGAGCGGACACAGGAAGCCAAACTGCACAAGGGACCCTGGGGCACGGGAAGAAACGGTTAGACAAGGGGACACGCACAGGAAAACACAAGAGAGCTTGAAGTTGCCTAACTCAATACTGAGAGAAGCCACGAGAGTTACCACCACATAGGCTGAAACAATCTGGCGATGAATGGGAGGAAGACCGGGGTTCTTGAAGACTGAGGCATGATGACTGATTGAGAGCAGGTGAGACAGCAGGCAGCAGGTGAGGAGAATGGAGGCCGCACCCTCGACACACAGGGAAGGGGAGGAGCAAAGGGAGCAGGAGGGGAGCAGAGCCATGACAGTACCCCCCCTCAACGGACGCCTCCTGGCGGCCTACCGGGCTTGTCAGGATGGGATCGGTAGAAGTCCGAAAGAAGGGAGGAATCCAGGATGAAGTGCCGGGGAACCCAGACGCCCTCCGGCCCGTACCCTTCCCAGTCCACCAGGTACTGGAAACCCCGGCCCCGCCGTCGGACGTCCAGGATCTGGCGAACTGTGTAGGCTGGGTGGTCGTCAATGAGCCGGGGGGCGGAGGGGGTCGGCCGGAGGGCACAGAGGGCTGGAGGAGACAGGCTTCAGGAGAGATACGTGAAACACAGGATGTACATGTAGTGACGGAGGGAGTTTTAACCTCACCGCCACAGGA
Source organism: Dicentrarchus labrax (assembly GCF_905237075.1). NCBI lineage: Eukaryota > Metazoa > Chordata > Actinopteri > Moronidae > Dicentrarchus > Dicentrarchus labrax. Next base: position 7,345,614 of record NW_026136707.1, on the reverse strand, counting down.
TTGATGATTTTGTCCACTTCAAAAGGTCCAATAAATCGTGGAGCCAGCTTTCGAGACTCTACCTGCAATGGCAGGTCTCGAGAAGACAGCCATACCTTCTGACCAGGTGTGTAATCGGGGGCAGGGAGTCGGTGGCGGTCCGCCAGGCGTTGGTTTCTAGCCGCTGTCCGTAGCAGGCTGCACGAGCCTCAGTCCAAACCGGCGACAGCGGCGCAGGTGGTCCTGTACTGACGGGACCGCCACCTCCCCTTCCTGAGATGGGAACAATGGAGGTTGAAAACCATAAGCTGCCATGAATGGGGACATACCTGTGGCAGCGCAGGTGAGGGAGTTGTGAGCATATTCGATCCACGGAAGAAATGTGCACCAGGAGACCGGATGTCGGGCGGCGACGCAGCGCAAGGCAGCCTCCAGTTGCTGGTTAGCCCGTTCTGTCTGGCCGTTGGATTGTGGGTGGTAACCTGAGGATAGACTGACAGAAGCACCCAAGGCCTGGCAGAAGGCTCGCCAAACCTGGGAGGCGAATTGTGGACCACGGTCTGAAACTAGGTCTTGAGGGATTCCATGTAGGCGGAACACATGGGTGACCAGGAGTTTGGCAGTCTCTAGGGACGAGGGGAGCTTGGGCAGAGGCACGAAATGGACAGACTTAGAAAAACGGTCAACAATAGTGAGAATGGTGTCATTACCTTCAGAGGTAGGCAGTCCAGTAACAAAGTCCAGGGCAAATGGGACCAGGGGCGACTTGGAACGGGCAAGGGGTGTAATTGTCCAGCTGGCAGCTGGTGGGAGGATTTCCGCGGGCACAGACAGAACAGGCGGCTACAAAGGCTCTCGTGTCTCTCGCCATGGATGGCCACCAAAACTTCCGCCGTAGGAAATCCAGTGTTCGCTGGTAACCAGGATGGCAAGAGATCCTGGAAGAGTGAGCCCACTGGAGGACCTGGGACCTGGTTGAGTCTGGAACAAAGAGTCGGTTAGGGGGCCGTTACCTGGGTCGGGTTGTGAGCGTTGTGCTTGCTTCACCAGAGCCTCTATCCGCCAGTTCACTGCAGCCACCACACAAGAAGCCGGGAGGATGGTCTCTGGTTCAGTCCCCGGCGCTCGGGGTCGGCTTGGCGTGATAGGGCATCTGGCTTGGCATTGCGGGACCCAGGTCGGTAGGTGAGGGTGAAAACAAAACGGTCAAGGAACAAAGCCCACCGGGCCTGACGGGAGTTGAGCCTCTTGGCTGAGCGGAGGTACGCCAGGTTCTTGTGGTCCGTCCACACGATGAACGGGAGAGCAGCGCCCTCCAACCAATGCCTCCACTCCTGAAGGGCTACCACCACCGCCAGCAGCTCTCTGTTCCCAACGTCATAGTTCCTCTCCGCTGGGGACAGGCGTCTGGAGAGGAAGGCACAGGGGTGCAGCTTCTGGTCCTTGGGGGATCGCTGGGAGAGTACTGCCCCAATGCCAGTGTCAGAGGCATCCACCTCCACCACGAACTGGAGGGAGGGGTCAGGATGCCGCAGCACCGGGGCAGAAGTAAACAGTTCCTTCAGGCCTAGAAAGGCTGTTTCTGCTTCAGGGGACCAAGCGAACGGTGCTTCACCGAGGTGAGCTTAGTCAGGGGGCTGCTACCTTACTATAATTCCTAATAAAGCGGCGTAAAAGTTAGCAAACCCCAAGAAGCGCTGCAACTGTTTGCGAGTGGTGGGTCTCGGCCAATCAGCCACGGCCTGAATCTTGGCTGGGTCAGCCTTAACCTGCCCCCGCTCAATAATAAACCCCAGAAAAGACACGGATGTCACATTGAACTCGCATTTCTCGGCTTTCACGTAAAGCTTGTTCTCCAGGAGTCTCTGGAGTACCTGCCGGACATGCTGAACATGTTCCTCCTGGGACTGCGAAAAGATGAGTATGTCATCTAAATAGACGAACAGGAACCTGTTCAGCATGTCTCTCAGCACATCATTGACCATGGCCTGGAACACAGCTGGCGCATTGGTCAATCCAAAGGGCATCACCAAATATTCGAAGTGGCCTAAAGGGGTGTTAAAGGCAGTCTTCCACTCATCTCCCTCTCTGATCCTGACTAGATGGTATGCGCCGGAGGTCTAATTTCGAGAACACTTTAGCCTTATGAAGGGGTTCAAATGCCGGGTCAATGAGAGGGAGAGGGTACTTATTCTTAATGGTGATGTCATTAAGCCCTCGATAATCAATGCAAGGGCGGAGGGACTGGTCTTTCTTTGTTACAAAAGAAACCTGCCCCTACCGGAGACGAAGAGGGTCGAATAAGCCCTGCCGCTAGTGAGTCACCTATATATTTCTCCATGGCTTCGCGCTCAGGTCTGGAAAGGTTATACAGGCGACTAGACGGCAGAGTGGAACCAGGGAGCAGCTCTATAGCGCAATCATATGGCCTATGAGGAGGTAATGAGACGGCACGATGTTTACTAAAAACCCCCCTAGGTTGTGGTATTCTACAGGGACGGCAGATAGATCAGGGGCTCGGGAGGTTTGGGAACAGTGGGATGTGTTACACTAGCGGACTGGAGACAATGTGAATGACAGTGAGCACTCCAGCTAATGAGTGAGCCAGTAGACCAGTCGAATTGGGGGTTGTGGAGTTTTAGCCAGGGGTAACCTAATACAACAGGAGTATTGGGTGATGAAATAACCAGTAAGCTAATCTCCTCACGGTGATTACCAGAAAGGATAAGTGTGAGGGGAACGGTTTGCCGAGTAATGTTGGCTAAATGTTTCCCGTCTAAGGCGTTAACGGGTTGGTTGTCAGGGAGTTTGATAGTGGGAATGTTTGCCTGAAGCACGAATGCCGAGTCGATGAAACTCTCCTCGGCACCTGAGTCGACTAGTGCTGTGAGGGGAATGGAATTTAACTGCCAGTGAAGGGACGCTTTTAATTGCAAGCGACTAAGAGGGGCAGAGGAGGAAGCGGGACTTGGCTCACAGGAGCAACACCATTCTCCGTTTCTTTCTTTGGCAGCTGGGGGCAGGCAGCCAAGAAGTGACCGTGCTGGCCACAATAAATGCAAACCCGGACCTCATCCGGCGTTGGCGTTCTGCCTGAGTGAGGCGGGTGCGACCCAATTGCATAGGCTCTTCTACGGGCTCGGGGGTACCTGGCTCGAGGGGCGTTTGCATGGGGCTGCTAACTGGGGATCTACTGAGATGGTGGCTCTGGGTAAGGCATGGAAAGGAGAGGCTTGTGAGCGCCCCCACTTCTCACGCCGTCTCTCACGAAGACGATTGTCAAGCCTAATCGCTAGTGAGATTAGCTCGTCAAGGCTAGCAGCGCTATCCCTAGCCGCTAACTCGTCCTTCATAACCTCCGACAGCCCATGCACGAAAACAGTCTGCAACGCCTCTTCATCCCAACCACTCTCTGCCGCTAAAACCTAAACTCGACTGAGAACTCAGCTACTGAACCAGAGCCCTGACGAAGATTCAGTAAGCGTTTAGCGCCTCTCTGCCTTGCACTGGATGATCAAAAACCTTTCTTAATTCGTCAGAAAATCGCTGGAAGGTTTCACAAATAGGGAGTGCTTCTCCCACAGGGCGGTTGCCCACTGAGCTGCTTTCCCTGACAATAAGCTAATCACAAAAGCCACTCGGGCGCTATTAGAACTGTAGGTCAACGGCTGTTGTTGGAAAACTAGTGAGCACTGAAGCAGAAACCGCCCACAAGCCCCCAAATCCCCAGCATACCGTTCAGGTGTAGGAACGTGTGGTTCCCGGGCGGGGGGGGAGGAGAGGCTGCATGCGGCATGGCTGGGGAGGCAGAGGGAGTAGCTGCTTCAGTGGCGGTGGTAGGAGCTGTGGGAGGAGTGGAGACCTGATCGAGCTTGGATCCAAGGGCGGCCACACTACAGCGAAGGTCTTGGATGGCTGCCACGATCCCGTCGAGGACCTTCTCGTGTTGGCCCACCTGTCCCTGGTAGGCCAGTGCGCCGGACGGAGTCTGGGTCCGCTGGGTCCATGCTGGCCAGATTGTTCTGACAGGGCTGGTGTTAGGACTGGACCCAGGAGCAGACACCCAGACAGTATGGAAGGTTTAAAGGGGGTTTTATTCCACGCACACACACACACACAGGGGGATGAGGGGCGGCCACAGCAGGAACGGGTGGGTGAGATGGCGGAAGAGACCGGAGACACAGAGGCACAGGAGAGCGGACACAGGAAGCCAAACTGCACAAGGGACCCTGGGGCACGGGAGAGAAACGGTTAGACAAGGGGACACGCACAGGGAAAACACAAGAGAGCTTGAAGTTGCCTAACTCAATACTGAGAGAAGCCACGAGAGTTACCACCACATAGGCTGAAACAATCTGGCGATGAATGGGAGGAAGACCGGGGTTCTTGAAGACTGAGGCATGATGACTGATTGAGAGCAGGTGAGACAGCAGGCAGCAGGTGAGGAGAATGGAGGCCGCACCCTCAGACACACAGGGAAGGGGGAGGAGCAAAGGGAGCAGGAGGGGAGCAGAGCCATGACAGCACCAGGGGCCAGAGACAAAGACATGTGTTTTCATGCACTGGAAACAGGGTGTGGAGAGTACCTGAAGGTATATACCTTGACTAGATCCATCTACAGGTTTGCCAAGGAAGTTTTAATGAGCAGTTTGTGAATGCCAAAATGTTTGACAAGCTTGATGATAACCTACACTAAGAAAATGACAAAGAAAATGTTATCCCTCCTCTCTCCTTTGTCTTCACTCATTCTGTCTGTTTCTCCATGTTATTTGTCTATTGACGCAAGCTAAAGCTCTTAGCAACATGTGTTTGCTGTTTGATATCTCAGTATGTTTTTGATTTAAGAGAGAACAATCCTAATTTTCTTATGGCGCCCTCCTAGGATATTTTATTTCAGTGTTCGGTGTACAGATGAGTCATCCATGGGTGGTGTTTTTTTTTTTCCTCTGAGGTTTCTGCAAGGAAGACACAGCTTTAATTATTATGCTTCCATGTCAATTATCAGATTATTGGCTTTCTTGAAAAATCACAGCTTTCCTATAAGTGGATGGCATTAAGTTTGCACTTCAAAAATGTTGACAGTGTCTCAAGTTCAAACGTTTCCTTTCTTGATTTTTTTACCTTGTGATCTGCCCTTACCAACCAAACTCAGCCTTACATCAGAGGTTTCCATGCACTATTCATCTACACAGCCTCCCTACAGTGCAGATCACCAACAAAGGCTCTGTGTGGCAACCTTTGGAAAATGAGTGGGTGAGGCGGCTCTCTCATGAAACACACTGCAAATATTAATGTAGGTTAAAGACAATAGTTAGCTTTTGTTCCTATGAAACCTGTTTGGAGCATATTGCCTCGCTTCACCCCGGCAGCAGCCTCTAAGAACGAGTGCTATCTTGTTCAAATCCCCCCCGCCCCCCTGTCTCCACACACACACCTTCACTGCTTATTTTATCCTTCCCCACCTGCAGAAAGACCCTCCCTGGTCATCAGCCACATATCCTTCCCTGTTTCCGCCTCTGCAACAGATTATCATGATATACTGTGTATTTACATTGAACACCACGTTGGCATGCTCAGGTTTGTCTGACTTGATCCAAGAAAAGTCCTCCTTAAAAGCCATAGGTGCCCTGTAATTAGACTGCTCTCATTTCCCTTTAAGTATCATTTTCTCTTGCTTGCATATTCTTCCTTCTTCTTATTCTTCTTCTTCTCCTTTTTATTCCCCTGTCTCTCTTCATTCCCTTACCGCTAACTTATCCACCCTCCTCAGACCAACCCAGTGCTGGAGTATAAATCAGCCCCAGGGACAGGTGGACATCTGCCAGCCATGAGGAGATCTAGGCAGGAATGTGATCACTGATGCAGCTCAGAGAAACATTTAAATCCTGGCACTAAAGGGACAAAACTTTTTCCGAAACCCCTTGCTCTAGCCCCTACACCTCCTCTTCACTGATTGAGCTGACAGGGAAAGATATTGGAGAGGTGCCTTCTGCTTTTCTATTTGTTTTGTTTGCATCCAGGATTTGTTTTAATGAGGGGATAGGGAAAAACAGAAATTTGAAAAAGAAGCAGTGGGAGGATATTTGATTTGGAGTGATGGGCCTGAAACCCCAATGGGTGCAATATGCAATGCAATTTCAACTGAAGTAAATGTATCACAAGTTTTTGTGGCCGCTCATATGCTGGCTGCTCAGGTTAGCAAGTGGGTTACAGAGAGAAATATGTGGGATCCGGACCAAGATGTTCTTTCAAGCCCCAGCAGGGTGTAGCACAATAACAGCTCTGCTCTAATGTTGACCCTTTGAAAGAATAAAATGAACTCTTGATTTCACTGCTCTCAGCTTTTTCTTCCCTAGTTTCCCATGAAGAGTCAGAGTAACACTAATGAAAAATGTCATTATGCCCTCCCCAGCGCATGGCTTTAATAAAATTTGGTCAAGACGAAGCTTGGTGGCCACGAAGATTTACAGCTGAGCCCACTGGGATGGTACACGGCTCTTAAAGTTGAGTAAATGTTGAGCTGGTTGCAAAATATGACAAGCACAAGTTCAGAGTGTGTGCTGTGAACTTGAATATATGTGACTTATAAAACGTTATTGTTGCTCTAGTCGTGCGGTTGATCATTGATGCAATCTACCAGAAGAGTGTTTTTTCATGTAGCTCGCAGCTGTTAGCAATTAGTATGTCAACTCCTTCAGCATGGGAGTTGACATACTATTGTGATTACATGTTTACCATGTTTTGTGTGAGGCTGCTTTCACCAAAGCCATATAGCCTTCTCATTATAGCTGTGCACTGCAGTTCTGGGTGGAACGTGACTCCAGTAATAAGTTGCAAATGCTCATAACATTTCTGAATTGACATTTAAAATATAAAGCGACATAAAACCTAGGAGATTCTTCATCATATTGTAAGCATCATCTTCAACTTCATGCATTCTGAGGAAGCTCTTACGACACTTTCTGTCAGCACATTGCAGTTTATATTGCATGAAAACAGTGTATTGTGTATATAATTATGAGTAATATCACCAGGGGGTAAATATGTTTTTAACACCCAACAGAAGCAGAATAAATGTACTTCTAAATGTATGCATAATAAAATAGTTTGACATTTGCTCATTTGCTTTCTTTCTATGAGTTGTAAGAGAAGATCAATACCACTTTTACATATGTGCAGTAAATATAGGCTAATACAGTTAGCCTTGCTATGCTAAGCTAAGCTAACCAGCTGCTGGTGCTAGCTTCATATTTAGCATGATGTGAAGGAGGTATTGATCTTTTAACTCTAACTCTCTAAGAAAGCCAATAATTTCAAAAAAATGACAGGCTATTACAGAGCAACATTACACACAACATCCACAGTATTGTTTCTTTGTTGATCTTGTTTTCCTGTCACACTGGACTGTATGGAAAAACTTGAGCAGATTTTCCTGGAGTAGCTTGCTGCCGGTTTCCTTAACAACAGAGGGTAAGTCCCCCCCCCTTCACACCACATCACACCCCACCACACACACACTAGACCCACACACACACACACACACAACCACTTTCCTCCCTCCCCTCTTCCCCGAGCTTGCCCTTTTTAGGCTGTTCCTCTTTTTTTCCGTCTGAAAAGGGGGATAGTATGACAGCTTTTCCTGCTTCTTGTGGATTGGAGCCGGGAGAGAGAGAAATCTCTGTTACTCACTTCGTCTCCAACTTTGAGAGGAAGTTACCACCTCTTCCCCAGACTCTGTGCACACACACGCTCAGGCAGACACACACACGCGCTCTTCAGGGCTTGACCACACCAGCAACAGGGAATCAACTGAAAGCAGTCAGGACTGCTTGTAATGCTGTGTTGTTTTTCAAAATTTGGAGGGAAAGAGGGCAGAAATTTGCAGTTTGCCTGAAGCTTTCTGTGTGGACTGAACAGATTCAGAGGGACATTTCTTGTCATCACAGACTGGTGAGTTTATTTCAGTGTATGTGCATTACCATAGAAACCCCAGTGAACCACATCTCTTCTGTAACTGAACTTTTAGGATGGATCAAGTTTTTCTGCAGTTGTGGTTTTAATTCTCTGCATCTCATGTGAACTAAAACGTTACTTTGGCAGGCTTGTTTAGAGATGAGTGGGTTTGGGAAAACTTCCATGGGCTATAAAGTTTGATATCTGGTTTCTCATCACAGCAGCTCTAGTAAGTTTTTACTTAACGGGAAATATGAGTTCCTTGTGTGATTGTTTATATTTTGATAAACTGTGGTTAAATAGGACAAAGAAGTGAAGGAGTTTTTGATAACAACAGAGTAAACAACTTGATAAAGCTGTTTTTTATGCATGTTTTTTTTTTTAATAGTAATAACCTAATATCTTATTGCAGTAGAGCATTATGTTTTTGGCATAATCAGATGTGGACTAAGCTAAATATCCACATCCATCCAAGCAGTGACATGTTTTCAGCGTATATTCTGTGAACCACTGCCAAAGAGGAGCTGATGCAGCACTTACAGATGAGACGGGACAGGAGAGCCTGGGTATGGCTTTCCTGTGCAGCTGCACATTATTGGCTAACCTTGTGGCGATTAATTAGTTGTCACCTTGCTACAATCAAAGCAAACATCCTGTCGCTTTTTGTATTTTTTGTGAGCACACGTCATGTAATCAGAGACAACTGAGGTGAGAGATCCTAAAAATGTGCCATGAAAAGTATACACATGGTGCATATGGCTCTATTTCTTTTTCAGCTGTTGCCCTTTTTTTACATGAGCTCATGCAGGACAGCAGCTAACCACATGTTTCAGCTTCCAAAGCTCTCTTTCTCTCCACTGGACTGTGGTCAGCACCTCTTATCAGGGAGAAAGCGAGGTGATGGGTGGAGGCTGGATAGGGCTTGGCTGTTCTCAGGGGTCTCCTTTAATTTGCACTATCTGAGTGGGCTGGCAGCACTTTAGCTGTGCCTCCTCCAGTCAATCAGATAACCTTCCATAGGATGAGTGTGAATGCTTAGTTAAGTAACCCCTTCAAGGCAAGCTGAAAAGAGTTGACTTCTGTATGACCTCTCCAAGCTATTCATGCCAGCAGACTTTCCTTTTCCCAAAACCCTACTGACTCCCTTATCAGCTGGCCTGTCTTATCTATCCTGAGGATGGTTGTTAACTTACTCTATTTACTCAGAGGTCAGAGGTCAGACTCTGATTTGGACTGTCTAAGCTCCCAGGGTACCAATTTGTGTAAGGGAGATACAGAAAGTTTCAGCCTACACAAAGCTGAGATAAGTCAAAAGAAGCCTAGCATAGACAGCTTTACACAGTGAAAGGAAATAAATACAACCCCTGGCAAGAAAGGTAAATGAGTAAAATGTGCTGTAAGTGATTGTTTTATCACAATAATGATCAGCAAAAAATATCTCCCTAAAGTGGATATTCTCCTGGTCACATGTAAAGAGCTGCTCCTTTAATTTTCAGTTTCTCATTTAGTGTATGGCTTAACAAGAGCACTATTATATTAAAACATTAATTATCCCGGACTGTTGTAGACCACAGCAATAACAGTGAGGTAGTTAGCAAGTTCAGCAATTTAAGTCTTAATGTATATACATACAGTTTAATGTGTCTCTTATGTCCCAGTATTACTTGGACACGCAGAAAAAAAAATTCTGCATAAAGAGTTCACTCTTGGTTGGTCAGTTTCTGCATTGTAGCATGGTGCAGGAAAGCTAGTCCAACAGGAAATGTTAAACAGAGTAAATGGAAAAGCTTCATAAATTAAAATGAGTTATGATTTCATGATGCAGCTCTGCTATCATGTTCACTGTCTTTTCCCAAACTCTTCAAGGCTAGCTAAACATGGTATCACTTACAGTTTAATCAGACCATTTGTAAAACTGTAGCAGTGGCTCACTGCATACACACACACACACACACACACACACACACACACACACACACACACACGCAATCTGTGTTTTGGCAGATAATAATAGTTCAGTTTTAAACTAAATCACACTGACCTTAACTGACCTGCGACTTTGATTTGGCTCTACTGTTGACCAAAAACATATCGGTACAAATGAATCTAGGAATAGTTAAAACTACTGTGATAAAAAAAAAATCATGGTGCACATTTAGCCAGTGACATGAAGCCATTAGTTTTACCCGGATCAGCTGATCATCAGTTGATCTCTTTGAAGCATCCATAACAGAGTGGTCCATTCAAATACTACTGCTCTTTACATCTAACTGTTTCTGCTGCTGCTGCTGTTATTTTTCAACCAATGCCTGTTATACAATACAACCTTAAAATGCAATGTTTTTTTTATTTTTATTTAAAGAGCCAGTGTTATTTTGTGCCATCGAGTAATGTAGTTGCAGATTACAACCCCCTCGCCTCATCCTCTCTTTCCAAGCATGTAGGAAAAACTATGTTGGCCGTAAAATTCAACGGAAGGCCCTATCTAAAGCCAGTGTTTGGTTTGCCTTTGTTTGGCTTGGTCCATTTTGGGCTATTGTAGAAACATGGTGATTCAACTCGCGGCATCCATGGAAGAAGACCCGCTCACTCTGTAGATAAAAACGGCTTGTTCTAAGGTGACAAAAACCCAACAATTCTTATCTTTGTATATTAATGAGAACATACCTTATGATATTCCTTTACACACCGGACCATGAAGGCTGTTCATTAACTATTAGTTTAAACAGTTTCTATAATACACTACACTTTCTCTTGTTTTTGCTTTAGAACACAATGTCTTTGCTCACCATCAGTTCAGTTTGAATAATGCCTTTTCGAAACCCTTGTAAATATTCAGTATTATGGTCCTCAGATGGGAGAGTTTATAGATAACTGCAAGGTTTTACTCAGAACAGTTGTTCTCTTTGATGATGTCATAACCTTGTTGGCCATATATGAATGATGACATTATCAATATACATGAAGATATAAATGACAAGAACTTATACTCTGCCTACCACAGCTGTAATCTCACTAACATTAAGCAACCAAGAGGATATTTCAGAGTAATAGAGAAAAGGCAGTTTGATGAATGACTGTCTCACAAACTGTGTTTAGCAAAGCTCCCATCAACCACTGATGTCTTCCAGGGCTCAGGGCTTATTGCTCTCTAGTAGGAGCTTCACTGGTCAAGACACTCCCCTGTTGAGGCTCGGGCAGATGTTTGACAAGCTAAGTCCAGCGGGTTTGCCTAAGCTTACACTCCTGTCTCGGATGCACACACACACACACACACACACACACACACACACACACACACACACACACACATACGAAGGGGGACACGACACACAGAAACTGAGACACACAAAAATGCACTTGAACTTGCACAGAAGTGGTGGGCTTTTATTTAGTTTAAACTGTATGTTAATATTTGGTCAGACATGATATGATGCAACAGACAAGAACCTCATGTATAGTTGGTATGTTTGTTGTGTCAAACAATATTAGCAAATGAGAGTTGAGCCAAGATTAGTTAGTCACAGTCTGGAGGCAGTATTAAATAGACAATCAGAAAAAAAAAAACATTTGTAGGAAGTCCTAGAGGATTGGAACCAATGACAAAACAGCAATGAGATCCCTTTTTTCTAGACTGTACCAAATCGCACCAATTCTCCAACCCCACAACCTTACAACCGTATAGGACATTTCATTCCTTAGCGACAAAAAACAAATGACAAAGCATTCATTTTACATCTTCCTATGTGGTAACAAACTTTTCAGTAGACATTTGAGGCTCTGAGGGGTGTATTTACTTATCCCTCTTGTAAAAATATGATACCACTGTAATTCAAGGAGCACCATGATAATTCTGTTGTTGTAATTACTACTGATTGCTAATAGAGGTAAGTAAGTAAGTAATATCTAAAAACAGGCAACAGCCTTGACTTTTACACTTTAAACTCAGTTCCTCTAAATCTCTTGGAGCTGCACTATGACCGCTGTAGAGTAAATGCTATGGACCCAATCATATAAAGGGCAAACACGTGTTTTGTGTCACAGAGTAATCCGTAGGGTTCATATAATTGACACAGTATGTGGCGTTGGTGTTCTGTTGGATGGTGGCCCAGATCGATGAAAAGCGTGAGATCATAGCTCTATTTTTGGAGCTCTGAGCTTAGGATGATCTAAAGCCCACTGCGCTTTAGAGAATCATAAAGGAATGTTCATATGAAACAATACACAGACAGATACTATACACACACAAATAAACTATGTCAGCAAACACACACTCAGCTGTGGTTCCACTGTGACCTCCTACTGCCATGAGCACTGCTTGATTTGCTTGATTGGTACCGTGATAACGTCAGTATGAAGATGGTACATAGGATATCTCCTCTTGATTTACATAGTAAAGCATTCTGGCTTTGCTTCACATCAGGAACACATCTGGGTGCTATTAACCACTTGCCCTTACCCCCAGCTCAGTCCCATATCTCCATTACCCTCCTATTACCTGCCATAGCCCACAAAATATGCCACTCACTGGACAAGCAGTGCACTGTGGTTCACTTTTTATGACACAAGGATACACAGGGATTCACTGACGCAAGGGTTGCAGTTACTCTGAGGCAAGCTGGCGCCACAATGGCAAACTGAGTCATGTTGAATTTATAACCCTGCCCTTGTTAAAAAGTGCAATGTCAAGTCAAATAATATAATAATAATTGGCCAACAATGCCTGACTGGTTTGATTCTGTGTTTACTCCTTTTTTGTCCTCAACAGCAAAGCTGTTGTTCATTGAGTCTATGTCAAATAAAGTACATGCCCAAAGCCAAATACATCAACACATGAAAAAAACAAAGCTTTCTTTCAGCTCTATATCAAACACTCACCATACTTAAGAAGTTTGGATAAGATTGAATCGTCTAATGGAACAAAAATGTTTGAATGCTGCACAAACAATACAGGTCTGGATCAAAATCAAAATGTATTTCTAGCTAAGACCCACTCAAGAAGAAACTTAATAAAAGTCGGGCAAGTTCTAACTTTGCATTTGTTTCTGGAGCTGGCGGCACACTGTAGTTCAGACTAGGGTCAAATATGATATAAAATATGTTGTTTGTCTGTTTTTTACCTACAGAAAGTGTTAGATGGGTGGGGGGTTTTCGTGTTTAATTTAAGCTACATTCACACTGCAAGCCTTGTTTTTTGCCCAGATCAGATCCAAACAAATATTACAGTGGCACAGCTGGTATTTCTGACACACCAGGAAAAGTGTTACCTGTGTGTTAATTGTATGTGCAACATTTTATTTTCTGTGGTCTGTTTAACTCTTCAAGTACAAGAGTAAAACAAACTATAAAAGTATTTGCCAATACTCTCTGCTCCAGGTCGGTTCGAGGTCAACCTCACCTGGTGCTCCTCGTCTCTGTCTTGATGGCAACCACATGCCTGTCTTGTTTCCAAATGCAACAGTTTTCCTCTCAGTCAGATCCTCTGGCAGGCCTTGACATAGTGGAAGCAGCACTAACAGTTCACACAGCTTGAAACCCAAGATCTTCATGTCAAGAGCAACTGGGAAGAAATGCACTCATACTTTCTCCAGAAATGTCCTTTGCAACCTTCTTGGATGTGAAGAAAGCTCACTGTGGCTTCCACAAAAAATTACCTTCACCCTGTGGACGTTCATGAATGCTTTCACAGACATTGTGAACAAGGATCTCGGTTTGGACAGTGTTTCTGTTTATCGGGTGGAAAGTGATCGCCTGCACTTCTGCTGTTTTGGGGGTAGCTTGAAGTTCCATTATGTTTTAGGACTTGGAGACGGTTTTCTGGCTTGATTACAGGTGTGTGATAAATTGCTTGTAGAGACATCCAGCAGACACTTTTGTGATACAGTTTCAGATTCTTTGGCAGTTTGAAGGGTACTGTTAACCTTTTATCGTCCACTGAAAGAAATTTCCTCATGTGTGAGGGAATAACTAAAACCGAGCTTTGATTAGTATATTTAGCTAAGGGGGACACACAGAGTTTCAGAATGTGCTCCGCAAGCTGAAAATAGTGAATAAATTACCCAGAATGGTTTGTTTGATGCTGTGCATCATTAAGACCAGACTTGATTTTTTTTCAGTAGCAGCCGCAGAATCAAAGCAGGAACGTTTTAATGAACATAATCAAGAGCAAGAATACTATGTAAGATGCTATGAATTCTAATTTACAACAGCTTCTGTGATCTCCCTCACAAGAGACAGCCTGTGTGTGGACTGAACAATGAAATGTGATTAAATTTAAATCTGGCAGTTTTCAGTCTCTGAAGCTTTGTCCCAGGCAAACCGCAGAAAGACCGTCCGTTGTGCCAGGAATTGTTGCGGCTGCACAGAAATTCAAGGTATTAAAGATATTTCTTCCTCTCTGTGGTTCGGCATGTGTCATTACAATGAGTAAATAACACCGACTCACTCCCTTGTGTAATCTGACCTTTTCATCTTCTGTGTATAAATCAAATGTGGCTTGACTCCCTGCATAATTTCCACTGAAGGGGTTATGACTTTGACATGATTTCTTCATTGTGGAAGAGGAGTATTGTGGTTGGATGGCTTATGAAACAAGCATTACTGGTGAAGTATCTAGGGAAAAGTGCTTCTATTCTGTGACAAACTTTTGCTTTGGAGGTCTGCCCCTGTTAGGAGGTAGCTAATAAATCATCCAGTTGACATCTCAGCTCAGTCATTCTGTCTTAACATACTTATCTTAGACAATAGCAGTGATGCTGAAGAAGGGCTTTAACCGGGATGTTATTCCTGCGGAAAGGGACAAAGGATGGACCAATGTGGTCTCCAAGTGGATGACAACAAAAATATCACACTACATGATAGTTTGGAGGGTTTTTTTTATTCAGCTCCTCCATCCAAACCAAAGCAAACAATGCTCAGTCAGAAATAATGTTTGACCTCTTCCAGGCTGCAACACCCCACCATGCTGTGTTTATGCTGGCTTCAGTCTGAGCACATTTTCTGCAGTGACTTTACATATAAATAACTCCGCTGATGGACAGATTTTGGGAAGAATTAGCTGAGTTAGTTGCAACCTTTATCATTTGTTACTGGGATTATATTTTGTTTTGGTTTAATATGAGATAAAGACATGAAGACATGTTTCCCACACAGTTGAAGTCATATCAGGATGGGTTAAGTGATTATTTAATAGTCAGCAGCGTGCAAAGGACTCAGGAAGGGGATGCCTGAGTGTTTGACCTCAGGATATGAGGCCAGGAAAGAGCAAATGATAAGCTAGCAGGGATAAAAAATAGGACTAAACATTAACGTCACAGGAGCTCAGACGTGGCACAAAGTCACGTGCTGCCACAGGTTTGGCTAGATCATTGGAAAATCCCATTTTAGCTGTTTTATATGTTTTATTTTATGTATTTGACTCCTATATGATGAATTATATAAATATTATAACCTAAAAGCTTGTATTAAAAGACAACACAATTGCATTGAAATGATTGTTGAGGTTTGCAATAACACCATATGGTGTCCTGATTCTTGAGATATTCTCACTTCTAAGTCAGAGCAGTTGGTGTGAAGGCTCCCACAATTCGGCACTCCACAAAAGTTGCAGTTTGGAGTGTGAGAAGTAAAAAGCTTTGTTTGATTGTTTGTTTATTTGATTTATGCCAAAGTGCATGGCCATCCTGGTCCTATCCAAAGTAATGAAATCATTAAATGCAAATTAGGAGTTTGTTTTGTTCTGTTGTAATTGCTACTTTGAGTTAAGCTGTCATGGTTATTGTCAATATCTGAATATGTCAAGAGATTATGATTATGTGAGGAGCCATAATTTGAGGACTGCTGTTTTTAGTCATAATATTTACATGGGGGGTTTATAATGCAACTTAAGCCTGAGTAAAACATGATGTGACAAAATGAGACATCAAATCACTAATGCATGACTCCTTTGTTATAATTAAGGTTTCATTTTCAAGGCTGTAGGGTAGGGCAACATCTGCAATAGAAAAGCAAATTGGGTCACTTGGAGAAAATGACTGAAAGTTGAGTCATGGAATGGTACATAGCTGGGGAGGAGGAGGTCTGTTAATAATTTCCTTCTTGGGGTGAAACAAAAACACAACAAAACAACAGGGCAGGATAATTAGTGTTTAGATAGACTTTAAACAGGTCTCCAGTTGTCATTAACCACCAGTTACAGATGCCTAAGTCCTGATGAAGATCAGGTTTGCAGCATTCCAGTGTGAGAAGGGGCCAGTTACTGTACTGTAGGTGTCCAGTCATTAGATTTGACCTTGGCTAGGAGAACGGCTGTAGTCATTCGAGCCGTTCACTTTATTACCCTTGAGACAAAAACAAAATATCTCATTGAAATCCCATGTTCCTCAGCTCTGCTTGGATAATGATGAATAGATCCCATTAGTAGGGAGGGAATAGTCTCTGCGGGGGGGAGGCGATGAACTTGTTCATAATTGAAAAGAAAGGAAGGAAGCTCGACAGGAAGACAACGCGTAGGTCCATCCCTGTGGCGCACTGCAGAAACAAAAGGCCCATCGTCTCACTCCCATGGGGACCGAGGGGGCGGCCTGGAAAGCATGTTGCTATAGTGACCGCTCTGTCACTTAGCCCCCGAGCGCTGTCTCAGTCAGGCGCTCTGTAGTGTACATAGGATCTGCCAAGAGTCAGCAAGATCAGAATCTGCCCTGGAAAGCACAGAGGCTTTGCTAAACCAACTGCAGCTGGCAGAGGAGCTTTTTCCTAAACAGGCCTACAAGTTAGAAAACTTCACAGCGCAGCATTTTTAACAGCTCTCGATCCCCCACCTGACATGTAAAGGGGTTTTATTGAGTAAAGGAAAGTGATTGTAGGGTTCTTGTTGTAGGATTTTAGAAAGATTGTTGCAGTGTGAGTTGCTAGAGACATAAAGGGACTTTGGTGTGGCAGGAACACTTGAATGTTTTGTTCCCCCTCTTTTGTTTTCCTCCTGTTTTAGAGTCAAACTGAAGTTTGAATTCTTCTTACTTTTTGTGTAAGAGAATATAAACTGTAATGATACATGCAGCTACTGTGCATGTTTTTTTTCTCCGTTTTTCAAAAAAGGACAAAACTGTTTTTGGACATGAAATCAACTTCTAAGCCAGATTTCTGAGAATAAGAGCTGACAGATTTTGTGGTGCACGACAGACTAGCACATCATAGCCTTGTATAGCCTGCGAACATTGATACAAGAAGCTTTTTTACCCCTTTCTCAAAAAGTCCATTTAGGGCTGGCTATGTGTCCACATCTGCCCCTTCAACATTTTCCCATTGTGCTGTTAATTTGGCATCCCACTCAGAAAGTGGAAGCTTGTAAGCTTGTAAGCTAGGCTAATTAGCTTCCACTCGGAAAGTTGAAGCCAGACTTTTCTTTTTATTCATGTTATTTCAACACCTGCTGAATCTTTGCCAGCTCCCACACACTCAGTGACTGTGTTTATTACACAATAAACGAAGAGAGTAACAAATGTGATATAGCCTATATCTTCTGGTTCTTTGGTAAAATATTTTTTTCAGTTGGACTTTTAAAATATTGTTTGCTTTGCTTTTTCATATTGCAATATACAGCCTGAACATTCCTGTGTTTTTGCAGTCACTGTGCATTTACTGTGTACAGCTCCAGACAGCACAGTTCCTGCCTCTCCTGTATCGTGCAATAGGCCTGTCGTTGTTTGCATTGCAGACACCTCAGTGAGTTTGGATCTAATGTAGCTTGACGTCTGTGTGTGTGTCTGTGTGTGTGTGTTTGTTTGCTCTTGTCTGTTTAGCCTGAGGACCAAAGATCACAGTCCGTGATCCAGCAGCAAGGGAGAGAGAGAGAGAGAGAGAGAGAGAGAGAGAGAGGAGTGTGATCATTTTGCATCCATTTTCCAACTTCTCATTACACTATGAGTTGGGACTGAGGACGTGCTCCAAAGTTTCATTTTGTGGTAAGTTTCATACTTTATTTGTGCTCTACGTTCTGTTTACTTCTGCTTTAATAGGAGGATGTTTGCTTTGTTTTAAAGTTTATTAGTGGGCCACATTACATGTGGTTTACACATGTGTTGTTTTATGTTTGCATTTGACTGAAAGCTACATCAACAGATAAGCACAAATGCTGCATAAATCATTAAGGTATTCTCATCGTGATGAAAATCAGGCTTATCAGTGGGTACAGTTTGAAGGTAAATGCAAACACAAACATGTGGTTTGTGCAATTTGACATCCATATGATCCATGTGTTGGCACACTGACATATGGCTCAACTTAGAGAGTAGTGCACTCAGGTTAGAGTGGGGCCGCTTCAGAGTTCGTCATCATTTCACATGAACAGAATGTTTTTTCCACAGCCAGCCACCATACAAAGCACATGTTAAAGGAGAATGGCGCTAACATGAGTTGGAAGCATGAAAGGCTTCTCCTTTTATTTTGAACTGGTCTCTCCTCTGTTGCCATCAACACTCTTATGTGTGTCATGGTACAACACCATGATGTCATTAAGCTAGGGAGATGGAAATTGTTCACAAAGTGGAGGAAAAAAAGCCAAAGTCAGCAGGAAAGGGCAGCATGCTGGGGGAGAAGTGGAGCTGGGGAAGGTAAACAGAGGAAATGCAGAAAGACACGACCCTGGTTCAATGTTCCATGGTGGCAAGTCCAATAAATTATTTTTTCAGATGAGAAACAGGCTTGTTTCTCCTGAAGACAAAATCTACTGAGAGAGGAGGTAGCATGAAGGTAACACAGAGGACTGAATATAGATAATTGCTGAAAACAAAAACCAGACTGCAAAGGACAATGAACATGAACTGTTCTTGTAAGTCATCTGCGGCTCCAAAGGTTCGACTTCCTTGGGAGTGTTAGGAGTCACGACTGCACGCAGGCCGGTTAAAAACACAATAGAGCTCCTCGGACCAACAGGAAAAAAGGAGGAGGACGGATCATTTAAATGTCAGGGTTACGATGTCCAAACAATACCAATAGGACAACAACACACTGGCCTTTTAGTCTGGGCTTCACAAATTGATCTGGGAGTCCCTTCAGGCAGGAAGGAGTCCTTTGTGACTACTTGGGAAATTGACTCTTGACCTCTTTTATAGAGAGCTGTCAGGGTTCAGAGAGAATGGCAGAGGCAGAGTGCCATGTGCCAAATGCGTTATGATGATCCCAGTTGAAGGCAGTACTTTAGGAGGACACAGAGGGGCTTTTGTTTGACTCTTGGAGGCCTCATCCCACCCGTATGAAAAAGTACTGTGGTCAGTGGGTTTGCCATCCAGGCGCTGCACAGAATGTGTCACTAGAGGAAGGGTGCTCGAGAAGTATTTCCAAGACTTTTAGCACCTGGAAGAGCAATTACATGGTGTCTAGTTGCATTATACACAAACGTCAGATTTAATATGCCGTGTTATACTTTTGTTGTTCTTCAGGCGTGAAGAAAGCTGAGCGAAGATCACCATGGATGTGAAGAAAAAAGAAATGGACCTCCTGAGCAACAGCATAGCTGCATATGCACACATTAAGGGTAAGTCACACACTGCCTTAGTGATCTCTATTCAAAATATAAAACAACATTTTACTTCATCTGATTTGATCCTTTTTGGTCCTTTTCTTAGCAAACCCAGAGAGCTTCGGCCTTTACTTTGTGCTCGGAGTGTGTTTTGGTCTGGTGCTGACGCTCTGCCTCCTGGTCATCCGGATCTCCTGCAAGCCGCGGACAAACATCGCCTCAACCTCCACGCCTGAGAAGAAACACTTAAAGGACATCAGTGAGGAGGACGAGGAGAGTGAGGATGATGAAGATGAAGATGGGGATGATGTAGAGGCACCTCTCCCTTTACCCAGCACAGAAATCCCTGTTGGTAATCATACCAGCCAATCAGATGGGACACTGAGTGTGAACGTATTTACTTCCGCTGAGGAGCTGGAACGGGCGCAGCGACTGGAGGAGAGGGAACGTATCATTCGTGAGATCTGGAGAAATGGCCAACCTGATATCCTGGGGTCGGGAACAGGGACTATTGGAAGAGTGCATTACTACTAGGATACACAAGGCTTCAAGGGAGCTCTGTGAAGGACAGACATAGACCTTTGGGTAGGCAAGAGGTCCCTAAAGCCTGTAAGACTCGAGAGCCTGTTTTAGATACAATGCAACATCATGGAAACAGGACAACAGTGATGTGACGCTTATGCCAATACCTGGCTCTGACAGAGCTGAACTGTGATATTGCACTTCCTATGTAGCAATGTTTGTTTTTAACTGACTTTTCACTTTTAAACCAAGAGGTGTCTTAAAAACTGATTAATCCATATGGAAAAGATGCAGTATGAATGTGGGAGCTGATGGACACTTGAAGTAATCTGTCTATTAAAATGTATGGCGCTTAATGATGAAGAAGCACACAACAACTAGGCTAATGTATGTAATAAGTCAAATTGAAAGCAGATGTAAAGACAATGTAGGCCTGTACTGTACGTTGCAATGAAGATTATTTGTTTGCAGAAAGGACAATTCTCCTCTGGACTGGTGAGTTTGTGGGGGAAACAGCTCTTGAAATTTCTCCAAGAAGACACTCTCACTGTAAAAGGAAATTACATTGTTTGAACAAGCACATATCAATCAATTTGGGGTTGTCAGATTACACATATAGAGCATGTAAAGACAATTAAAATTGGCGTCTTTAATTTATGATCACATTAAATCCATGTCTGTGTTTTCAGGGATAATTCCACCAACGGAAATGACAGAATTAAAGTTTTAAGCTGAAATAATTTACTGTTGTTTCTCTTCATAATGCCTTTAATGTCAGAGAAACATACAACAGTGCTCATTCTCTGCGTACCTTTGGGCCATGGATTTATAATCAAGATAAAGAGAGAGCCTAAATTTGCTAGTAAGATTCGTGGAAAGGTCACTCTTTGTCTTTTGTTATTTCTGCACAATGTCTCTTGTTAAAAGGTTAGAAATACAGTTTCTGTTTTGTTTTTTTTAAATAAAATTTGTGGGAACTCCATAACAGTCTCCTTTGACAGTAAAGGTCTGGTAATTTCCTTCCCAAAGGGAATACTCGGTACCAGCCGTAACATAAATCAAGCGCACCCTTTGTGTGAAGGCGGTCCATTTAAACTGTCGGCACCTGTTCACTCATTCAACTGTTGCTCCTGTTGTGTTTCATTGACAAACATATCGCCTGAAAGTCCAGTCATGTTACTATAAGAACGGTTTTATGTATTAAAAACGCCACATTTTCGTCCCTCGTCCCCCGCCGTTGGTCTCATCTTCCTTCCATACAGACCACTTCCTGCCTTCACCTGTTGACTGCTGCCTCCCCCTCATCACTATTATCAATAGTATCTCAGCACAAGCTGCTAATTCTGACATGTGTTTTGTGAATTAGCTGTGTTAGGTTGCTGTTTATGTGTGCTTGGCAATGTTTTTTAGCTCTACATAGGGATGGTGAGTTGTTCTACACACCACTATGATCCTGACTAAAGTATCTCAACTGAGGGGTTGCCAGGACAGTTGGTATAAACATTACTGCAAATACACTGTTAGTCATGTTAGTGCTATTATCTAATTCCCAACATCTACTTCCTGGTTCACAGAGGATACATCCTTATGACTCTAGATCTCCTGACTGGTCCTCTAGTGTCAGAAGCAATTTAACATTTTTGGTTTTAAGTACTTATTAGATCATAATAATATGTTAGATTGGCACAGCATTTTGTACATTCATTGTTGCCAGACTTATCCTAGTAACTTTGGTGATCCTCTGACTGGCAGCCATGCAGGCAAAATTGTCAATACTTGGATTTACAATTAAATACCTACAAAACTAATTGTCCCATCAGCCTCAGCTGTAATTTGAGTTCAGTGATAAATAGCCAATTTTAGCATGCAAGGATGCTGTATATGCTGGCTGCTTGTTTCTGCTCTCATATTGATGCTGTATATGCTGGCTGTTTGTTTCTGCTCTTATATTGATGCTGTGTGTGCTGGCTGTTGTTTCTGCTCTTATATTGATGCTGTGTGTGCTGGCTGTTGTTTCTACTCTTACGTTGCTGAAATTAGTTGGTTCTTAATTTCTTTTCTCATGCTAGCTGCCATTTTCTGCTTGTATGTTGTTAATAATATGTGTGAATTATTTGCATTGGTAGCAATTGTGAACATAATTAAGTTACCGGTAATTAATAATTATTTTTTTTCCCTGTTGTGGCTGAGTTCAATTTCACTCCTGACTGTTTGGCATGCTTTGATGCGTTTGATGTGGGCTTTAATAATTTTGTGGCATATTTCCTTCTACGTTGTTGACATTGTTTGTGGGGGGCTTGTGGTTTGTACACTGGCATCTGGCATGTAAACATGACTCATCCTGTACACAGCCTATTTACATAACTGTTGCACTGTTAATACTGTAATATTGGCTTCATGAGAAACACAGTATGGCTTCTGTCACGCACAAGACAAGACGCATTTTCACATTTTCTTCAGACACTTCATATTTGGCTTGGTTAGAGAAATGTTTCAGCTGGATGATGGTGCTGCTAGTCACAAACATTTCATACGAGAAGCCATCTCCATTTCTAAATTGTATACTCCCTGATTGGAGGTTTGTTTAGGAATGGCCACACAGGAACCACTACCAGCCCACACTAAGAAGTTGCTTCACTAGATAGTATATTCCCTTTTGTTGTCTGTGGTGCCTTGCAAGGTGAATGGCCTACACATAGCACATAATACCTGGTGTCAGGCTCTGTATAATGTGGTTTTGGGGAGAGTGTATTAATGTCACTCACAAAACTCTGGTGTTATGACTGGTGTGTGCTCGCAGGGAGGGACGAGGTCAGAGATTTGATGGCCAATTTCAACTCTGTCTGTTTTCACATAACAAATCTGTTCCACGTGAGTCGATGGACTGAAATATTGTTGTGCCGCCAATAATGACTTAAAGAATGCTGACGAACTGCCCACACTGGGCGAGTGTTTGTACTGGACATTATCACAAGTCAAGCTTTAGTGGTTTGGTGATTCACAAGTTATGTATGAGGTATGAATTCTTGGCATGTCAATAAAGCCATATGAAAGGGAAAATATACTAAATAATCATCTGTGTATGGCATGGCTCCACATTCTTTCTGTTGGCCAATCTGGAGTCAGAAACTTACGTCGGTGCTGTGAGGTTGGTGTAATGTTGGTTGGACATAGAAGCAGACCAAGAACATCCGCCGTGGAGTCGTCCTCGAAGTACAAACTGTGGAGGAGCAGACAGGCTTCAGGTTTGCTTTGGGGCCCCGCTCTGTTTTTAGATGGAGCCCACACTGAAGACCTCTCTGTTGAGGTCTTGAAAAAGCCTCTCATGTGGTCACAGGCTTTCAGAAATCAGTGGCGTTGACGGTGCGGACTCTTTGAAGTAGCTGCATAATTATCTTTTGTATAAACCTCTTGAAAATGACGTCTACCTAAAAATCATAGGACCCAAATAATGTTTTACTATACCCATGATTCAGTATTTCGAATAGTGTCTTTTTCCATTTTACAGGATGTAATCATGATCACATGTAATTAGAAGGAACATATTTTAGCCTCATGGTAATTACGCAGTTATGAAACAATACATCAGTAAAATTAAGTGAACACCAACATGAGGGAAATCCAGTTAGGCAAAGCCACAAATCTCAACCACAACACGGCGTGGGAAAGATCTCTACAAAGACGAGCGCAGTACAGACTGTCTTTTGTGGTCTTTTGGCTGTTTCCAGAAATGGCCTTTACAAATAATAACATCTATAGCTGCATCTATGCTATTTAACCACTTCTTTAAATAGCTAAATTAATCACATTTTACCATGATA
The DNA here is from genome assembly GCF_905237075.1 of Dicentrarchus labrax. NCBI lineage: Eukaryota > Metazoa > Chordata > Actinopteri > Moronidae > Dicentrarchus > Dicentrarchus labrax. The sequence continues at coordinate 7,321,821 of NW_026136707.1, read as the reverse complement.
GCCAAGTTTGAAACTTTTTTGAGTCAAAAAGCAGTACTTTGGGAGTGCTTTTTGATTCTTCTCGGTAAAAGTCTACATATTAAGACAGACTTTTTTAATATGCTGCAGATTTATTGCCATTTCCCATGAGGTCATGCATTTGTTCCTGCATCTGCCCAGCTCCTTTCTTTGACAGAGGCGAACTGTTCTCTGTCAGTTCAGCTCCTCTTTCTCTACTTCTAATTTTAACTCTGAGGAGTTTTTTTGTATTTGACCTCTGAGCTCCAAACTGCCTCAGTTTTCAGCGCTTAGTCTTCAGTACTTCACACAGTTCCACTTTACTTGTCCTAAATTCCTCCTACATTATGGTGCACTGTGCTGCGTTAGTGTTGTCTGAGACCTACAGTAGTGAGTCAAATATTTAAGTATTATAATTTATTGGAGCGCAGCAGCAGCAGCCATCATCATTGACATTACTAAATATTTTAGAGGTCTGTCAGTGAAAAAGTAAAATCTTTACTTGTGTTTGCAGGGCAGAACAGAAATGGCTTTCCCCCCCAGAAAATGTCTCTATGAACTAATCCTTTGTTTGTTTAGTTTAATTTATTTCACCCCTTGTCCAAGAGGGAATGTACCCTTAATGACCATTATTCAACACGGTTTTTAAAAATAGTATGTTCCCATGGCAGTTTCAGAAGCACCCGGTCCCTGATGAGCTCCAGATGTCGTCCAGATGTGCTTTACAGTGGGCAATGCTAGTAGGCTTAGACAGGAGCACACCACCACTACCACCACAGTCGCCACCATTTGGAGCCAAGACCGAATCTATGCGCATTATGCTGAAGATGGCGCAGTCCAAATAAGTTAAATGGCTCTCCCTATGGTGGCTGCAAAGAATTTGTCATTAATTCTCTTCCCACGTTCTTTAGATCCATCGCGATGAGTCACTGTGTTCAGAGTTTTCAGAGTGAGTCCGTTTTTCTCTGAGTGACAGTGGATGACTTTTCGACTTGACTGCAAAAAAAAAAATGCAGTTGACCACAAACTCTGTGTAACTCCTGTAGCATTTCAAAAGCAATTTTGTAAGATTGTGTTTCATGCGCTATCCATTAACATCAGCCATTTTGCTTAAATCTTTAATCTTAACACATTTGCTCCTTTTTATTCCAAATGTGAGGTCATTAGTGCCAGTTCATTTCGAACAATCCAGCATTCACTGAAAGGTTTAGCACTTCTCTTCATGTAGAATTGTCATACAGTGCCCCCCAGTGGATTGATGCAGCATTACAATCTGGTGTAGAAAATCCCCTGCATGTCAGCCCATGTTTTTCGACAGTTGTATTTCAGGTATTAACATTCAGATAACAATGCACTTTTGGATGACTTTAAAACTATATTTTACGTCTTTGCAAAAGACATCACAATATTTCCTCCTATGTACAGCTGCATATATTAATTGTTTGCCTGAGGCATTAATTGTCAAATGTTAAAAGTACAATAAACCAATAATAAAGGTCATAAAAAGGACAGTTGAAACAGAACAGTGTAAAACATAAATTTGCAACAAAGCTAAACCCACTAAGAACCAATGTTTGTGATTTCCAGCATTCAAATATGTAAAACTTTTAACAGTACATCATTTAAAAGTCTTTGTCCGAAGTTTCACCAGTCCAGTGCAAGATTAGCTTGATGTTATGTCCAGCTGTTTTCTACTTTAGCCCTCGCTAATGAGTCTGCACTGGGAGAGCTTGTTTGTCTTTTCCATCCCCATTCCAAGCCAGAAAAAATTTCATCTTGTTATCTTATCACAGTGTCAGACAGGCAGCCCAGTCACAGTCTGCGTTGGGATTAATGCTTCATCCTCAAAGTTTGCACTTCCTCCTGTATGGGAAAGATTTTCACAATCAATTACAGTCATGATCTTGGGAACCACAACTTCTGTATGCCTTCCTGTGGCAGTATGCAGCAGGCAGCAAGTGCGAATGAATGCAAAACTCAAGGCATGCCTCACTGACCTGCAGTGCCTGTCGTTTGTTTCCCTCCTCCCTCAGTTCGTCTTTCACTTCCTGCATGTCTCGTCTGATCAAAGGTGAAAGAAACAAAAAGTGTTTGCAGACATGGGTTTATCTAAATAGGTCACCATGTACACTACCAGTTAAGTCAAATGAATAAATGAAGGTATGTGACTTGAATTGTTTGTAGTGAGGCTAAATGATCTCAAAACAGAAATTAACTCAATCCTAATCCCTCTAATTAATCTCTAGAAGTGCAAAATAAATTGTGTTATTGTCCTTTGAGGATTGGAGGGTTTGCCAATAAACGTGAATGTTTGGTAATGATGTCCCATTTTAAATTTCTGTTTTGGTTCATTCTCACCGCTGTCATAGTGCACTCTATCCATCATAAACGAAAAACGCACAAGGCCCTTTCTAGAGCCTGTGTTTGGTTTGTTCATTCGGGGCTACTGTAGAAACATGACAGTTCAACATGGTGGGCTCAGTAGAAGAGCGCTCGCTCCCTCTGTAGATAAAAATGTCTAATGCTAAGATAATGAAAACACAACAATTCTTATTTTCAGGTGATTATACACTCATCAAAACATACCATACCATTCTGCCAATAGATCTTTTAATATTGTGCTTGCATTCATGCCCAGGAACATGACTTCAAATGAATGATAATGTTGCTCGTATCTGCCAGATGTGTAAATGAGCTAATGTTTGCAATATGATGATACGTGAATGTTGTTTCTACTGCCCAAAGTGGCCAAAATCAGCTATTGCAGTTTAAATACGATGACTGAGGTGGCACAGTGACACTTTACGGTCAACATGGGAGCAAATGTCAGCTCAAATGCTGGTATTACTGTGAGGAATGAAAGATTATCTTACAGATAACTTGGCAACACATATTTTAAATACTGTGACTGACACTATGAAAAGGTATCTAAAACCTTGCAAGCCAACTTTTACCATGACTAGCTACAATAAGGGTCTGTAGCTTGATTACCAGCAGCAGATATTACCATGTAAAAGTCAGCATAGAGTAAGAAATAGTGCACTTCAACAGTGCAAGCAGGACTTAAGAAGGATTGTCTTATGCGTCATGGAGCTCAGAGAGCTTCATTAAGACAGCAAAACAAGGTAAGGAGGCTAGGAACTGACTGAAAAAAATTACAATTTATCTCTAAAATTGTGCTTGAAAATGTAACACCTACAAATTAAAAAAAAAACATTCATTATGGAGCACTGATTTGAGCAAGCTATGTTCACACTGTTTTTTCATGTAAAAACCTTTCGAGGCCCATAACACCGGGGGGCAACAAAACTAACAGGAGAGTGAGGGAGATGTCAAGTCTAATCAGACAACAAGAGCAACTGCGTGGGTGGACTGTGGGTGTGTACTGTAGGTGTTTTAAGCGGATGTATATTTTTAAATAACATGCTACTAAGCAGAAAAGGACTTGTGCTTTTTCAATATACGTCTCTCTGTAGATTCACATTTTAATGCTACTGTGGTTGAAATCACAAGCTCAGTGGCCAGGAAATCATGTGTCTTGCGCTGCACACATTCTCACCGACCAGGCCTCTGTGATATTTCATATTAAAGGCAAATCAAAGAGACGAGAAGCAGAAGATCTAAACGTTGTTCAGTTCAGTTATTTTTTTTCTGGATAGAGCACTCGTGTTTAGTACACAGCTTGAATTGCTCCTTTTGGTTTTGATTAGTCATTTCCTGTGTGTGCCAGTGTCCACAAACAACACCAGAAATTCATTTGGGATTGGACAGTCCGTCTACGCCTTCTTAAAATAAGTTTTATATTTCCTTTTAATATTTTTGTTCCAGTATCGTTCAAGCATGTAATGCACACAAACATCTGTGATTGGTTACGAGCTAAAATGTGGCGAGATAGTGAGCAGAGATAAAATGAATTGTTCCAAAACACTGCAATCGCGGTTCCAAATGGGAACTATTAGAGAACTACAGATCAAAGCTAGCTGAATAGGGTCGGCCTGTGAATACTGTATGGGAGAGCCTAATATTTCCTGAGGTGGAACACAGTGTAAAAAGAGAAACACTGCTCTATGTGTTTCAAGGCGAAAAGATTTTAGAAAAATACGGCAGCTTTAGTACTCACTCATGTCGCGTCTGTAGCAGCTCCAGAGCCATCCTCAGCTCTTTGATCTCAACCTGCAGGCTTTCCACAGTTGGCTCTTCTTTATGCGTCACAGTTCTGCCATCCACAACTACTTTGGGTGGTGCTGGTCGAACCGGAGGCGGCGTCTTGGGTCGATGATCAGGCTTTGCGGGTGAGGGCAGGAGATTTTCTGTACCCTGCAATGAAATAGGTGGCTTTGCATGACATTATGCATACTTTATGCCAAAATATTTTGTCATGTAGGTGAAATGTCACAAACCTTTTGCCAGCCAGCTAATTTCTCTGTCTGGAACTTTTTTGGCGATAATTCTGGTTCTGTCTGGTCAGTGGCACTCTGAGCCGCCTGTAAAGGAGCATGAATGCCAAGCCTTAATGGCGAACGTGGCTAATAATCATACCTTACAATCTACCTTAAGAACTCTCTTTCTCCAATGTCGGCTTAACACCTAGGGCTGTCTTTTGTGGCAGCCATTAACAAACGATACTTTAAGGAATTAATTCCATAATTTCCTAGAATTACTTTCGATAAAGCCCTAGAAATCATGCCAGAACTTGTTGCTGTTGGTGTAATGTTGGCATGTGAGCATTTCATGAAAACTGGAACGTGTCTCTCACTAGGGACTTTTCTCTTGCTCAAACACATCTTGGCAGATGTGCAAGTGCAGACATTGTTATGTCTTCCTCTCTTGCTACGATTTCTCTTTTATGACTGCTGAACCGTAGTGCAAAATGGGTGAGTCTAGAAAATGAGTACGGCCTAGAAAACCCCTTTTTCTAACATTTACCACTTATGGTATAGGTTAGGAAACATTTACTGTTATTCAATTGCAAGTTGCACTGGAAATAACTTGACATGGATATATTTCACTACATTTGACCTGCAGCAAAGCAAACACCACCAAATAACAAAATGGACCTAGACATGCAAGGCACTACTAAATGTGTTTCATTTTAAGAAACACTATCTTGCTCAACTGTATTGCAAAAAAGTACCTTTACCTGACAAGTATGCACAAGATAAAAAAGGGAGTTGCCTCATTGTTGCAGTAATAGTTTAAGTTGCAAAGGTCATCTACAGAAAAGGTAGTTGGCCCTAGCCTTGTGGTTTATCGAGTATGAGTCAGTGAAGTGTTCGTTATGTAATTGCTCACTTCTGTTGTTCAGATTTCAAGCAAGGCAAAATTTGTCTAAAAAAAGTGATAAATCAAGTCTGTCACTAACATGGATTGCTGCGACCAGGCCTGATGGTGGTCTTCTCTGCGGGGGTTTGGCTCTGTTTGCTGTAGGATGACTCAGCTTTTCAGTCTGCAAATCCACTCCATCAAACTGGTCGACCTCTTTCTCCTCTGGTTGTTTCAATGAAACATCGCCGTTGGTTCTATTGAAAATAAGAGTATGATGTTAGGATTTAAATTGATGTCAACTTTGATTGATGTTAATAAAAAGTAGAGAACAAAAGGTGGATTTATCAAAAATGTCTCCTAACATCTTTGGTGAAAGGAAACTGGTGCACAGGCTGTTGTTCACATTCTCAAAAGAAAAAAAAAAGAGTGTGGTTTCCAGTTTCCTAAACTCTGGTGGGTTGCAGGTGCAGAGCATGGCAGCTACAGTCTTAATGTCTCTTTGTATGTCTTATTTTGGCCTGGCGTATGTTTGACTTTCACAGTATATATACAGTAATGGCAGATCTCCAGGGGTCACAACTCAACTGCATAACTTGTATGCATTGGTAAGATCTGATACGGGGTTTATAAATAATCAGCCTCGGCGTAAAGGCCTAGAAGATAGAGCTTTTTACACATTAAGAAGGATTCTTAAGGAAGCTGGAAAGGTATCCCTTCCAAGCCCACTTGCTTGGAAACAATTTTCAGAAAAAGCTTGTTCTCCATTAGCAGCCCCCTCAGGACAGGGACGTTTTTGTTTTCTCAGTTGTGTGTGTGTGTGCCTGTTTGTGTGAGTTTTACTCAGGAAACAGGAAATGGGCTGCTCTCGTCTGTTTAGGCCCGATCTGACTCATCCCAGAGTTTCCACTGAGCCGCTAAAGGTCGGGCATCCTGGCATTCTTCTTAAAGGACACCATGGCAACCGGTGGCGGCAACCAAAACCTTTAACATCTAAAGGCGCCGCTCCCGGTGCCAGACCAAAGAGGAGAAAGTGTTCCTGACATTTCCTAAAGTCCTTTGGCTTTAGAAAGGTTGCAAATGAATCACTATTCATGTCCCCAAGTTGGAAGACATACTCTCTAGTAAGCCTTTAATAGGTTTGCATGGAGATTAGTTGTGAGACAACATCAGAGATGCTCTGGCATGAACTCACTTGGGTAAAACCTTGTTAGGTTTGTCTTTGACGGGCGGCGGGCTGGGCTTGTTGATTGGTGGAAGCTTGACTTTGGTTGGAGGATTGCTTCTCAGGTCTTTACTGTCTGGTTTATCATCTGTAAAGCAAATTCATCCCATTACTCCAAAACGTTATTGATCTTTGAAAGGATCACAATTCAGTTATATTTATAATAAGAACCACTGCCATTTATACCTTTTGTCTTTGCTAGACCACCTTTCTCCATCGCTGAGGCCTCTGTCTTGACTGCAACAGGGGTAGGGAAATAACCATTACCACAAAGTCGCATTTGGTATGTAAATAACTGGGCTGCACTTTAGATAAAATATTTATTACTATAATAATAATACTTTATTAAAATATTAAAATTACAGAATTGCTGCATTCAACGAAGGAGTGACATCCTACGTAGGGATTTCGTCAGGCAAATATTCACTTTGAGTCCACTGACTAGCTTAAAAGTTTCTCTAAGCAACTACTTTGAAGGTGCTCTCAATCTGCAGGGCATTTCCCAGGTGTCATTGTGTCTACCAGTATGAATAAAGAGCAGGTTTGTTGCCAAAAGGTGCATGCATGCTCAGAAAATCTGCCTTCGGTATATTAAAGTTAGCTTTCACACCTCATGCAGGTGTGTCTTCCCCCTGTAATAAAGAAAAGTACTGATACGCTTTATCTATTCTGATAATGTTGACATAACCACTTGTGACAATGTATTATTGTTTTCAATGACATGACTTAGGAGAACTATAACATTGCCAGTAAAAATAAGCTGGTTTATTTTATCAAGCTAAGAGAAGAATTTGCATCTGTTTGCCCCAGAAAGCATTATAGTTTAATGTGATGAAGAAAAAATGCTACTGTGTTTTTAATTAAACTGTAATCTAGTTTATGAGCAGTTGCATGGGAAGGCAAAGTTGTGTACACTACTGGAGCAGACCTGGTCACAGCTGTATCCAATAGCACTGCACTAATAGTTCCCAAGGGTCTCGGAAAGTTAATCAGGGACAGTCACTCTGGCTTAGAAAAAAAAATACAGCCCCTGAGAGGACTTTGCCGTGGAGACTGAGAGACTAGATGCTTGAATTAGGAAGCTTCAGTGAACTGAAGGTAATGTGAGAGGTTCCTATTTGCCATGCAAGTCAAGTGTGTATTTCAAAGAAGAGTTTGTGGAATTGGTTACAGCTCTGCTTAATAGATATAATCACAAATCAAAGAAGCAAAAATGGTCTTTGTATAGCCTAAAAAAAAAAGAAAAAAAAAAGAGAACATAGTACTTTGCATAATGCTTAGCACTCAGATGCATAACGGACCAAATGAGAACACAGGATGCCTACCTTGAGTGTTCAAAGCATTGTGTAACATTCCCTCTCAAGCAAACATCCCCACAGCAGTAGTAGCTCAAGTGCTGCTTCTTGTGCTGGTTGTGAAAATCTGTGTGACAGAGCTCTCCTCCGTCCCCCCACCCCCTTGTTTCCTCCAAGACTCCTGAACTGTGTCACATGACCAGACTAACCATCCCCCATCTTACTATAGTCTGAGACTTCCTGTGAAATTCTTGTGAGTTATACTGAGTGGAAAAAATGCTGCAAGGAGTATAATGTGGTGGCAATATAAATGATGAGACTCTGTGTTGATATTCAGTCAGTTAAAAGTTGCACCTGCCTGTTTAACCCCAAAATGTTTTGATGAGTAGGCATTTTGAATTTCGAACCAAGGAAAGTGTTGGAAGTCTAAAGTTGTCATTTTTGTTTTGTTGGTTAAAAAAATAGCCAAATTTGCATCTTGCACCACAGACAGCACTCCTCAGCTGAAACTTGACAGAAGCCACATCCTGCTTTGTGTAGCTTGCAGAATTTATTTTTACATCTTGTTTCAAATGTTATGATCTCTTTTTTTAATTACCAAACTAAGGTCAATTTTTGTCTAAAACTGTGAGATTACTTGAGCAATGACAACAACAATTTAGCAATTTTGATGTAAACTTTTACAAAGAAAACCTACCATCCACAAATCACAAATATCATTATACTGATTCAAAGTTGGCGTATCACACAGTATGACAAAATGTGTGTGTGTGTGTGTGTGTGTGTGTGTGTGTGTGTGTGTGTTTGTTTTTGTTTTGGATCATCTGCACATTCAGTGAAAATAGTCTTTTTTCTCATGTAATGATAAATAAACAGGGTGTCGAAACTTATTAAGGTCAGTGATGGTAAAATGTTCTGATAACGCAGTGGATTCAACGGTAGTCATTGCAATACCACAGTGCAGAAATATAAAAATATACCCAATGTACCTTACATACTGCTGGGTAGCTTATCTATAATATTACATTATTAGTTGATTATATTTTGTATTCAGAATTTGAAGTAACTAGAAGCTGAAGCTGCCAGATAAATGAAGTAGTAATACGAAGTATAATTTTTTCCTACAAGGACACTTGTAGGAAAACTTCAGCGCTGAATATGAAAATAGAGGAAACAGAAGTAATAAAGAAATAATGTAATTAATTCATATGGGGAACTATACTGAAAGAGCTTCAAGTTGCTTTGGTAGCACATTAAAATAATGACATTGATCAGGGGGCCATTTTAGCTGCTTTTATACCAAATGCTGAATCCAACCAATATCGCTGCCAATTTCTCCATCTGCTAAAACAACAGTCCATCACAGTCCAGACTGTCACACTGCCAGGCTAAACACCACTGCAGCCAGCAGTTCTGAATCACAAGAGAAGCTCTAAAACAAGAACCCTGGTAGCTCCTGAGTTCATTTATTCCTGAGCTGCTGTGTTTGATCAGTGCAACATAAATGCCGTCGCTCTTACCTGAGAGTCTCTTGTCTACGTTGCGTTCAGGTGGTTGGCTTGCAGTCCCGGACTAGAGGAGGAGAAACGTAAAACTCAAACAGATTGCCATGTACGTCCCTTTGTGAAGTCTCTATTTCACACTCTTTCCACTAAGGGAATTTTCAGTGAGTAATTCCAAAACAGAGGATGTTAAAGACAGCCCTGACTCACTGCATACTGGCTGCGGACTTGCTAAAGTAAGTCAATCACCAGCCAGCTGCAGAACTGCCATTCTGTATATTCTAAACAATTTCAAAATGATAGAAAAGGAATTGGATATGAATTACTATAAAACAGGTCCAAAGCTTCATGGTAGCACAGTGCAATTGTCAAATCTTGAATATATGGGAAAGGTCCGGTCCAACAACGATGTTCTTAGAATTGTGTTTTAGTCCACTCACTTTCAGACTATCCATTGGTGGTATCACCATGACAAAGTTATCAGGAAAGAAGCCACAGCGTCCGTTTAGCTCTCCCTCCCACCAGCCTTCATCTTCTGCTTCCTTCAGATGGAGATTAAAGAGTCACATTAGAAGCTCAAACGCGCTGTCCTTTGGGACGTGAAATTGCTGCACAAGAGGTTACCAAGCGGTCAAGCAAGACATGGCTGCCATATTATCAATTTATCACAGAAGGTATCTCAGAAATCTTCAGCATATGATTTGGAAAACTGCCACATTCGTGTCATTAAAACAAATGTGCGTCATCTTTTGCACTGCACACAAAATTTCCCTGAAAGTGACACAACTGGTTAGGCTAAACGAACAATGTGATACACCTGCAACTACTTTGTAAGAAAAGAAATGACACCCATAGGAGTTTGAGTCTGTTAAAAGCATGACATCATGGGAAGACATGTTAGAAACAATGCAAGAAAATAACAGTGTGCTCAAACCTTTTTCAGTATCACAACAACATCTCCTTTTTTCAGGTCCAACTCGTCCTCTGCTTTGGCCTTGTAGTCAAACATTACTTGGCAACACTCAACCACTGAGAAGACAGTAAAAGAGACAACCTGAGCATTATAGTATATGTATGACAGGAATAAGATGATGACTAATCTAATTATCCTTGGATACAACCTTCACATACTAATTCAAAGAATAACCGGAAAGAGGTTGTGACAGACTGGAGATAAAAGTTGTAAACCTTGATCCCTAAAAGATATTCCACTCTGAGGCAACCCTCTGTAACAGTGATTAATCAAGCCACGTCACTGTAAGTATTTTTATTTGACCCCACCTGTAAACCATTCACATAGAAGTAAAGGAATTCCCGCTTCTCACATGTTTACAGTGTGTCTAAATAGACCTGTTTAGTTGCTTTTGCACTAAAAATAGAAACTGTCTAATGTCAGGGTTACCCTTTAGCATTTAACCCATGATTGTGCAAACAGTTTAAGAACTAGAAAATGCCTTATAGCAGCTTATGCTGTGACTTAAAAAAAACGTACCATTTCTTGCTTTGTTCCTCACACTTGCCCTCTGAGATATCTTTATGAGGACAAAAACAAAGTACATTAAGTCAAAAGTAAACAATTCATATACGTATCAGAAACGTTATTTCTACATTACATACCTCCTTATTGAACACCATATCAGTGAGCTTGGGTCTTGCCTTGCCCTCATTCTGTTTGCCATCTGTGAAAAGAGTTTAACAGTTTAGATTATATGTACAGAAAAAGGTACAAAAAAGTAAACAGAAGTTTTGTCTTTACTAACCTTTAGGAGAAAAAATTTCTTTGACAAAATTTGACGGAAATGCTCCGACTTTGCCATTTTTCAGCCCCATCCACCATCCATCTTCAATCTGTTGTGTAGATTATATCAAGGAAAGTCAGAAAGTAGACAGGAAGAAAACATAAAGACAAAGCGTATACATTCCAAACATTACGATCATCTGATTACTTGATGGGCTGAACTCTCAGAACTTGTCAGATCAGTTCACATGCATTTAATGAGCACGGGAAACATGCTTTGTCACCCTAGCGGCCGAATACAAGGAGAATGTAATACACAAAGATTTAATGAATACCTTTTGAAAAATTCTCTTTATTTACCCAGGGACGATAGGCTGAGCAAGCCTTTCACCAACGCCCTGATTTACATATAATGCTACAGCTTTGCCTACTGAGCAGCAAAGCAAGCAGGAGGTAAATGCCATGCTTCTGGGTAAGTAAACAGTAGGCTACCAGAGTTTTCACTATTTGGTTATGTGAGTTCAAATAGAGATGGGACTCTACCTCTTTGATGATCTCTATGGTGTCCCCAATATTCAGCTCCAGCTCATCTTCATTCATGGGGCTGTAGGCAAACTCTACCTGGCATTTCCTCGTATGTTTCATCTTCTTCGCTGGAAAGACAAAGAATCACCAGCCACATCAACAGACCGATGTAAACTTTATAATCTACTGGTAATGCTGTTGGAGAAAGAAGAGCTAAATAATGGTGTGTTTAGCTTGACAGGAGGCAGAGGAGTCAGCTCTCAACAGGACTGTAAGCACTTGGCACTCATTCACGTCTCTAACATGTCTAAGCCCTCAAAAGCACTTTTGGTTTTCATCTGCTCCATTTTCATACATTATAATCAGGATTTGTGTGGCGAGGATGTGGTAAACATATATTTACAGTCAGCTTGCTTGCTGCTGCACTGTCTTGCTGAATGCATGCACCACACTAACCACAATTTTAAACACAGTTACAATAGAAAAACCAACCTGTTTTGAATAGCAATATTTTAATGGTTTATTTTGAGTGCAAGCTAAGATAAAGGGTTTATTTTCCAATGTGTGCAGATTTTTTAACTGGATAATTAGTCTGAGTACATTAAATGTAATATAATAATCTCTGAAAATGATATAATGTGCCTGACACAAATGAAGAGTTTCATTCCAAATGGAGATAATGATGCCATTTGAAGTCACTGATACAATCTCCCAACAAACTGATATAATAGTTCACTCCACTGTTGGAAAGTTACATTTAGGAGCAGATGTTTGCCTACAAAATAGTTATGTTTTATTTTGAAGAATACAATTTATATTGTATTGCAAATAAGTATTTGCCTGATAAAGGTCTCGGTTCAAATGTGTCACACTTATGCAATAAAATGTGACAAAACATGGACGTTTGTAGTAATATGAATATGTATGTTCTAATTTCTAAGTGATAACAGTGAAGAAGTGCTGAGAATTTAGACTTAGCATTGTACTTTTTCTAAGGCTTCGTGGTTCCCTCTTGCTGTCACCTATCAAATAGACTGGCACCTCCTGTAATGAAAAACCAAAATGGGGCATATTTTAACACACGTGAACACACATAAACACACAGCACAGTGTCTGCGCAATGCTGTGGCCAGTATAGCCTTAGCAGACCTTGACAAAGTTAGCGGGGAAGATGCCTCTCTTTCCTCCCAGCTCGCCCTCCAGCCATCCCTCCTCGCTGGCCTTGGTGACCTTTTTGACCACATCCCCCATCCTCACTGTGATCTCGTCTGCCATGTTGCCCTCGAAGTCGATCAGCACCAGCACCTCTACAGTGCAACCGTAAGTGGGGCAGAAAATTAGATTCTTTGCACAAAGGCTGGTGTAGTTGCTTTACAAGTGATCTGTTCTGACATTTTAAAACCAAGACAAACCTCTAAGCAGGGGAGTACAACCAAGGATATAGGCTTTGAGCAAATTACAGATTAACTGTACAGTTTTCTTATTTCGTAGTAAAAGAAGTAAGACATTTTCTCAGTCAGTATTTCCCTGCAGCTTTATGAGAATTTAAGACAACTGAAAAAAATAGTAAATCTTAAAAGTCTGCGATTGAAAACTTTCCAGGAAACACATAGTATATACAAATACATACATTAATTCTATGCAAAGTAATGCTAATTACAATGCTAATCTATCAGATCAACAGCATTTTGTTCAGTCACAAAATAACTTTCATTACTTCACGCTTACTCTTTGTGTTTTACTATCAAATCTCCAAAAGTCCAGCAAACAGCTGAACGGATTAAAACATCAGTAAATTCCACTACTGGGCCTACATAAGAAAATATGATGACACCGACTTACCCATGGTGTCTTTGTGTCTTTCTCCTTCAGATTTGAATATGTAATTCCTTCACAAAGCAGCAAGCCAACTCTTGAGTAGAAGGAGAACTGAAAAAGTGCGGTTGTGTTGTCTAAGACGAAGAGATATGGCAGCCAAGGCCCTTCTTCCTACTTGTCAAACATTAACATTGAGCAACTTTTCCTGAGGCTAGTCATGGCAAGTCTGTAGCAAGGAGTAGGATGGGTCATATTTTACAGAGAGAGAGAGAGGGAGAGAGGGAGAGAGAGAGAGAGAGAGAAGGAGGAGAGAGAGGAAATGGAGAAGAACAGGTAAGACAGGTTTATAGTGAAAGAACAAAGCTTATAATAAGTGAGGCTTAAACATGACAACATGGTTCATCTGCAGCAATGGAAATATCTGAACACAAAAGTCAGCATTCACAAGCAGGACAATTACAATGTAATTCAGGTTTGTTGTGCTCAGTCATATATCTTCGTATTTTTGTCGGTAATGATGTTGCTGTTGTTTTTGTACAGCCCTTGAGGCAAACTGGCTGGCCATTTATAGAAAGCAGAACCAGGCTGCGCAAGAGTAAATTTGACATACCAAAATAACACATGGCAAAGAATGGTAACAAAATAAATATAGGAAGATAAAACACACTTTCTTACATTATAGGCTGTAGATGTAGAAATTCATGCTGCTTCCCTTTCCTTTGCTCAACTTCATATGTTGGGTCATCAGACTAATTATCATATACAGAGAACTGTTCCACTCAAGTACTTCCCCATCCTCCCTGTTGAATGTTAATAAATGAGTCCTCTCAGTCTAGTTCAACATTGTGTAGGTGAGCGTGTTGATTGTTTCGACTGATCAAGGACTTTTATCAAAGTGACCTGACCCCATGGTCTGGGTACTGTTGTTTCACATTAGGACATGGGTACAGCTTGTCATAGTATAATTGATCAACTGTACTGTTGATTGTACTATGTGTTCAGTGTTCCCAAGAGAAAACTACAGTGACTGCCATGAAGTGGATTTTCAAATAATAAAGAATTGCTCTTACACCTAAGAGAAATTACAATAAAAAAGACATCAAGGCAAACATTAAAGTAATCAGTGTCTCTTTAATTTACAGTCTCTAAGAAAAAAAACAGTAACAACACCTATTTTATAAAAGCAATACTCCCTAAGCAGGTAACCATTAAACCATTCAATCTTAATCTTTAGGCCTGAATTGTACAAATATAACCAGTGTGACCACAGCAAGGCACAAAAATGGTGTAATTCAATTGTATGGGCAGTTTCTCAAAAAGACGTGAGTCTAATCCTAGGGTTAAGGAAATAAATCATTGGGGATATGCACTAAACAAATATTGTTATTCTAAGATTAGACAAACTATAATTCTTGTCAAACACACTACCCTGTATTTCTTTTTTTTTCTACTAATCTACTAATGTGCTAATTTTTAGCCTCTTTTATCACAATGATGACACAGTTGCAAACACATTTACATAATTGATTAAATCATCATTAGCTGGAGAAATGTTTGCAATTAGCAAATGAAAAACACAGTCTAAAGCATTAAGAACAAATTCTCCTTTACAAAGTCAAAATTCCACCTGCCTAAGCAGGTACAAAAACTACAATGAATGTCTTTGGAGGAAAACATATAATCACCATCAATATTATACGTTGATAAGTGGTATCCAAAATAAATCAAAGCGCTACTTTAAAGTATAGACATCTTTGACAGCAAAATGTTTAATGAACATGTTAAATGTACAGGTAGTTATCCTTGTAACGCTCTCCTATGCTGCAAGCTAGTATTGTAGATCTGTTGAATGTTGTGTAATGAAAGACTGCAAGTGTAACCTGCAACCCCATACAGTTTGGTCCCATTGTCAGATCAGGGTCATTGTGGAGCGCTGAATTGGCTAAACAGTGATGTTTTCAATGTCAACATGAACTACAGTGTACTTCTTGCTGTCATTATAATCCAGACAAGACACATCTCAAAACAACAAGCCTGCTTTTTTTTTTTTTTTTTTAACTCATAGTTCTGTAATTGGAGTAGATTTTAATGCATTCATCAGTACTCATATTTATTGTGTATCCCACTCACAAAACATTTCTTTATTTGCAAGGCACAAGCTGATTTGATCAACAATTTGATCTTCTCTTGCTACTTAAAAATACAAATGTCATTAAGGACTCTCTTTTTTTTTTTTTAATGATCAACGTGTAAATACTACCAAAATCCCCAGGAAAAAGTTTCACTTTACTATATGAAGCAAAAAAACCCAAAACATGTAACATAATCTGAAATCTTATGAGAAACAGCAGTTCACCCTGAAACAGTGCTTCTACTAGTTATGAGTTGTAATCCTTGTGTGGAAAATGGTCAGCTCAAGTCCGAATGAGTATCCTACGCTGAAATTAAAGCATAAAAGTCTTATTAGTGATAGCTGAGTCTTAAAATTTTTAATCTGAATTAATTAATCCATAGTGATGGATAGAATTCAGAGTCAGATCCCCTAATAACAGAAGAAAATTGAGATTTTCAGCACATTGCTTCACTACTCAAGTATTCTCTCCATCAATTTCTCCTTTATGGTCCTGTTCTGTCTCCTCTTCCTCATCGCCACCTTGCTCCCCGTTGACCTGAAACTTGTCATGGGCCCATTTGGGGCTGATGGTGTTAGTGTTGGTTTTGCGGATGAGGAATCGTGCCCTTCCACGCAAAAAGCCTCCCCGTCCTCGCCCTCTGTTGTCCACCAACTTGAACATCGTCTCCCCATCTCTGTCATCGTGCTGTGGGAAAGGCAGAAGAGGTTGAGGTGTGTCAAGACAAGTACTGACCCTTCCTAAGTCCCAACCCTTTCCATCCTGTGCTCCAGTGACACTTGAGCAAACCTTGGTCAGGACCTCGGCCAGCTTTCTCCTCTCCTGTAGATATGCTATGTGCTAGGCTCGTCTATGTTTAAAAGACAACCACATTTTGAACATGATTAAAAGATAAAAGCGACAAAAGCGTCTTTTCAACATAGACGAGCCTAGCATGTGGCATATTTAAATAGTTACAGTGAGGAAGAAGTTGGCAGAGATTCCAAAAGGTGCAGGACTCAATTGCAGAAGTAGAAACTTGAGCTAGATTAGAGTAAACAAAACCATGTGGTTAATTTAAACAGACATTGGAGGCATGAATGGGAAAGACATCAACCCTACCAAGTAGTATTTTCTGCTCTTGGGAGTGTACTCTGGGTCCCAGTCTTCATTTTTTGGGTGTACTGCCATGTTTGGCATGTTGTTACTTTGTGAACAGTTTCCCTGATAATTGCCTCGGTTCCAGCCCCTTCCACGAATTCGAACTTGCTGTAATCAGAGAAAAAGACAAGAAACCAAAAATCATTCATACAGCAAATTGTGAAAGTAAAATGTACAGTGTAATTTGACACAACCATTGCTCAAAACTACGCTCCTCTATCAACATCATGCATCACACTTACAAATCCTCCACGTGGCCTTCCTCTTTCAACTAATGCTGGTGACTCCCTTTGACCCAGTCGGGACCTGTCAAAGGCTTTATCTTTGGGTTCAGACTTGCCATGGGGCAAATCCTCTTTTTGGGACTTGGAAGATGAGGAAGATGAAGACGAACTCGAGCGAGAGCGCTTCTTCTTACTTTTCCTAAAAGGAGAAATGGTACACACAAAATTCTTCATGCCTACCTGTTTATCAAGCAAGGCAGATGAACAACATTTGTTTGAAAGAATACAAGGTACAGGGCAGTTGCACATACTTTGATTTCTCGTGGCATTTGGAGAACTTTTCCACAGATCTCTCTCTACTAGAATCTGGGGAATCTCCAATATCTCTTCCCCGATCCTGATTATAATCTCTTTCATGGGTGGGATATTTTTTACGGCGCTCTATATCCAAACGAAGATCCATTGGGTCACCCTTCAGTTTTTCCCCGCCGTCCTGAGCAAATCAAAACAGAACACAACGTCGTGGACAGACTTTGGATTAGCATGTAGATCAGTCTGCTTCAGCCAGCTGCTTTGTAAACTTAATAGTAAGGTCCATGGGTAAAGGGGGGAAAAAGCCAGGTAACAGCCAGCTGGCTTAGATAAAAACATGTAAATCTTCCCCACTGCACTTAAAGGGCCAAACCAGTAGTTTTGCATGTTTTTATGATTACCTAAAAATCTGTACCATTCCCCAAAGCACGTTTTTTATAAATCTTTTTTAGCATTCAAGGCAGCTATTTCAATATGGTAAGAAAATGTACTTGAAAAAATCTCTGATAGGCAATCCATCACAGCAACATGCAGTCACTTTATTTAGTGCCAAAGTTAAGTTATGTGCCAAAGTCAACCGTCAGAATAGTGTGTTTTGAAAACCTCCACACTGGTGCATTCAAATGCTTGTCCAGGATCCAAGGCTTCAAGAATCTGTTGCACAGCAGCAACAAACAGCGCCAGCATACTTCGAATCATCCTTGCTTGTTGGTCTTCCATGTGTAATAGGACCTCCAGCAGCCTCAGCGACATAGTGCTTTCAGGTATTCATAACCAAGTGTTTTCAAAACATTCCCTGAATGTGCACAGTGATGCATTTCCTATTTGAAAGAAGTTTCAAGTCACTGCAAGTTGATTATCAGACTTTACTGACATAAACTGAAACAAATAGCTGCCTGGAAGGTGGGAAACCAATCTAAAAAACTTTGAGATATGCTTTGGGAAATAGTTCCTTGTATCTACTATTAAGTATATGCATTTCTTTGTTGTTGACTTACTGTATGGCTGGCAAAACCACTAGTATGGTTCTTTAACAATGGAAGAAGATAGGACTGTTCATTCATGCCAATTTAAGTTTACTCAGTTTAATGCTCCTTAGTAGTATCTGCACCTCATGTTTATAAATGCTTGACCATATGTGTCCATGCGCATCAATAAGGAAATATTGTGAAAGTTTACTCAGAAAGTTAAGCATGTAAATATAAGCACAGGTGCATAGGGTGCTTGCTGTTGGTTATTTCCGTTCCTTATTTTTTTAAAGAATACTTACGAAGATAATTGCTTAGTCCTTTGAACAGCTTTGGCACAGTGGCTTCCATTTCTGAACTTTAATGATTCATTAGCCTTGGTCAGGCTTGTGCCCACAGTCTAACCATGTGTGAAGGCGATATATAACAAACAACAAAGTCAAAGTGCCTTATTTTGCATTTGCATTTCTTAGACTTTGTGCATCTCCCTTCAAGGAAAGCCACAGGCTGCAAAATGTTCAGTCTCACCGTTTGCTGTTGTTTGCACATACTTCATACGAAAGTGTTCAGTCACCTTCTTCTGAGCTTTTCATCGCCTCAAAAAGTTGAGAGTGTTTCTTAAAAGCTCTTGGCGAAACATCAATTCTCCTGCGAAAGAAGCACAGTTAAGACAAGATGATTAAATGCACAGGAACCACGGTAAAGGTGCCAAAACAACCAACTGTGAGCTACATTGAACTGCGAAGACAACATAAAACAGAAAAAAGAAAAGAAAAATTGGTGGGAAAAAAAAACTGACCTCCACCGAGCATGAGAACAAATAAGCCAAGATAGTCTGTTGATTTTCAGGTAGGAAAGGTGAGAGAAATACCTGAAAGCTGTTAAAAGAAGAGGTGAAGCCACAGCACACTGAAGGTGAGAGGGTCACTCAATAGGCGACTCTACCTGTGTATCTCTGGGCTTTTTCTTGGCTTCATCATTTCCTTCTCTGCAGCTCGTCTTTGGTACATGGTGAATCGCTCGTTTAGAGTCATTCCAGAAGATGGAAAGTGCTGAGCTGTACAGGGAGACAGGAAAAACAGCTGTTAAAGTTGTTAGTGTTTCTACTGTCTGTCACATTTTCATCCAACTGGGCTGCTGCATTGAATTGAATATCCCTATGCGCCATAGTATTTTATATAAAAATGAAAGGTTACATGGTCATGTGTTGAGTAGCTTTGAAGGCCAATTCAAAAAATGATTTTGTCCATTCCTAAAATAAAACTATTAGATTACTCCACTCTTTGTAATTAATACTCGGACAGCATGAGAAGTGAGGACTCACCTTTAATGTGGTGAACAATGGTGACAATGTGTTGCGCAAACAGCTCAGAGGGACTCCTCTTTAATGGAGCATTCTGAACATGTTGAAAGATGGAGCGAAACTCCTGATCCTTTTTTGAGGACTGCACAAGATCCTGAGACAACTGTCGCTCCTCAGCTAAAATATCTGAAGAGCTGAAAATTACAAAAAAAAACATGTTCTGTTGCTTTTATACAACAAAGGCAAATAACAGAAAACATGTTGCACTTCAATCAGACAAAACAACGAAACAATTCATTTTTTATATATAATTTTCTTAAGAAATCAATCAATCATCATTTTAGAGCAAATCTGCTGGTACTATTGCAAAGTCTCCAGCCAGATGAACAGATATATTGGAATGTATAATGTACTGAGGAAAGAACTGGTGTGGGATATAATGGAAACCATTATATGATGCTCACCTCATCAGGCTATCTCCAAGAAGATCCATTCGGACATTTAATTTTGCTTCCTGTTGTCTTGAGGACATGAAAGGTGAGTACTCACTCCTCATCATAAACATCTCTCTGTCAGAGTTTATCCTTGGTGGTGGTGTAGGTGATGGGATGGAGGGAGATTTTGCCATCTTCCTGGCTTTACCACCCATGTCTGTGGACAGTTCCTCAAACTTTCCTGCTAGCTCCTTCTTGGCGAGGGCAGCAGCAATGGCTGCTGCTTTGTCCTGCTTTCGGCTGAGATATATGTCCTCTGCCATGGAGTCAAGGTCACTGTTGGCTACCTGTGAACAGGCCACATTCTGCCATTTGCCAAAGCATTCTTCAAACAGTTCCCGAGCCGAATGAGTGACCTTGCTCTTTGGCTTAAAGGACTCGTCCCCATTGTGCCAGTCTTTGTGAAGTGACTTTGAAAGAGGCTTGGTTAGCTCCTCTTCTTCCTCCCCATCAGCAGACAGAAAAGGAGAAGCTTTCAAAAAGCTGCTTAGAGACACTTCACCATCAATGTCCTCGTTGTGCTTTTTTGACACTGAGTCAGAGATAATTGCAGATGCTTTGCCATTTACTTTGCCTTGTTCCATATCCACATTATTGGCTTCTGTGTTCTTGCCATTTTCCCAAGATTTAGCTTTTTTATTTTGCTCTTCCAAAAACCTAAACAATGACAAAGAGATAAAGACCTGAACTGAATTGGGCATGCAACAGCGAAATTAAACTTAAACCAATTGATTATCTCACAAGATTCTGTGAGAAATGTGTGTCAAATAAGTAGTTTATCTATGGAAATAAAGACATGAAAGCATAAGGGATTTCAATGAACAACATGGCAAACATTTTGAGTCACCCTGAATACCTTAATTTTATTTTAGTCTGTTATGAAAACAATGCTTAACAACCTAAAG
The DNA here is from genome assembly GCF_905237075.1 of Dicentrarchus labrax. NCBI lineage: Eukaryota > Metazoa > Chordata > Actinopteri > Moronidae > Dicentrarchus > Dicentrarchus labrax. Next base: position 7,300,981 of record NW_026136707.1, on the reverse strand, counting down.
ATTGCAAAGTCGAGCATATGCCAGCATAAAGTGTCTGTGCTGTCTAAAAAAGGCATGAGAAAGCATTTAGGCAAAAAATCATAATGTTTTATCTGTATGTATTGCGAAAACAATGTCAGAAATAAATTGAGTAAAATAAAATTATTCTTACTTTCCGAAGGCAATGGAGATCGCTGTTTTATCTCCATCCAGGTATTCCTCATTGGAGAAGAAGTCAAAGCTGGAAAGCATTGGATTTAGACCTTCATGAAGGGTTTTTTTTGTTGAGGGTGAACTACACACAGTCTGCCAGGAGGGGGTGCCATTGCTGATATCATTGGTGATTTTAGGGGCGGGACTAGAGCGGTTAGTAGTTTGGCTGTTCTGACCAACAATAACAGCAGAGCTTGCCAGAGCACTCATTCTTTTTGGACTGCTGCTGCAGTCTTTCAGGCTCTGCCAGTTCCCCTCAGTTTTCCCACTGCCTGCGCCTTCTTTGGCATCTCCTGCCAACACCCCAATGAGCTCCACTGGCGCCCCATCTCCCCCTCCTCCCTTTTGGACCTCCTTGGAGGCTGAGAACTCCTCTTTCACATCTTTAGAGTTTTGTTTAGTCGGCAACAAGGTTTCCCTACATTTAGGAGAGGAGGAGTGTGAGGAAGAGGAAGAATGGTGTGAGTGTCTGGATAATGGCGAGGAGGATCGATCAGAGTGGTGAGAGTGACCACGAGGGGGGCTTCCTGAGCGTTTCTGGAAGTTGTGAAATCGTCCTCGTGAATAGTTTTGTTGCTGTTGCTGCTGCTGCTGCTGCTGCTGCTGCTGCTGTTGCGGTTTTTGAGGGTGCTGCTTGTAATTCTTCCAGTTGGGGCGGAAGTTGTTGTTATTGTTATAGCCACCACCACACCCACCACCTCCACGTTGGTAGCGTCCACGTGGGAAATAGCCCCGCCCTCGGCCCCTGAAGTTGTATGGCCTCCGGAAGCCTCGGTGGTAGCCCCGGAACTCACGATTGTTCTGGTATCCCCTCGGATATTTCTTCTCCCGGTTATGAGGTGGAGAATGAGATCTTGACCGTGACCGAGACCTAGAGCTGTGAACGAAAGCAAGGGGGGGAAAAGAAAAGCACATAGTTATTAATCAACTCCCGTTATTATAACATTAGTAGATATGCATAACAAAAATTTAGTTTATTTGGGTTTCTGACCCAAAAAGTAATGCAGTCCAATACAACATTTCCTGAAAGAAAAAAATCACAGCCTCTGGGGGAAAAAAACACATAACATTTCTATCATACAATCTCAACATTTTCCTAACAGACAGACAGATGCATGCATACATACATACATACATACATACATACATACATACATACATAAGACCTGCTCTGTGTGTTCTCATAAAGCCCACTGACATAATACAAATGTAATTACAACCTGGTCAGTCTTTAAAAGTTAGGCTAGGGCTGAATAGACAATAAAAGTACAACAGGGACACAAACAGTTTCTTTGGGGCAGTGAAACCACAGTGATGACAACTTAAAGCTGTAAGTTCATATACAAACAACAAAAAATACAGATAGCCACTTAAATTAATCAATACATTTTTTTGGTTTCTTTAAAAGACAAGCATTACTACCAAGTCAGACTAACCATTAACATAACATATGGAAAAGACATACATGTCACAATAAAACATTATATATAAAGATGAGCAGTTGCATCCAGCATCCATATGTCATTTGAAATAGAAAAAACATATGCTAGTATGTAGGAACCCACAAAGGAGCACTGCATGGAGAAAAGCAGAGATTTCAGCATGTTACTGAGCCAGGCTGCAGGGTCAGACTGGTCCACATGGTGGCTCTGCTGCACTTCTGATAAAAAGCCTTGTGCCGTACTCCAGTCTGAACCTTAAACACAGTCTTAAAGAGTACAACCGTGATCCAGTATCTTCTCTTCTTCAAGTCAATGATTTAATGAGCCCAACATGCTCTTTTCAAGCCAAACTGCATGTCAGCACAACATCCACTACTTTGCACATTTTTGAGATTTTGAATGTAGCAAATCTAGCATCATCAAAACAGTTCTTCTGGAAGCACTAGATCTACAACTACATCTTCAGCAACTTTTCTACAACTGTCAATAATTAAAAATCGACTCATCAGCTGGTTTTCCTATGAGAATATTGATGTAATAAAAAGACCTACAGAAATGTATAGGTATATTTGGGACTTTACAAATGTATCAAATCCTACAATATATTGCTGAACAATATCATGAATTAGCAGAGCAAAGCAGCACCACAGCACATGCAAACATGCCTTATAAAAAAAAGCTAAAGGACTCACCTATCGTGTTTTTTCATTGGAATTCAGCGTGATTAAAAAAGGCAGCGCACTGAGCAGCACTGCACACTCACAGTGCGAGCTACAGATACTACATCTCCTCTGGCCAGCTCTGGTGGAGCAGAGAGTCACATGGACCATAGGAGGGGAAAAAAATCTACTGGAATCCTTTTTGACTCTATGCTTGCCAACTACACGAGCTGTTCAAACAGTTTACTGAGGCATTATAAAAAGACAAATTAGACACAAGTTACCATTCTGACTGCAAAATACTTAAAATATCAACATCTTATTGAGGTCTTAGTGATATATTTCAGCAAAATATATTATAGCTTCTCTTATTAAACTATTAAACGTGTTATAAGTCACTAAGCATAGTTCAAAGTGAGTGTTTTTGCTGAGACACTGTCTACATCTGTGGTCCATTTAAGTACTGAGGTTATAGTGTTAAAACAAGAGATGGTGACTGTGAGAGGGAAGTCAAGAAAATGTCCAAATTGAATCTGTTTTAGGTTATCAGACCTGTCAACATGTTGGGGATGTTTTGCCAAGGAGATATAGAGAATGACGCTTTTTTGGGTGTTTGTGTGCGAGGCTCTGTTTATGTACAACTTATGCAAATGTATGCATTCAGGCCTGAACAGTTCCTGTTTAACCACAGAACCATTTGAACATGTGCAAGGTGGGTTCAGGAAGAACAAACCATTAGATTCCTTCCATGTCTTATGCTAATTTTAATATGTGCTGCGACACTGCCAGGAAATAAGCCGCCCTGCCATTTTATTGCCATGCCACAGTTACTCTGCCAGAAACAGCAAAGGCATCAGAGTGAAGCCTCTCTTTTTTGTTCCAAATGCACACCAACAGTCAGCACGTAACTCTACAATCAGGGCCTTTTTATTTAAGCAAATCAAACAACAACAAATACTACCCACGATGAAATATTTTCATATGCCACTGAGGTAGTATGGAAATGTTTTCCTATGCAGTGCAAGCTGCAATAATATTCACTTTAACTAAAGTAAGTTCACTAACCGGCAGCTGAACTCTTTCTCAAACATCAATTTCCTCTGGATACAGAAGCCGACTCCAGAGTTTGGGTCAGACCCAAATCCATTAATACGCTTCACCGTTCATATGAGAACTAAAGTCATAAAGGACAAGACAAGTTCTTGCTGATGAAAATCAACAGCTTTGTTACTAACAGGAAATGCTGATTATAACAGAACACAGAACTGCTTGTTGACATTCCCACTGTCACAAATGAAATACCTGCCTCATTTTTACATGCCAGATCTTACCAGCTCATTGCATTGTCAGTCATTTAGGACAAGTTAGGAGATAACAAGTAGAATTTGAGTGGAAAACAAGCTTAGCAGGAAACATGGGATGATCAGTACTGGTGTCTGTGCAACAAGGCAGCGCTTTGCCTGCTGCACCTGCTGTTAGTTTCTCTATTGTTCTGTTAAGAGATTTTTCTTTTTTTTTTAATGACACCCGACTTTGTTAGGTCACAGTCGTTCACACTTTAAGCATTAGGTGGGTCATGGCATTCTTTATTCATACGTACTATATTTGACCTATTAAAGAATCAGTTATTGAACCAGGTTTTAATAGGCCCAGTCCGGCAACACATGGACGCCTTCAACAGTCAAATAAAATGCAGTTGATCTTGACCATAAAAACACAGTACAGCCAGATTGTTCAGAAAATAGCATTGTTCAGAAAAAGGACTCTACCCGTATCGGCGCTTCCTAGAACGGGATCTTGAGTGACTTCTGGAGCGAGATGTGGAGCGGGATCTTGACCGGGACCTTGACCGGCTCCGAGATCTCGAGGCAGATTTTGTGGATCTGGACATCACTGCAGCCAGCCCACCTCAAACTGTCACACAAAAGAGTTGTACAACCGAGTTAGGATTGTCAGAAAGTGTAACAAAGCAAACCATGAACGTGTAAAAAGGTAACTGGTTATTCGATCACCTTTTCAAGGCAATGCCTGCATAGAATGGACATTAACGACTGAATGAACAGTTTGCACAGAAGAAAAAATAAACTCAAATAGTGGCAAGAGTAAAAAATCCATGAAATACAATATCCAACAGAGATAAGCCATCCAAGATGTGCTTCAAAAGCTGCCTTAAAGCAAAAGCTGAGTGAAGAAACGGAACAGCTGTGAAAAAGGAAGAGAGCAATCTGTGGAAGTGTAGGGCATCCGAACAGAACCAGTTTTATTTAGTCGCTGATCATTTGCATAGAGGGCAGTCTTACGTCATGTCATCTGACAACTGTTGAGCCCAATATTAAATATAATATAAAGATACGGTTATTAGCAACATATAGCATACATTCTGTATTTCCACCACTGCAGAAGATAGCCAGTAAATCATCTAAAATATATATATATAAATACATAATATATAAAAACTGGTGATAGAAATGTTTGTTCTCAGTCTCTGTTTTCATGAGAAAAGATAACCGAGTTAACTATTTGTCTTCTAATTCAGTTTCAGTCCATCACTGAATTTCTTTGAATGATTAACTCATAAGATAAGTCTATCCAGTCCTCTCTAAGTCTCAAAACATACTCACACGTATATCTTAAATATACTCTAAATATATAAATATATACACTATACACAAAATTTCCCATTTAGTTAAAATGAGTGAACCCTTCACCCACCAACTACTGAGAATTTGACAGCTAAACAAAGTTAAAGATAGGAACAGATGTGGCTTAAAATATATGGCAGAAATTATCATTTTGAGGAAGTAATATAAGCCCATATTATGACTTGCTTGTCAAATGTAAAATGCCTCAGCTCAGTGAAGCCATGTTTTAGATTGGTCTAATCCAGTCTTTGCTTGGTAGTTATTATATGGCTTCGTCATTTACGATTAAAAGCCCTGGTTACTGTTAAACTCACACATGATGGGTCCAAGGTTTAATACATAAAGTCACTGTCTCCACACAAGATTGATGAGAAAATAGCTATTTCCTCTGTAGCTACTTTGCCATATCGCTTTTGCTTGTGGTTAATGATCTGCTATGAAGAGATATGCTCACTTGGGACTGCATGCTCAGTGCACTCAGACTTAACTTAACTTCAAAGGATGTTTTTTTCTGGACTTCTCCGGTGCTTCACTTGTATACTCCCCCAAATTATGAACACAATCCTATAGTAGGAGCATCTAGTTCTATCCACGGCCCACAAGGCATTATCTGTGACATATGATCCTCGGAGTACAGTAAATGCCAGGGATCAAATAATTGATCTTTCATTATGAGAGTCATCTTCAGGGACTTTGGAAGGAGGAAATTGCAGACTACACATGACAGGGATTTCAAAAGCAGCACACGCTATCACATGGTGGTCCCAGTGTGTATCCTTTCTACTATTTTGGAGGGTATTGAAATGGATCCATCTTCCCCCGCCTCCTCTGCATGCTCTATGAACTTCCCACTCTCCTCATTCCTGGCAGCTTGTTGTTTCTGGCTTTTAGAGAATAATTTCCTGAAGGTCCAGCCTCAACAGACCGTCAATTTAGCTTACTGTGCACAATTCGAGAATGGCATTCAGATGTGCCCCTTTCCAGCATGTGGTAGCTAAACAGTAAAATAAATACATTGTAACAACAACCTTCTTCATTTTGCTGTACTATATACCAAGTAAGTTAGCCTTGTGGGAAATTCTTGATGCAGAGGAAGTCTCATTCTCATATCAGTTTGTTATAGAAACTGAAATAACATGCTTCAAACTGGCACATCTGTGTTTCAGACATTTCCATATGGCTGAAAAAAGTTTCCATGAAACTATTGAATGAGTGTCAGCAGAAACTGTAAACAAAACAGTTATACAAAGTTAAAGTTACCCAGCCAAAGTGACAGTTACATGATGGCTTCATTAACATACAATAACCATATTTTAGCAAAGAGTCACTATTAAGCATAATAATATAATAATGTAATAAAGTGCATCCCAAGCACTGTCCTCCTGTATAGAATATAAAAACAAATTTATAGAATTGAACGGTAGGATCTGTTACGATGGCCTCTCTCTAAACGCTCGATTGATAACCAGCTGCAGCTGTCCCCGCTCCACACTGTGTGGTCGGCAGCCTAATCACTGAGATTTCAGCCCCTCTAAAAGACTGTGGTAAGCCTGGTCTTTAATCTCTCACTACTAGATTTGCACAGTTACTGACAATCATGCATACAAATGCACACACACACGTGTCTTACTGTACTTATGAAGACTTTTGGTTGAATGTCTGCTTTCTCGCACTGAACTAACCACTTCACCAACTGCCAACCTCATCCATATGCTTATCAGCCACTGAAATTATATTTCTATTAATACCATTACACTTGTCAACTCTCTACCAAGTCCTGCAACATCTTTCCTAGTTTCAGCCTCAGAGTTTTAGTTGAAAAATTACGTTTTATATATATATATATATATATATATATATATATATATATATATATATATATATATATATATATTATACAGTCATTGAAGAATAGAGAATAATGGTAATTATAATGGTAATTAACCAGTGATTAACTTCTTTTGACTGATAACTTAATTGGCAAACTTTTTACAATTGGCAAACAAAAAAAAAGAACAACACAGTAATAAAACATGTGAAACTAGAAAAGCAGGTATTCAACATTGTTGGTATACAACAATTGTGGAGAAGAACTGAAATGAACAGAACAGATCATGGTGGCAAATACATGCTTCAAATGGTAAACCTGATTTAAACTGATAATGGTTCTCAAATGGACAGAAGTTCATGACCACGCACGCACACACACACACACACACACACACACACACACACACACACACACACACACACACACACGATTAAGAGCCCCCCTTGGAGTAGAGAACGACAGCTGTATAATCCTCATCACCTGTTTATTTCATGTAACGGCAAAAGTAGCTCTGATCAACAATGGTCCAGCAACTTGATACACAGCTCAAAGCGAACAAGAAGGAACACCCCACTCAATCAACTGCACTATCATTAAGACTGGGATGCCAAAGTGGCAGCTGGAATTACATTTGCTATCTATATGTGCCCCTGGGACACCCCGCTAGCTATTTCAGAAAAGCCACAGCAACTGTCATTGGCACAATCTTTGGTTATTGAAATATGGCAGTGCCTCTTAGTATCCCCTCAAGACACTTCACATGCTGAGGCAGTTAATGGATGGCAAAGCCGTTGGCAGTGCTGTTTAAGACAAGATAAACCGCTCAGCTTCCTCCGTGGGTTATTAAATGAAGAAAAACAAACTTCTGAACAGGCTGATTCATTCAGCTACATCTGTATGAGTCTTAGCTGACTTTTGTTTTGGGAGCTCCTGTAACTGCTAGAAAGGCAAACAGAGATGACCTCACGCAGAGATTTCCTGCAACATTATCCTTTGCTAATCACCTACTATGACAGATGAAGACACCATTCAGCTTGACGTTGAACTTGTCGTAATGATAACATGATCCCAGTTGCAGCCAACCTTCTCCTAGCAAAGGCAGTTCAATATCACTCTCAGCTGATTTTGGTGCAGATTTGTGCTGCTTTTTATTATTACATTTTATTGGAAAAAGTTATTTGAAAACAATAATCAGTAGTTAATAAAAGTTTGGCCTGGCATGGTGCGGTTTCTACAATGCATATGAGGCTACTTTTGCCTGGAAAATGGCATACGGCAGAGTGTCAGTGAGGCATCCTCACACCGACATGCTTCTGAGCTATCTGTCATCACCGCGTCTGTGGGACTGCATACAAGAGAGAACTCATCAGCTGAAGGTCCTCTCTATTTTAGTCAGTTGTGAACAGCTTGGCAAATGATGAGTTATAGCTCTATGTTTCCAAAATGCGTACAGTTGTCTGCCTTTTTCCTCCGCCTTAACGTCTCGGCGTAAAAGCTGGAGATACAGTTGGTGTTTATGTTGTTGATGAGGGGTGGCATGCTGTATAACCAGAATACTTTCCTTCCTGCTGAAACACCAGTTGATTCAATTAATTGAGGAGCGTAAGTTGCTTGCAGACAATGAAAATGTTCTTCTCTAAATAAATGGCACAAATGTGAGCTCTTTCTCTCTCAATATTGGCAACATGTTTAATACACATAGCAAATTAATTAAATGATCAGAATATCTAGTAGCACACACACAAAGTGAAAACAAAACTAAGTGTGTCGTAGTGCTACTTCAGTGTGTGCCAGCATACTTAGACATGCCACTGGGCACACCTTTTCATTGTGTGTGTACAAGCTGGAATATGTTAAGGAGGATTGACCTCAACCAGGATCCTGCCGCCCAACAGGATATATAATGTATATATAGTGCACTATAATGTTTTCTAAACTTTGTTTTGTTTTTGTTTTTTCACATCATTGGACCCCATAAATAGATCACATCACCAATTTAGATAAGCATTTACAGGAAACTCGTGTCAGTAAGTAACAATTCTGGTCAATATATAACGTGTTAGATTTGGTTTAAGATTATGGCTGTTTACACTGGGCGGAGGGACAACTTGGTGAAACCTGCAATCACAACATGCTGTCATTGGGCTAACCACTGAAAACAGCAGTCATATAACTGGTAAAATTACAACAACTCCTTGTACTGAGGTGCCCCTTAGAATTCTCCGGTGGTCCGAGGATGCACATTGGAAATCTCTGAACCATAAAACAGTTCTCAAGATATAAATGCTGATTAACAGAATAACTCATTAAAGGTTGAAGCTTCCAGATAATTATTTAACCCTCCCTTTCACAGATATTTGCACTATGACACCTCACTGCAGGTCTTGTCCTGGATGGGGAGTAGAAGGGTTCATCTTTCTGGAGTTTCCTCATTCCTCATCAATCAATACAGAAAATAACAAATCAATCAGGAATACTTCACATCACATGAGGAGAGCATTAGCTCCCTTTTGAAGCTGAAATATCCCTATATGGTCACACAATACACTAGCCAAATCTCGATACTTTTTCAGTCCGTATTTGCCAGAAGTATAATTCAAAAGCTGGATTTGGCGGTGAATAATATTTCATACAGTGACTTTTTGGTACGGATTTATCCTTACGCTGCGCAACTTCCATCTGAACGACTGTAAGCCTCGTTTCCATGTTGCTGCCAGAGGAAATGAACTATTTTCCAAACATTTTATCTCCACTTTCAATTAAATTATTGCCAACCAGAGAGAAAAAAAGAATAAAAAAGACTTGGTACTACTTACCGGTCGGTGTTGTCGTGCAGCGTCGTTGCGTCACATTCAGGCAGCCTGTGTGATAATGCAGAAACCGGTTACACTTTCTCCCTGCTCTCCTGTGTGTCTGTGCTGTGGTGCCCAGTTAAAGTCAAGTGTCTGTGTCAGTGTGTGTGTTTTTGTGTATGTGTGTGTGTGTGTGTGAGTGTAAGAGAGTGTGTCGGCTGGAGTCGGCGGCGTTGGGAGAAAGGGGGTGTGATCGCTCCGTGCCGCTCAGAGGTTCATATTTCCTTCCGCCTTCTACCGCTGTCTGTCGTGTAACGCTTTCGTTACATCCGAGCGAACGAGCGGAGTCCAGTAAGCCGTGCATTAAAGGTGCTAAAGACTGATAGGTCCTCCGCCCTGCAGTGACATGATTCTGCATGGGAGCGTAATAATCCCTGATGAAAACTCACGGTAGTAACGCTGATCCTAAAGGGAACAGCTACTGGGGGGGTAACTGGGATTGTCGTACACAGTGGTGTAAAGTGACATTTAATATAGCGGTAAACTATTGTGAAATTACTGGAGAGTATGTAACTTCCTTGTTCCTTTTGGCTCATCACCAGCTCTTAGTAAATAGTCCAGATTTGTATTTCTATCTTCATGGGCCACTTGCACTCAGTGGACACTTTATTGGGTGCACCTGTAGGTTACTAGCTGCTATAATATCTATCTTTACTCATAATGTTCAGTTTTTGGTGTTAAAGTGTTAAAAATAAAAAATAAAAATGAATGCATGCAGTGCATACATTCCAGTACAACACCATCACTTAGGCTACTATAAGCCTCAGTGCTTAAATCTCACCTCTATTGGAGTGTCAACAAAAACCTACAGGCATCAAAAAGTAGACTTTTTAAGGCAGAACAGTTGTATTGGATTGCATTCGACTGTACGTGTGTTTACCTAATGAAGTAGCTACTGAGTGCATATTTCAGCAGGGAATGTACTTTTTACTCCACATCATCTGATAGTCATAGCTTCTAGATACATGCAGATAAATTAGACCAAAAAAAAAGTCAAGTGCCACTAACTTGCTTTTTCCAGATCTCTTCAACTGTATCACATGGTCTGCAGATATTTTTCTATATGTTTCACTCCATACTTGTACTTGACAGTTGTCATTCCTGCAAATCCATTTTAGTTACCCTAAAGCAATTAATGAAAAAGTATATTGAGACTAGCATTTATTACATGTTCTGAGTTGAAACCAAGCTTTACTGTTCTGCCTTTCAGTATTTGGCGATCATTCTCTGTGCCCAAGATGGTGCCTAAGCCCTTGTCGACTTTGTCCGAGTTGCGCTTTTATATTTTCATGATTCAACTTTCAATTAATTGGTTCATTAGGTGAGCTGAGTAAATTGACTTTCAGTTCATATTACTAGATTTCATAAATCGTTAAGTGTTAATACAATGACCAGAGAAATAATAACTTCCAAGCCTACAATTCCAAATCAAATGGGTTCAACCTTGTATATGAAAATGACTAAAGGTGAAAATACACACCACTATGTTACTCTATCGAAAGCATCAATTTAATGTGGATATTAAGTATACAGACAAGCCCTCTCAACAATCTTCTCTCTTTAGAGATCTCTCACTCTCAAAAAGGTTGGAGACCCCTGCTGTATAAAAAAGATTTAACTCTTGATCCATTCATTCAACTTTCACGACACCTGTTTCAAGGGACAAACACAAACGGAAAATACTGCTTGCAATGGACTCCAGCATTACCCGTTATTGGCGTGTGATTGTTATAAAATCAATTGAGCTGTGGGTAATCCTATTTAGAATAGGCCTACGTTTTATCAAAACAGCTAAAAGTACGGCTGACTGGTAATCAAAGCACAACATTTTAATAGATTGCAGTTGTTTTTATGACTAAGCCAAGTGGAAACACTAGATCCATTCAACTCTCTGAATACTTACGAGTTACAGATCATCTGTGCCATATTTAAAAGGAGTGTTTAAAATTCATTGATGGTTTTTTTTTTCTTTTTATTCCTCTACTTGGACCTGAATACTATGATGGGTGGTTTGAATGTGTAATCACTGTTTTCAGTTATATCTACTATTTCTTAAATCTTCTGTTGTGTCATTACATTGGTAAATGTTAGCCATGCACTGATAAGTACCATGTTACTGATATGTACCATCCTATGTTATCTTAATGGTCCCCGACTTTGAAGTGTAAACCCTTTGAACTCATAGGCGGGCACATTCATGTATGCACGTGCATGTGTACAGTGCCCGCCTAACCCCCCTCTCCCCCAAAAGTCCAACACTGTATCCCACTAACAGAATTCACTGGTATGGGTTTCAGTCGAGGGTTTTAGTGGCTCATGATCTGTATCGGAGGCTTTCCCATCCTGCCAAGAATAGGTTTCTTGGAAAAATGCTAAAACTTTGCAAGTTTGGCATGAAAATGTTCAACTTTCCAGATGCTAATCATTGGTACATATTGGTTGAAATGCTGACGAGGTTACTGAGGCATTGCGGCTTTTCCATCTCTTCATTGAAGGCTGCTTTATATAGCAAAGAATGGTAGATATTGGGACAAATTCAAAAATATCTTCTGAATAACTGAATGATAAATAAAAAAGCATGCAGTTTTGTGAGGGACTTTTCCAAGTTTTGGGGTATGCATGAGGACTCTATAACAAATAATCTGTGTTATTCTATCAAGTATGTCTTTAATATTATTCTAGGATCTCTTATCTTATGTTTTTCCTGGCTTGTTTTCAATATCAATATGTTAAACATTCATGAAATCCAGAGGTCATGTGGCTGCTGTGTAAATTTTATTTTCCTTCCCCTTGGAATGAGCAGCTTAAAAGCACTACTGAAACTATTAAAAATTATTGTTATTATGTCGGCAGTACACAGTAGCCAACAAAAGAGTCTACACTCCGCAGACACTCGTCTTTCACAGTCCCAAAACAAAATTGTTAATCATCCTGATAAGACAAGTAAAATATCATGACATGTTTATATGTATGGATCAAACCTAACATGGATAATATAATTTCAAATATATGGCTGTCCTCTATCATTTCTACCTAGACATAGCCTGCTCACCATCTACAAAAGCAACATACTTTGGGATTTCTGGACTTGAAGTGAGGACATCCTCTTGGATTTGGACCTTGGATCTCTTAATAATCACCATAAATCTTAATGTAGAGCAGACAACATTTACAGGGTGATAATTTTCTTAAAAGCTGCAATAAGAGAGACTTCTATGCAGGAATTACAGAAGCTTAATTTGAGACTTAATGGGGCATTACAGTCATCTGTTCAATTTCTGGTCTGCATGCGGGTGGGTGTGTTTATCTAGAGTGTCCAGAGTGTCCTTTTCAAATAAGAAATAATGTTTTTGTCCTCATACTGTCTCTATCTTATGGTTGTAAAAGGAAATGAAGATATATACACTATGTATACTTTTTGAGCTATATGAGACTATGCCCAGCAGCTTAAGTCCACTCAACTACTACTCCTCACATCATTGTGCTCCTCTGCATTTTTAATTACTTTTTTATATGATTTTTAAAAATATATTTATCAAATAGAATACATGAGTTCCTGTAAATTGGTCAACTGATCCAGTAGTACAAACTATCTATTTGAATACTGCACTTTTTTTTAAAAGGTAAGATATTCCTTTATTGAAACCCTGTGGGAGAAATTCAAATTTGACACAGCAGCATAGAGGGAAATGTAGTGCAGAGTGTACACATACACATGCTTAGTCAAAAATATTATAAAGATATAATAGAAAATAAATATAAAGACTATAAATTAAAAAAATATACACTATGTGCAGTATGCAAGTAAGAAATATGGCGTGCAAACATCTAGATGTCGAGGAAATATGTCTCTTCCCTCTCTGTTCAGGGATAATGTGAACTACAGCAGACAGTGTATATTTGCATTGGAAATATTTTCACCCATAAATGGCTACAATATGTTGTGCACATGCCACTAATGTATCCTGGATAAGCCTCTGAAGTGCTCATTTGATTAATTCAGAATATGACTACCAGGAAATTGACACAGTAGAATACACAAGTTGGCCAATGTAGGCAAAGTGAAGATAAGTGGTTACAGATGCAAGGCAGATTAGACAGGAAGTGGTGTGTTTATACTTTTTTAAAGTCTGTCTCCTTGTTAAGATCTCTAAGTGTTAGCCTTGTTACGTCTTCTTCTTATTAGGCTCCAAGAAAACAAAATTTTCTTACATTACAAATTCCATGCAGTGTGCAGTATGGAATGGCACTATATATTTCTGCATCTGTACAAAATATATATATGTATTTATGGTTAATTACTACTGGAAACCAATACCCCAAGACATTTTTTGTAAAACTAGGAAGGGAATAGAAAGTGAAATTTTTGTGACTTTGTAGTCACACTAGCTCTGGGAATGGCAGTCAGTCTGTTAGTCTGTCCATACTTGTACTTCAACTACTATTCGGTGGATTGCCATGCAATTTGGTGCCGACATTCATGGTCCCCAGAGGATGAACCCTAATGACTTGGGTGATCTCAAACGATTTTCATGAGGTTGACATCAGTGACTTTTCAACGACTATTGGAAGGATTTCCATGAAATTTGGCGAAGACACTCATGTACCCCTCAGAATAAAAAGAAATCTCCATGTAGCGCCATCATTTGGTCAAAACTTGAATTTGTCCAATATTTTCTTATGAGCAAATATCTGTAAAACAAATGACATTTCCATTATCCTCATCTGCAGCAAATGCTATGCTAACACACTAAACGAAGATGGTGAACATTGTAAACATACCTGCAAAACATCAGCATTGTCATTGTGAGCATGTTAGCATGGTGACAGTAGCATTTAGCTCAAACCATCTGTGTACAGCGTCACAGAGCAACATGTGTGGATGTAGGCTCTTTAATTTATAATATGTATATGTCACGTAATACACTCAAATTATGATTATTATTTTGGCAGTTTCTTTGTGAGACAGTCCTTTTAAAATTAAGAGTAATACATGTGTGTCTTTTCTCTGTCATGATTTGGCATTTTCCCACCAAAATTACACCTTCAACATACTGTATTGTGCCACAGTTGCCCAATCTTAATGATTTATAATGTCAACAATTTCAAAAAACTATTTCCTGCCAGTTTATAACCTTCACACTGTCTTTGCTGAAAGTCAGTAGTGGGATGGCCTTGCTTTAGCACGTACAGTTTGCCCTGTGGCCCCTTCCCATCCATCTCTCTCGCCTGTTAGCTCTGCATCATATCGCTACTGTCCAGACACCAGTCAAGTTATTTTGGGCAATCCCTCTGACACCCACTTTCTCCCTCTGTGCCGGGATAAAAGAGTTCATACTCCCCCTACTTTATATCCTTCCCACCTGTTGGAGCTGTCCATCTCCTTGCTGACATGCCTGAACTCACAGAGCTTCAACATTACTTCTAATTACTGCACCAAAAAACCCCCAGAGATGATGGATTGTGGAGGATCTTGAGCGACATGTTACTGCTGCCTTTATATACTGTACATAGACTGTACATAAGATTTCTAAGGCTGTTTAGCTGTTTAGCTTGTTATTTCAGTTGAAGTGTTTAAAACAAGTGTTGTCTTAAACATTTTAACTGAAATAACCCTTCCAATATTCATATCCCATTGTACAATCATGGAAGAATTTATTCATGAAAGAATTAATTATAAAATTATTATTAAATCTTTTGAATCTCAGAAGCAGTTTTAGGTGAACAAAGACACATTGCCCGAAACAAACAACTGGTTGTTAGGCCATTCCTTGCCAGTCCTTTTGCATAACATTACTTTGATATAGTCCATCTGGTTGTGGTTACCTCCTGAAAAGAGCCAAACTCTTCTTAATAATGCTGTTGCTGACTGAATCATTGTGTAATTCATCTTTAGTGGCACTGTGGTAGCAATTTCACAAATTAATTATTTAAAAATAAAGCTTTGATTGTTCGAAAGACAAAAACTCTTTTTGTCTTTTACAATAGCCATTTCCAATAACCAAATCCTTTCCACTCCATGCTGATAAAGCATCACTGCTTGTGAAATGCAATGGCTACATTCAGTATGACTCAACATAATGAGTGTGTGTCAAATCCAGTATTTGTTCCCAGTTTAGGGTTAACTCACTTTCTATGATCTACAACCCTGGCACTTCTTCTTTCATCGCCTTGCTATAAAGCTGATATTTAACCTCTGGTCATTTTTACAGCTTTTCCACAGCCCATAGAGATCCAAAGGTCAACTTGAAGAGAAGAGAAATGCCTGCTTTGAATTTGATGATTTGAGGAAATTCTACTTAGCAGTGTTTCTGACAATCAAAAGCCAATTGCATAAGTTGGGTTTTGTGAAAGCAATCAGATCCATTGTTTAAGTAAAAAGGCAATACAACGATGTAAAAAGTAAAAGCATTCAAAACCTTACTTAGAGTTTCTACGCGGAACTTTCAGTAAAGCCTGTTATTTATCAATGCCACTGGTGGCCATCAACTGAACTGCAGTCAGCATCTTACTGATCGTGCTCATGCTTACACTCTGTACGTGTGAGTGAGAATCATCCTGGTAGTCGACCAAAACATGACAAACACAGGCATGAATACTGAATGCTGGAATATAGATTATAATCATATTTAGAATAATGTTATTATGTGGAATGTCCCTATTATTACATATTATTAGCAAAATGTGCTTACAGTAACAAAAGTAAAATTACTGATAAAAAAAATAAATGCATCACATTATTGTATTGTTACTACTGCAACAATTAGTCAACTCATCGATTAGTTGATTGGAGAAAAATAACTGTCCTTTTGATCATCAAATTTTTTGTTAATCATTTTGATAATTAAGTAATTTTTTTATGCAAAAATGGCTTAAAGTTCTGTTTTGAGCCTCTCAAATATGGAGATTTGCTCTGCTTTCCTCTCTTCTGTTTCTTTGAGTTTCTGACAAAACGAGACATTTAAAGACATCACCTTGGACTTACTATGATGGACGTTTTTTACTATTTTCTTACATCTTATCGACCAAATGATTAATGAATTAATCTAGAGAATAATCATCAGACTAATTGATTAGTTGCAGCCATAAATGTATTATACACTCATTGTATGTTTTTTATTGTAAAATCATAATCTAAAATTTAATTAGTAACTATACAGCACTGTCATGGTAATGTAGTGGTGTAAAAAGTCCAATGTTTGCTTCTGAAATGTAGTTTAAATGTAGTGTAGAAGTGCAAAGGAGCATGAAACGGAAATACTCGAGTAATACCTCAAAACGGTACTTAAGTACAGTAGGCCTACTTGAGTAAATGTACTCATACAACAGTTACATTGCACCACCAATAAAGCAGATCTTCCACTGGCAACCTGTTGAATATAATAATGTGATACACAGAAAAATCAGTTCATGGAACATAAGATCGTTTTTCAACACAACAGCTGTAAATCCTTCAGCGCTTGTATCGCTGTCAGATTCAGCTAGTGTTTACGATCATTATATTTTGGGGTTTAATGTCCAGATCGTTTTGGTAAGTCCATTCAGATTCAGCTTTCCCACCCTATAAATGATCATATTTGGCCAGAAAGTGAAAACTCGCTATACTACCACCATCTGCACTGTCCTTTACCGTCACCATACACGTCAGGTTACCTGACACCTCTCCGGCACAAGATGGATGTCTCCCTTGTCCCCTTTGTTGTCAACGCCGCCGGCACAACTGAGTCTGACAAGATGGACACATAAGCAAGACAGCTGTCAGTGCCTCCTGCCCGTGCCTCCAGAGGGTTCCATGACCCCTGCCCAGAACCTATTATCACCTTCTAGGCGTTTCTGTGGGGCTTGAATCACAGCCTTACCCATCAGACCTAGTGTCAGCGATAGGAGAGAAAAGTGGGAACCCAAGATGGAGCTGCTCGCTCAGGGGTTTTAAAAGAAGCTCCGATTAAGAGCAATGTGATTAGTAGACAAATAAAGGAAGCCAAAAAGTCATAAAAATGGTGCACAGCTTTACAAGTTTGCAGTTGTTTGAAACCAAATAGCAGTAAGCGTCTGTCCCTGCATCCCTAACATGTCTAAGATAACGTAAAAGGAAGACAGGACAAAAATGAGGCGTCTTGTAGAGTAACGATTCATAATGGACTTTACGGCGCAAGACACAAGCACAACAGTTTCACTAACTTTTGACCTATTAATCAGGGACAATAACCAATGTTACCAAATAATTTGTGTAAATATATACATGGCTTATACAGATCGATTATAAGATCATTTCTTGAACTTATTATTTTACAATCAGCACTCGGATTTCTTAGTAGTTTAGTTTTGAAATCATGCTAAAACCACATATCTGCTATCATAAAATCCTGTGTTTGGTTTGTTTGCTATTGACACACAAATGAACCACTACAGAGTCCGCTTGGAAGTTTGTGTTGATTTCTGTGTTCACATATGCCCAAACAAACTGCACCAGACGTTGTGTGAAGGCACCCTAGTCTTGCGCTGTAGTTGAAGGGTAAAAAATTGGGCACGCTTCACAATAGGATCCAAGAATCCTCACCTCACCTCTCCGGCTCCCAAAAATATATGATACTATATATGATCATGAATATTCTGTTCATTTCAGGACTGTTGCATTGGATGCGTTACATTGTACACATCTTGTTTTTATCTGTCTACCCCTTTTTAAATATTTGATCCTTGGGGATGTACTTGCAATGGTAGTTACTAAACATGCCTCCTATTAAATACTGTAATTGAAACGATAGAAGTTGCAGTGGAACAGCAATTCTTATAATTGTTTACTTTATTATTGAGCTTTATTGGACAACATAGCAAAAAAACATTTGGAAAGTATGAAATGGCCTTATGTTTAGAAGGAGAATAA
Organism: Dicentrarchus labrax; assembly: GCF_905237075.1. Taxonomy (NCBI): domain Eukaryota; kingdom Metazoa; phylum Chordata; class Actinopteri; family Moronidae; genus Dicentrarchus; species Dicentrarchus labrax. Next base: position 7,282,476 of record NW_026136707.1, on the reverse strand, counting down.
AACAGCCTGTGGCCTTTGATAGTGCTGAAATACAGTAACCTTTAATGTTATTAACGTAGATGAAAAAAAGGTCAAGTTGGGAATTAGGCTTCTGTTTTATATTATGAGATTGAGATCAAGCTACTAGATCTGAAATAAACAAGAGAACATGAAAAAATCTGTTTTGGAACAAAGAGGCCAGTGTGTTTCAAAGATACCATTTTGCATTAAAAGCACATGTCAGGCACAGAATCCAAAGGAAAAAAATAACTTTTAAGAAACTCCAGCTACTCTCACTGGAATTTATTTTGCACCTCCAGACTAAAGTATATACTGTATGTAACTTAAGCATCATGAGTGTGCATCATTATGAATTATTAGACGTATGAAATTACCAAATCAACCAGAGATGAGCTGAAGAAAGTTGGGATTTGTTCAACTTTCCTATTGTGAGTCATTCATAGGTTTTTTTTTTCCCCAGCTACCCATCACAGAATATTGAAAACCACATTGTAAAGACTACTTCTGAACATGTTGTTCGTGTCCAAATTTCAGCTCCAGTAACTTATAATAAAGCATAGAGCTCTGTAAATTCTTTGTTTCAAGAGATAGTTGCATTGGTTTCTGGAGCCAAACCTCTTCTGGCTTCGGATCAAATCTTACCAGAACATTCTCTCCTGTGTCTTCACTGTCTCCTCCCTAGTTTCCCACTGCCCAATACAGAATAACAAAAACACCAAAAGACAAATGGACTGCCCACGCTCCTTTTCTCTAGTGATCAGTTTCCCCAGCAGGGCTTCTTCTTTCAACTAAGTTTGGTTCTTAAGCCCCTACTTAGAATCCATGCCAGACCTGGACCTAAATAGCCTACCCATATGATGCAGCACAGCAGTCTCATAAAAGAGGAACTCTCCCTGTGCATGTTGCTCACACACGCAGCCGAGCAGCTGGGTCAGTTGGAGTTACAGCTTAAAGCCGTCTGCGTCAAGTGGGGGATTGTTGGTGGGGGGCTCAAGGTTTCCATGTATGAGGTTTTGATGAATCAGTACCTGGGGGACGTGGAAAATGTTGTGCTTCAAGTATAAGCCAAATACGTGACCGGTATGAACTACCAACCAGTGATAGAGCAAGTGGAGAGACTGTGGTTGCTCAATTTTCCTATCTAATGCAATTAGGTTTATACAGGATTGTAATTCAACTCAGCAGGAAAGGGGGAGCAGGTGGAAAGGCCGCACAAGCAGCCGCTGATGGCTAATAAATGACCAGAAAGTGAACTAAGTTGGGGTCTAAGGTCACACAACACCTCTTGTGGCATCTCCCCAAATACTTTGCGAACTAAGGAACAGGATCCTATTTGTCAATTGCCCTCTGCTGCTTTACAGCTTCTCAGGTTTGATATTCTATAAGCCTACTGAGGGATTGCGCAGTGAGCCTAGCTGTCTGGGATCGAGGTGCTTATTATCCTCTAGGTGTAGGTGACTATGGCAACACGTTGGCAAGTCTGTGAACATTTTGTCACAGAGATAGTATAAAGCAGATGTTGTGGTGTGATTCAGCCCTTGTAGCAGCTGACACATGAAATTTCCTTCCACGCTCTGCTGAGAAAAGGCATTCAGCAGTGCATCACACTTTGCTATATTGTCCAAGTGATCTTAATTAAACACAGATACAAGTGATCAACTTAAAAGAGGAAGTGTCCTCTAATAAGTGTCAAACTGTTTCTGCATGAACCTTATCGTACAGTTACTCACTTTGCCTCTGGCTAGATACAAGGCAAATATCTGTGAATTAAAACCACTTGAGCTATAACTGCACAGTTCTTCAGCTAGCATTTGTTTGTGTGTGTGAAATGCTCATGAGAATCCATGGTGCACAAGGAAAAACACTTTAGCTTCCATCACAGCTTCAATTTCTCAGACCCACAGGAGGCATCCCTAAGGGCAACTATATGCCCAGAGGATGGTCTTTATGATAGAGAGCAGCTGAGGCTGCCACTCTCCACCATGTCATGCAGGGCTTGGCTCAGTCCCTTAGGCAGTTTGTGATCTGCTACATCAATAAAAAACATTACAAGCTCACCTCTCTCCCCAGCTGCAGTCAACAGGGCTGTTTGTGTATGAGGTGAGAGGATGAGGAGCTGACACTTTTTTTTTTACGAAGATGCTAACACAGGTGCTGCGTACCTTCTATCTGCAGTCTTCCATGGATAAAATTAGTGCCTGTGAAAATCCACCCAACCTTTGCTGCCCTATCTTCCTGAGCTGTCACTCAGTATTACAGGCTGTCATCGGTTTCACTTACAGTTAGCGTTCCACTGGACCAGTGGTAACCTGAGAACATAATCAGAAGACAGGCAGCATAGAAAGAGGCTACAGATTCCATCATAAAACGTGCATATGGTGTCCTGACACCTGAGAGGCTGCTCAGTCTTTTCCCTTTACCTAAACGTTCACCCGGTGGTGGTCCGAGAGCTATACAGCATGCTTAATTTACTTCTGCTATAAAAACACATGCAGTAAAATAATGGGCGGCAATGAAAGCTTAAACAAGGGCTTATGTAATCATAGGGTTGAAGTAAAGTTCAAATAAGCATACCCTAAGCTTATTATATCAATTCAAATGGTAGTTTATTTTCACTTAAGGGCATTTCTAGTGCTAGAAATATTGTTTATACAACTGTGAAATATATCGTGTAGTTGACATCATATAAATTATATTTATTTGTTGATCTTTTCCTGATGGTATTTTTGGGGCTGCATTTTTTTTCAAAGGTCATCTCCTTAGCTGTAACTTAATCACAGGAATGAATGCATGGCATATTTTTTATCCTAGAGGTAGAGGCTCGGGGCGTATCGCCAAACCCTTGTGGTCACTTCTGCCAACTGAGTAACATAGTGAGTTGTGAGACCACAGTTCAAGTTCACAGAGCTGAATCACAGCTTACTAAAACTACCGCTCTCTGCGTGTCTAGAAGCAAACGTAACGAACTGCCCACATGGACCTATTACTATGAAATATACATTTTCATTTGAAGAGATACAAAAATATTTGAAGAAAAATAAGAACTGTTTCATTTTGATTTGGAGTTTTCTTCTGCATCTGAAAATACTTAAGTTGATCACATAATTTAAATCAGAAGTACCTTACCCCCTCTGAATATTACACAATACAGTGTTTGAGGATAAAAACTCTCTTGGAGTGAATTAAACTGACTCTTTGTCATCATTAAGTGGAGGCAGATGCCTACTGCAGGGTTTCATAACTTATCAACTCATGAAAAATATGAACAAACAACACAATTAAAGTAAAAACTCTTACAACCAAACAAAAACAATGAATTTCACATAATTAAATAAGTACAGAAAAATTTTGCTGCATTTTACTGTTTCCAAAAAAGGCATTCAGGAAGTGGAGGGCAAAAGAGGAATGCTTTTGGAAGACCACAATGAGTCACTTTTGGCGAAAAGAAAAACACCCAGCCAATACCACTTGTGCAGAGGCAGAAAAATGTCAGTATGGCATAGATTTCTTCCTCTGGCACAGGCTGCACTTCTGTATACATGTTAAAAATCATTTTAACGTGTACACTTAAGGCACTGGATAGTTGGAATATCAACACCAGAGAGACTCTCACACACTGGCTGTTGTCCTGAGCTGCTATTGTTGAACCGTGTGGATCCATTTAGCTTGTGGCAGAAATGGTCATTATACTTGTGGCCAGAACACGATGACTTTTTGAAGGATCTGTCAGACAAAGCATGCTGTTTTTCTCCTCAACTGTCTGGACACAAGATGCCTATCATTGGCCCCGCGGCTGAAGGCGTGGTGAACTGTAGGCCTTTACTGCTGACAAGGACTAAATTTTTCCCACTCAACATGAAATGGGTGGATGAAAGAAGGTCAGACTGAAAGCCAGCTCATTCATGATTTTGTCAGCTTCACTTAAGCTAGGTCTCGCTTCAAGAAGTCTTCAAATTACTCAGCTAACAGTTACTTTGTTATAGACGGGACTGAACAGCTAATCCGTCAACAGCTATCTAGGAGAATGTGTGCTTATAAGAGGTTCAACCAAATTACAAAAAACATATTTTTATATTTACCACTAGTGGCCATTAGGCTTTGATATATCTTCTCTGCCACAACATGCCATGAATTGAATGGAATAAATCCATTGATTTACAGTTGGTGGTGGTAACATTCAAAGAGGCACAGTGCCAACAAACATGAAGACAAAGACAGCTAAATAGCAAACATAGATATAAACAATGCACAATTTAAGAAATTAAGAAGACCTACATATTCAAACTTTCTCACTGTCGTCTTGTCTTTTTGTGATGTATCACCTTATTGTAATAACCAGAGGAATTTTCTTAAATTTGCACAGCATTAGATACTTTTGATGCAACATTATCACAGCAATTATATAACAGCAGTTTCTTTCTAACTTACTTGTGACGCACTTATTTGTGTTGTTTGGATTATCCAGGAAATAGTGTCATACGTACATGGCATGGCGCTTTTGGTTTTCTTAAGACATTCAATTTTAACATTCAACTTTAAGAAAATCACAAATCAGAGGCTCTCTAGAAAGTTTCTCTTTCTGCACAGTGTCACATTAGAACATGCATTGTAGCTCAAACTCATTTAGACTTTTTCCGCTCTCTTTGACAGTCTTTGGTGTTGCTGTTCCATTTACTTTGGCTATGTGAATGTTGCATGTGGCCGCTCAGTAAGGACAGACTGTGACCTGAAGATATAACGGAGGTTTGTTTGAGCAGTGTTGACCTCAGCAGGTTTTTCACAACCAAAATAAAGTGGAATTTGAGCAGCTTAGCCAGCTTTGTGCTACAAAGTCAACTGAGTGCTTCATAGATTTTACATATATCTATTCAAAAGAGGACAAGTTTGATCTGCACACATGCTCCTTTTAAGTCATGTCCTCCTTTTGAATATACACCAACACAGTCATATTCAGGGATTCTCGAGCAAACAGCCTTTGACTGTTTCCTGCTGACCAGCTCTACTGGTGCAGTAAAGCTCCTTTCTTTATGGTGTGTCAACAGTAGCTGTTGTACAAGCGGAAAATGTTACTTGTTCACGTTTCTGCCCAGACATTTGCAGCCAGTTAAGAGATTAAAACCAGTGACCAGCTGGTCACAAGCCCACTTCTCAAGCTCTGAGGCCCTAATGGGATGCTGAGTGATTTGCAAAGATATGTCAGAGCACAACTTGCAACTGCAACCACAAAGACGTTAGTTTCAGCTGACTGAATTTCTTGACTGTGTTACCCTCAGTTCACATTTAACCAACATGTTAGAACTGACAGTCTCTTGTCTCTGTCCCTGTAAAGCTACAAAATGTTACTGGAAGAATTATGTAATTTTTTAGTAAGTGATCTAAAATAGTTACTACAGCTTGATTGAATTGTAATAGTGGGCAAATAATAAAGGCCTGTTAAACAAGGCAAGTGCCTCCATGACAGACAGCGTAGCAACCTTCTATGGAGAGATGGAGACTGACACAAGCAAACAAAAAGTCATGATCTATAAAGAATCCATTTAGTCAGCAAGGAAATCTGGTATGAATAATCTCCTTGGAAGAGGTACTCCGATACAGCTTCTACTTTGTGAAGGATGGCTTTACAAAATAGCTACATAAGAATGTGAAAACTCCTGTGTTGATTATGTATTTAGTATTTTGTCAATTGGCTCGTATTGAAGATGATATTTGGCTATACAGTACTGGGATTTCTCATGTTTCCTAAAGTAACTGTTGCACTCTAACTCAGCCTTAAATGACCTTTTGTTGGCTGCTGCTGACAGAAATCTCTAATAAGCATTAGCTGTGGTTTGTTAAGACACAAGTTAAGCAGTGACTTTAATGAATGTCACATGGCTGAGTGTTTCGGAGGAAGATCTGGCAGGGTGTATCTATGGCTGAAGCGTCTATCAAATAATCTTCAACATGATTTAGGGTTTCTGAGGAGCCTGGACCCATATTCCCGCTAAGGAGCAGTATTTATCAGTTGGACAGCTTCAAAGGCATAGAACAGTATGGTAATTCTGGCTGTGTTGTACATAATTCTAACTAATGGGGCCTTTTGAAGTAAAAGAAAATTTCAGAGAGCCAAAATACAATTGTGGGTGGAGGTTAAACCTTTCCCTTGTTTTAAAAATGCAATGTTACCATCGCTGTTCACAAACATCAGCTGAGGGGAGTTTCTAAGTATCTGGTGTGTTACCAAAATAAAATGACCAGACTCATAATTGTTTTTCAGTGTGTTTAACCCCAGTGGGGATCGCCACAGTGCTAACAGTTAATGAGTGAAGACTGTGGGGAAATCATTATATCTGCAAACGCCACACTTTCTCTCACACTCGCTCTCGCTCTCTCTCACACACACACACACACACACACACACACACACACACACACACACACTCACACTCACACTCACACTCACACACCCACACACCCCACACACCCCACACTCGCACTCACACTTACAACAACTACAGCCAAATGGAACATTTTTTAATAAGTAATTTGAGTGTGAATGTATTTTGGATGGTGTCTTCTGGCCAGTCAAGTCAAGTCAAGTCAGCTTTATTGTCAAATATGCTATATGCACAACATACAGCACAGATGAAATTTCAGTCCTCTCGGACCAACGGTGCAACAGGCAATAAAAATACATTTCTATAAATAGAAAAGACATAAAATAAACAATCAACAATTTAACATGACATAAAATAAACAATCAACAATCAACAAGACATAAAATAAACAATCAACAATTCAACAGACATAAAATCAACAATCAACAAGACATAAAATAAACAATCAACAAGACAAAATAAACAATCAAACATTTAACAGACATAAAATCAACAAGACATAAAATAAACAATCAACAATCAACAAGACAAAATAAACAATCAAACATTTAACAGACATAAAATAAACAACCAACAAGACATAAAATAAACAATCAACAATTTAACAGACATAAAATAAACAATCAACCATCAACAAAACAAAATAAACAATCAAACATTTAACAGACATAAAATCAACAATCAACAAGACATAAAATAAACAATCAACAATCAACAAGACAAAATAAACAATCAAACATTTAACAGACATAAAATAAACAACCAACAAGACATAAAATAAACAATCAACAATCAACAAGACAAAATAAACAATCAACAATTTAACAGACATAAAATCAACAATCAACAAGACATATAATAAACAATCAAACATTTAACAGACATAAAATAAACAATCAACAAGACATAAAATAAACAATCAGTCAATCAATCAGTCTTCTTGTCATTGTCATTATTAAGCTTTCCTGACCTTTGTCACTTTCATCAGCACATATATACACAGTTCATGAATACTATTGGTTGCTGTCTAATAAACACAAGTAAAAGAGATCCATGCTTTTGTTAGGCTGGTCTGGTATCACTTAATACTCTGTGTTAGTTTATCTTGAGGAAACACATAATCAAAAAGGTTGTATTGGTCACTGCAGGAGCTCCTGAAATAACTGAATATCCAAACTTAAAAGATGTTTTCAGGAATATATTTTTAAAAGATGACTGTGTGCTTTAAAAGTGGTCTTTCTGGTCAAAATTCTTTTAACGTTATGAAATGGAAACATTATCCAAACTTTCAAAATGTGTTTAAATCTTTAAATATCTATGTACTACCGCAAATTTGTTGGAGACAAAAACAATGAAGAGCTGAATATGTGAACCCCCCCTCATCTTGTTCACACAGAGAATGGTCATGACAATTAAACATGCCCTTTAATTTAATAAACAGCACTCATGGAAGCTCTTTTTAATTAAGAGCAGGCAGGGAATCTAAGAGATGTACAAAAGAACCCAATATTCAGTTTGGTGATCAGTTCTTTTGCTGGAGTTGCTTCCATCTACTGTGATGTGCCAGACTCCCATCTGGGTTTCATTCCTTCTCACACTGTTATTTAACTGAAAATAATGGTTTCCCATGTGCGTACAGCCTTCGCTGAAAGTAAATACAAAAAAAAAACAATATAAATTTGCGTTGGATGTAGTGTAATTATGAAACAAAACCTATTACTGGGTTGTAATAAATAGACTAATTAACACCTAATTTGGCAGCTAATAATGGAACACTAAATGATCAACATGCAGTCAGGTTGTCTAGTATGTTTCCTTCTGGTTGTTTTGGTTCTCAACGTTTTAGAGTCACAACCCCCCAGACTAATTAGGTCGGTGTTGGTCTTGGCCCCACTCATGTGTAACACAAGCTACCAAACTCACACAGGAAGACCATTGCTTGGCCTACAGACATAACAACTAATTCATGTTTTTTGGTTTATTGAAATAACAGCACCTTCACAGTCAACATGTCTGCTTAAGGCCTAAAAGCACAATAATACATAGAAATACATTCTCATATTACTGAAGTAACTGGGCCTGTTGACATGTATAAAAACAGAGTATATTGTATACTGTGTTTTTGAGTTCTTGTCCCCTGTGTTGAATGTCATTGTCATTGTTGACGACATCGCCAAGAGCTGCTTCCTGTCTTTCGTTCCATGCTGCTTGCCACAGTGTTATTTTATTTTATTCATCACAACCATTTGGCGTCCAATTCAACTTCAGAACTGACACACCATCTCTCCTGTTACAAAACAGCAAAACATCTATAAATAGTAAAATAAAAAATAAAAAATAAAAATAGAAAATTAGGGATGTCCGATTATATCGCCGATATTCACAAAAAAATTTAATATCAGGAATTATCGGTATCGGGTTTTTATAACCGATGTTTGTTCTGTAGGCTTCAGCATTTCCGAGCCTGCATGAACGCAGCATGGGACGTTTACCAGCGCGCTAGATGACGTATAACAACAACAACAACTACACGCTAGACTGGTTGGTTGCTAACCGTGGCTAACAAGCAAACAATTTAAAGCTGAATGATTTTAATATTAACACAAAATAAGTGCAATAGGCTGTTCCTTAACCAAACTAACAATTGGCTTAGAATTTACATTATCACTCCTTCAGGTGCATAATACAATTAAACACATTAACCAGAGAATGTCTAATAAGGGGAGAACTTCCACTCTTGGTACACTTCCGGCTTCTGAACTATTGCAGTTCCCCTCTGGTTCCATATGAGGGCGCTCACAGGATGAGTGCAGAATGAATGGCGGTCTATGGAGCTATACCCCTCAAAATCCACTTTTCTCAGGATATAATTTTTTGTCTAGTAATTTGAATGTTGCATTCGAAAGGGGATGCAAAGAAATTACACATTGCTGGGTGTTAGATTTTTTAGAGTCACTTATTTGCTTTAAAAAGTCTTTTAAAATGTCAATGATGTCATACACATCGTACGGCCAGAGATACTGCTTTACGGCAAGCCGTGAGTCACTTTGTGCTTCCGCGCTCTGCACTTCCTTTTCTCTCGAGGCATCGACAACACAGACATAACGATAGGCAGATACAAGTGCCAGTAACCCTAAAAACAGTTGCTGTGTTAAAAGAAAAAGAACTTGGGCGAAAAAATCCGCCTTAACATTCTGGTCCCGCTTCGGATGCCACGATGCCATCAAGCGGGATCTCTGGTCGTAATCAGTCCTTCACTGACCAATCAGCGTTCATTAGCAGAATGCTAGCGTGTTATGGGCAACAACAACTCGTCCTGTAAGAAATCGAAAGGACATAAGTACTCGTTCATTCAACTTTCGACCTATAACCCATGTTGAACTTGCAAAAACTACAATCAAATCTGAGATTTCTCAGAGACAAATTTAGCCGTCTAGCTCCATCTGCTCCCATTAATTTTGCACTCATGGGCGATCACCCCCAGTGGAACTCTGGTGGAACTGCAACCAAAATTCGGTACAATGGGACTTAATAGAGTGGCCAGGCTCTCCGTAGACGGGCTCTGCATTAAACAAAGCTAGTGCTTAGCTAGCGATTAGCGTTAGCGCTCTTTTCAGTATTAATACAATGAAAGTATGTTGTTCTCTTATTTTGCACAGACAGTGTTTACATTTGGAAAGCCATGTTGCATTTATGTATGCATCCAGTGCGGCATCACAATAAAATTAGGCATAATGTGTTAATTCCACAATAGGAGATATGTTATGTTGTTATCTAACAGTTTTGGTGTAAAAAGCCTGCATATATCGGTATCGGGTGAAATCGGTATCGGAAATTGAGAGTTGGACAATATTGGAATATTGGATATCGGCAGAAAAGCCAATATCGAGCATCCCTAAAAAAAAATTATATAGTAAAGGTTGTACTGTAGTGACACAGAACAAAATGGAGCATCGTACCATTGTATTAATTTAATTGAAACGAGAAATTACAAACAAATCACGGCAAACCCTTATTTTGTACCTTTACCATCAATCACATAATAACTAACCTCAAACTTACTATTTTATTTATTGCACTTGTTGCAAGCAGTGTCTAGCCTGGGAGCGAGCATTGCCTGATGGGCTTATTCAGGGAAAAATATATTTTGTGAACAGACAGCTATTGAACAACTTTTATTGCACTTAAATTCCCAAGTGTTCACATTTTCCTGCTTTTTTAATCCCTCAGCTAATTATGTGCCTTGCATGCTTTTGTGAATTTCTTAACTTTTCCTTAACTTGGAAGAAGACATACAGATGTTCTTTAATAAGCATGTTTGAGCATCTGATTTAATTCTGGTGCTGAAAGCCCTCTTGAGTTATGATATTACACCATTAGCCTATTGTTTGAGCCTTTGTTATTGTGATTATCTAAATATGAGTTTTACGCAACCTTGCATGTCTCAAAAAATACTACAATATGTTGGAGAATAGTAAACACACACAAACAACAAAATTAAGAAAATATCATGAATGCATTTAAATCTTTAAAAATATTAACCGCTCATTACGCACTCAGCTTTTACTGCTACTATTTTGCCAAGACTGTTACGACAGTTTTGGCTCATCATGCTGTTTTGATCAAGTGCTGTTTGGCACTTCTCCTCCTTCATGTCTCTGAATGTAGCAAACACTTTTGGCCTTGTCGATTGTGAACACTTCAGAGGGAACTATACAATACATCTCTTGTTAGGCTGATGACATTTTGTTGTATTTATGTAATTATGGCAAGCCCAATCCTTATAACTGACAAAGTTTTTGGTATCTTTTTTGGCTTCAAAGTTACCAAACCAAAGAATAGTTCTTGCAGTGTGAGCAGCCTGAAGTATATTCTTATAGGGTGGTATGACACCAACAAGTAAAAACAATGCTTCATGTGACACCTGTTGAATTAGAAGTTCAACTGCTGAAATGGTGCTAAAACAGAATACTAGGCTCCTTGCCATGGGGTTTGTCAAGAACTTTATTTAGGTTGTAGCCATTCACTTAACATAGTAAGTCATAATGTGCCTTCTCAAGTATCCGCTGTACACACTGTGTAGTGGACTGACTGCACAGTATGCACTGTTTATAGGCATAATTACATGTTGTATGTGGTTTATCCATTCAACAACTTATCTATGTTTGCTATTTATTGCTAGGATTTGTTGGCCATATATTTGTTTTCAACATGGGAGAAATTAAATAATTTACACTTCATTCTGGCTCTTCAAACACATCATTATTAGCTTGAATACCTTAAAGGCAGTCCAGCTTGTGACTAAGATCACTGAGTATGTGAAGGTTGTGATGAGCCAGCGCACCTGTTTTCTCTCATAATCAGAAAAATTTGCTTGTTAGGCTCCCCCTGTGGTTGTTTTTTTGTTTCTGAACTGTAAATATGAGTTTTAATTTTAACTGACAGTCCTCCAGTTGGAAAGAAATTTAAAAAAACAGGAGTGACCGAAGAATGGTGGAGTAAAGAGGGTCAAAGTGGAACCATACTATGAATTTATTCTTCTGCTCTTACTCTGGTGAGGGAAACATTTCCAGTCCCCTCCACTTCTGAAAAGAAACAACTGTACCAGGAAAAAATTAGGCTTCATTAGCTTCAACCAAAACATATTTTTGTTCCTTGTCTTATACCTTACATGTAATAGCTATACAATGAAACTTGATTGTATTCAACTACAAGACACATAAGGCTCAGCTGCTGTTTTGGAAAGAGGAAAAATGCTTTCTTTTTTGTTTTCAGTTAATTTTTTCTGACATTTCTCTGATGGCAAAAAAAGAGTGATCTCATTTTATACCCATTCAAATTGCTGCCAGGGAAAAACGGTTTGGTTTGAATAGAACCACTGTTCTCCTCTGTTCTGTCTTGCTAGACGTCTCTGCAGGGCTCAGGGGTGCTGGATCCAGAGCTACTTTTGTGGCTTTTGGTTCTGCTCCAAGGTTCAGTTAAGCGGTATTTCCCCCTTTTCCCCTTCTCTGTCTGATCTGTGCTGCAGACACATGCACAGTCTGTGTACACTCACTTTCACACATAATGCAAAGAGCAGCCATGTTGTCACACATGTTCCATCACTCTGTTGACACACACAACATCTTCGAAACACATTTTCTTTTGCACAACAGGGGCATTCACAGTTTCCTCACTGCTTCAGCTGAGAGGAGTGGCTGTTGGGGGGCAGAGTGAGAGAGAGCAAGCTGTCTGTCAGCATTACATCCAAGGCTGTAGGGCTCAGAAAGCTTTTGGCTTTCAGGAATAGCAACGGCAACATATTGCACCTTTGTAAACTCGCAAGGCACTCTGAAATTGTTCCTCTCATAAACAACTTCAAGCTTTAAATGATGAAATCATATCAGGTTCATTGGAAGGGCAAAAACTTAGCCTCCTCTTAAATTGTCTCACCTTTACACCTATTAAATAACCTGATGACGCAAGATGGTTTGTTACAAAGAACCAAATGGAAGGTCGTTGTTGGAAAGAGCAGGCACTTAAAAAAAATACTTGGCGGGTGATTGGATGAACCATCTGCCTATCACCATTTATAACGGGCGAACATCATCCAGTCGATCAATGAATCACATAATGTAGTCAAACTCGTACCAAAGTCAGTTGGGAGAAGAGCGAAAACATCTTTTCCATTGAGAAGAGCCTTTAGTGCCGTTCTTAGTGAACAGTATCTTCTTGCTGTGTCACACTTAGCGCCCACCCCTGTAGCTGCCAGTACTTCCTCAAAGGACTCTGATTGCTTCGGTACTGCTGTTATTTGATCACAAATGCACAAATGCGCAGATTAAATCAAGCAAGAGGGATTCTTGCTTGATTTTGTGATCTCGTGAGTCCAGCATCCTTGCAAGATTATCTATTAAATACCTCTTTTCTTGGACCTCCAAGCAATGCATAAGCACTCTCAACTGTTGTTCAATGTTTCATAGGTACCATTAGCAAAGCATTTGTGCAATAGTTCTGTAGCAAAAGTCATGAAATCTTTTACATTCATTATATTATGTAACAGTGTATGTGGAGTCACATTTGGCCAAGAGCAGCCAAAACATGCAATGACCATCTGTCCTGTGGAACTTACTATTAATCTATCACTAAAAGATGCAGATCACCATGATTCTGGTATTCCTCCAGTTCTGAAACTTATGTATTTCCCTCGGTCCCAATGAAACCCAAGTTGTTGCACAAGTTGGACATCTTCTCTGTGTCCATACAAGCATTATGCATGACCAGTCTTTGGGAAATGTCTTTTTATGATCATTGTGTGCAGCAATACTTGGCTTTGCAGGGACATTGCTATAATAAAGAAGTACCCTGGCACCGGACCTCCAGATCTCAATTCCCATCAAACTGTTCTCATCAAGTTTTTTCATCCTCCCACTGCTCCCACAGCCTACTGAGATTGTCTGTTTTACAGAACGTTGATTTAGTGCCTTTTTCACACCAGATGAAGAACACATGTAGAGGACTTTTGGTTCCTGTGTTCCTCTTTCCATGGCTTTTTAATGGAAAAGGAAAAACAGAGGACAATTCTTTTTTGTGCAAAAGGGTGCAATAATTTCGTCATCTATTTTGAAAAGGGAATAAATAAACAAAACCAAAGTTATTTGGACTGCTTCCTAAGAAACGCAACTGGGTGCCATATAAAATGCTTGCATCATTTTAAAATCCACTTTGATGTGTGATGCCAGGTGAGTGCGCCAGTAATGGATGACTTGGCTCAAAATAAATAATATTCTTCATATCTGCACATTTCTATCTCTCAACCCAAACTAAAAAAAGCTCTAAACTGGCATAACTTATAATCAGCTTCTTGTTGTACTGTAAGTAATTTGGTGTGGTTTTTTAAAGGAGAATCCTGATTCACATGGGAACCCTGTGCTCCTCCTCTCAATCCACTGAAATGTGCCTTATCAACACAAAAAATGTTTGCTCGCCAAACTGAACTCTTCAGTTCTGCTTAACAAACCCAAACACAATGCTTAATGCAACATGTATGTATGTATGTATGCGTGTGTGTGGGGGGGGCAACTACAAGTACCCGTTCCCTGGCTCACTGCAGCCTATCTTGGCTGCACCAATTGTTTTTGGATCTAAGTTATGCAAGTTCGTGAATTAAATCAAGTCCAAAGCAATTTTAAAGTAACCAGGACCAGCTTACTCTGTTCCATGCCAGCCCCACGGCTTTATTGATGCCAACCATCGGCAACTATTTCCTTGTTTGGCAATATCAGTGGGAGGACAAAAACTTCTACAGCACTCTTTTAAACCAAGCAGTCTGGAGCCTCTTGAAGTGATTAGGTAATATGCAACCTGACACTACTTTACTACGCAAAATGGAGCCTGATGGATTAAATGTGGTGCTGCAGGAGAGGAAGAGTTCTTGTAGACTTAAGGTCAGCTGCCACACTGATAAACACCAAAATGAGAATCTGAGAACACAGGATGAGGGGCAGGGGGTTGTTAGAGCCAGTAAGCAAAAAGATGACTGCAGGTCAGAACCCCATAAAACTTATTGTCTCTATGATGTTTCTATGAAAATACAGCCCTCTACTAGCTTACTTTCAAATATAATGTGATGGTGGACACATTTTGTTTCCTTCATGATGGTAGAAACTGACCCTGGGCCCCTAAGAACCATGAGTCTGGTGGGTGTTTGGCAGACATCTGCTGTTTATTTTTAATTAGTGCTGGTCTAAGAGGATGGAGGAGAAAGGTTACAACAGGTTTCAGTGAGAAGGAGCTTTGTCTGAACTCTAACTGGCTATTTGAGGCATTTTTAGGCATTCTAATGGTATTGCTCTAGGGATCACTGTCAGTCTGTGAATCGATTGGTCGGTACAACACTTAAACCCCTAAACTCCCTGCGTCTGCAGCATGTCTGCATCACAGAATATCTAGCCTTTTATTTTCAGTGCCCATGTTATCAGGTTAGAGCAGCCACACTGCAGCAGCAGAGCTTTACTATAGAGTTGAGGTCTGGCCTATTTTTTGTCCAGCAAAAATAGTAGACAGTGAAAAGGATCAGAAGCTCTAAATCCATCCTTTTATTATTTTATTTTATTTTATTTATCATAATGTATCATTGAGCAAACTGAATGTGGAAATATTGGGCTGGCAGCAGCAGATCCGAAGCAGGAACGGTTTCTGTGTGGACACCATAGGCATGCAAGCCGCAGCAGGTCAGCGAGGCAGCCATCACACACTGAAATTTTGTGCAGACATTCACGGTTCCCAGAACACGAATTATACCGACTTTGGTAAGATCCTGACATTTCTGTAGCGCTACCAGGAGGTTCACATTTGTGGTTTAATACTTTAGCCTTTGACCAAATATTTGCAAAACCATTGACATTCTCATCAGCAAGTGTTATCATGCTGACACATTAAACTAACATGGTGAGCACTGCTATAGCACCATGCCTAAATACAGTCTCACATAGCCACAAGCATGGCTGAAGACCTTTATTCTTGTTTTAAAATTCTACACCAGTGGTCTAAGTGAAGAGTACATGCAGCTGGGGTAAAAATACATGGTAGACAACATTACAGCCTATATGTTTCAGGCATATCACTCTGATCAGCACCATGTGGTTATGGTAACCTTATATATTGTTTCCATCTGTCCTTTATGTTCACAATATGTTTAGGCTGGCTATAGTTTTAATATTTCTGTTGTTTCTCAGTTCAAAGTTTTTCTTAGTCCAGGCTTCAAACATTATATATATTCCGGATTTCCTCCTTTTCCCCCATTCCTGAACCCAAAGACGTGCTGTGAGGGGACTTGCGGCATGATGGTGCACAGGGCATAGGGAATGCCTATTGCATCTGTTTTAAATTAAATTTCAACTCTAATCTGATTTGAAATTATTATCGGTTTACATCTAAGATACATAAACATGATCCTGTTTAACAAACCATTTCACTATTTTCTGTTCTTCTGAGAGAAGTCTTTGACAGTTAAAAGACAATGTGGGTCAGTGGCAGACACCTCCAGAAACCATCAGTCATCTTCAGTTATCAGCGCAGAGACAAATTTGCAGAAAAAGGCCCAGCCACGTCACTCCCAGCAGCATCAAACCCCAGACCCAGACAGCTGACATTGCTGGCAAGAAACTGAAAAAAAGGGATGCACACAATGATGCACAAAAAGGGACTTTCCACCCATCGGAGTGAGAACCAGCTGGGCCTGACGTCCCCACTGGGAAATTGGAGAGACAATGTCCAATAAATCAGGACAATGATTGGTTTCTTCGCAGATTGGTGGAATAAAAAGACAGATGGTCATCATTCTCAGAATCTTGCTAGATAACACATATGATTGTGTGATTATCTGGATCAAACTTGTCATCTTGATATGTTACCATTCACTGGCCGCATTTACATTATACACACAGGTATAAATGCTCATTTTTCATATTAGTCTCACAGCAGCACAGCTGGTAACTGTTTCCTGTGTTGCAGTGCAGAGAGCTTAGTTTGAAGCATGATGAGAATGAGAGAATGAGAACAAATAACCTCCTTCAGGGACCTTCATGAATCTTCTTCCCCAGAAGAGTTCATAAAGCTCATCTCAGAGGTGTTAACCTTCAGAGAAAAATAATTAATATTACCTAAAATTGAACCTAGAAGTGTTTAGCTCGGTACTGTATGTACTTACATTTTTGTTTCATGCACTTGTTCGTGTGTGTGTATGTGGGAAGCAATTTTTTTCCCCTTTACAGTTACAATAATCTGTTTTTGCTAAATAAGCAGTACCCGTTACTGAAAACACAACTGTGCAAGCACACTTTTAATCACACTTTTAATCACATTCAGTGCTTCTACAGAAAGCCATCACTATTTTTGTAACCATGTGAGAACAAACTTTGACAACAAACTAAGTAACTAATAGTCACATCCTGTTAACAGGACATCACAGAGAATGAAAAATGCATGGAAATAATTTGGTTATACTGTCTCATTAAGTAGTGTGTTCTTTGTGTATTTATGTGCATATGTATATGTACAGTGTGGCCTGTGTTGTGTGTATGTATGCATTAAGAATACAATTTTGAAAATAATATTTAAAAAATTGTGTTTTCTTTGTTGGAAAAAAGTAAAATCCAGGTGTTAGTTTTTGTTTCCCTCAATATCAGCAACTGTTCACCTGGTGTTTTATGGCAGTTTATGTAAATTTCTTCTAATTTTCAGTCTCTTTTTTTACCCTTTCATTACTTTCACACAATCTATATGGAGCTGGTCTTTCTCGTTGTGTGGTGTGAAACAGAAATGTGTCACTGTTTTTTTTAAAACTTTCCTTCCACTACCTGAATGCTTTCAGTCTGACAGCGTTGACAACTCAGGGCCACTGTCGCTGGGCGGATGGTAGTTTCAGCCCCCCTTTTTCGCTACTCTCTGCCCTCCAGGGTCCCAGTCGGCTGTTCTCATGTGTCATGCAAACACACACTCCGAGTATGTGCACATACACATAAATCCTGCATACAAACAGAATTGTGGGAATGCAAACACAAATCCACACACATTCTCTCTTTGTATGTTTTTCTCTCACACACAAGCACACAGATAGGCATCTGCATACAACCTATTAACCCCCCTGACAATAAATTCATGCAATCTTAAAATGGTAAGCCCTCCCTGCATTTTTTCCTACATGGAAAATAAAGAACAAGATTTTGTGCTTGCTTAACTAAATTGACTAAAATTTGCTATGGCTTGAGTCATTGTTTTCTAACAATATTTTATGTTCTTGTTATGAGGGTTATAATTTTTGTAGAGAAGAAAATGTGAGAAAACAGTCTAAATTCAAAGCTATTTAAAATTTGAGAAAATTCCCCAACATTAAATCAGACGGACAGAAATTCCCAATGGAAAAAAACAAGTCAGTGCGGCTTCATTTGATTACTCCTGTGGTTGAGATGTTCCACAGTGTCACAGCAACCAAGACACAACATATTAGTGGAGTGAAGATATACTTTTGAGAGACACTAGACACTACAGGTGGGTTCTACTTTACTGAGCCAATACTAACACAGACAGACACCAAGGAGGATCCCCTTTCTACTTTACACAGATTTGGCTTCTGTTTCTCCTCACGAGCCCCCGTTTTAGAGTTTTCCTTCCAAATGGAACAAAAAGAGAAGTGAGCGATCCAAAGGCCCTTACTGTAGCTGGCAGCGAGTGTGCAACAGGGATTAATTCTCAGTTATCCCATGAACTGAAAATAACCAAGCCTGCAAGCTGGCAAAATTGAAGCCGCTTGTCCTGTTTGCTGATTGGCGGTGATGCTGTAAAACTGTCAGCTCCGAGATGGAGAGACAACAGATCTTTGAAATTAAAACTGTATCGCTGTCTAAATGTGAAACCTCTGGGGTGTAATTTGTTATCCCGCTTTTTAGCAACTAGTAGCGGCGTGGCTCTAAGGACGGCGATGCCGGTCAGTTGGTCCACCAGTTTGGTCCAGACCAAAATATCCCTGTGACTAGTGTTTGGATAGCCCTGAAGATTTGTACAGACATTCATGGTCCCCAGAGGATGCGGCCCTCTGACGTCAGCACTTTGGTCAACTTTGGTTGTTTTAAAGTGCTTAACAAATAAAGTTGGATTGGATTGGATTGGTTGGTGATCCCGACAGTTCCTCTAGTGGCTCCATTATGTGCCACTAGACATTTTTGGTTTCATCGGAATGACTTTGGTGATCCCCCGATTGATGAATTGTAATAACTCTAGCGCCATCCTCACATCAACATTTCAATTTGTGTCAATGTTTTGACATACCCTTTAGCCACTGTTGTATTTTGTTTTTAGTGCCGATTAGCAAATGTTAGCATGCTAACATTCTTTCCATATCCATTACACAGTTTGATAACAGGAGGTAGGCCATTAGCCGAGAGCAGTACATCAATCTTGTTATTTGATGTGATCGTAAAGTATTGGTACTAGTCCAGATCCAACATTTGTTAGCAACACAGTAATTCAGGCCTTCATGTTGCTATCACCGTACACAAAGGAATCTCAATAACAATCAACTGCCAAACAGATGCACCCTGCAAAGTAAATGCCTTCTTGTCCAATAAATCTGTTCCCACTTTCTCTGAGCATGCTTTAATTCACATCTACCCAAAGCAACCATTGCATGTCCTCAGCTCACAATAATGTGAATGCAGAGTGTACCACTAAGGTCAGACTCTTTAAATACTTGAAGTTTGTTGGAACATCACTCAGAAAGGACCTCATCAAAGAGCGTCCATATCCGACCAGTTTGTGATAATGATCCAGCAGCTGCCTATTTAGACTCAGCTGCCGCCTGTCCCCGGCGACCACCCCGATGGGATGTGAGGCCTTGGGCTCTCTGTGCAACCTCTGAGGGCAGCCCCGTGGTATCAGGGCCCTGTAAGGGTCTGATGGGGGGGGTCACTCTTAAATCTTGCCATCTCCCGTCTGAATAGCTGAGAGGTTGCCCTGCTCTGACGGGATCAAGAGACAGGCTTGCTGTGAGTGCTGGCCATGCTGTGGCCTTTCATTAATGTACTGCCATCTGAGAGCAGCTGTGTGAAGAGAGCCTGTTGCTGAGCAGATAAAGACAGTTCAACGTGAGAGTGGGAGGGGGTGTGAGAATAAACACTGAACAAAGGTTGGGCTTTTGGCTTTGATGGTTGTGATGTATGAATAACTGTAGCAGTGGTGGTCTTATCTGAAGTGGGACTCTGTGTGTGACACACTGCTGACCCCCCTATCTTGTTTAAAATGGAGGCTGAGCAGGCACACTTGCCATTCTGAAACATTTACAACATTCCTCACTGTCCTCAAGTGCAGAGATTTACGTCTCAAACAACAGTCAGCCCGTGTCCAAAAGTAGCCTGGCTGCATACTCTGCACAGAGCAGCTTTAACACAAAGGTCTGACAACATGCCCGTTAACTCCTCACACATGACAGGATGTGGCTCTTTTATTTTTTTTATATGACCCATAACAAGAAGTTATTCATCTTTGCCCAGTGAGGAGAACAAAAATATAGTCATGGATAGTGACACCTCCAGCGCACCGATCAGCACACTTGAAGGCTGAAGAGATAATGTACCCATCAGTCAAAGTGACACTGCCATCCCAGGAGACAGGTTATTCAAGGACTATCCAAATCACAGACACTATCCTTAACAAACAGAAGTGGCTTTTGGATCACCCTTCCCATCCACGAGTTCTACTCTATTTTTTTCAGTCTTCATTTTGTGTGAATTTATTCAGAGACTTGGCACTACTCAGCCTGTAACTGTGCACTGCCTTGCTGACACCTCCCTAAAAATAGTGCCCACTAATCCTCAAGTCCCCACTGAGAAGTACTACACATTACCAGGGACTGACTAGATCGACTGCGCCCAAAGCTACCAGAAGATTGTAAATTTTGAATAAATCTCTGAAGCTTTATTATATAGACATTTAGATTTGCATGTGAGCAATTTCAATGTTGACACACTGCCAAATCAAACTTAAGAGCAGGAATGAATCCAGATCAGTGTTATATGCTCTTGATCACCCCCATGCTGCAGTGCGGCACCCTCTGGTGGGGTTGATGAATACAGCTTTTAACAGCAGACCCGTGGACAACTGCAGTAGCAACATGTTGAACCAGTGAGATCATGTTGTCCAAACGTACACTTAAGAGTTCGGCAGGAGTTTACATCTTTCTCAAGGAAGTTTGGAAAGCCAACTGGCTGTATATGAGGTGATGTCTTTGTAATTGTTCTGGAAAAGATTTCATAGCAGTGACACAGTCAAAAGACTAAGTTTGCCAGCATTTGGCTGACTGAGGAATAATTGGTGGGAATAATAGAATTGTATGAATAAAACTGCTTAGAATGAAAAGTGGCATTTTCCTCATGTTTGTAGCTTGAAAAATACAGTTCTCACTTACTTTTAAATCTCAGTCACAAGCATGCTGGGTCTCCTTAATGATGAATCTTAGCCATTTCCTTCTTTGGGTTTCTGTTTCATTTTGGTGAAAGCATTAATCCACAAGATAGTTTTTCTTTTTTTTTTTAAATAGAGTTCGGATGCATTGCTCAGAGCTTTCCACTGCATGGTGATCAAATCTTATGTATGTAAGCCCACTGGGAGGTAAGAAGGATATCTGTGCATCACAGGTTCAAGTTAACAAACTGTAGTCCATCCCTGCACTGGGCTCCACCACAGTTACATTTCACAAGTGACTACAAGTCATTTAAATCACGTAAGTTCTACATGGTAATCTCTGTGGCCTGTCTTAGCGTTTGATAGAGTGGGACATAAATCGTGTTTGTAATGTACTTCAGCTGCCTAGAAGGCTGAAAACAGAGTGCCAGGCCTCCCACTGGCCACCTGAATATAGCGTGAGGGGGGCAGCAGATAGAGTGGCATGTACCCCCTGCAGGGATTTTGTAAAAGGAGACCCAAACTGAAATGGACAGCTGAGCCAACTCACATGCCTTGTACATCAACTGCAAGGCCCTCTGGTACCGTCTCTGAATCTGTCTTCCTGTGGTTAGTGTGCGCTCCATCTTTCGCGAATTTCAGTGGGAATTGGTATTTCCCCTCCAAAGTCAAAATACTTTTCAGCCTCAGGAGTAAACAAGCGAAAATCAAGCCCAAATGATGATCAGTTTCTGTGCCTGTTTCTCTTTCCATAAATAATCCCAGAATTAATCAAATCTCAAGTCATTCACAACAAATAGATGAAGAGACCACAGACTGGACAGCATGTCTTTAATAAGACTTAAGATACTCCCACTGACCTTGTAACGCACATCAAAATAATAATAGCATTTACACGCACCAGCATTTCAAATACAGATGAGTTCATGGCATCTCAATGCAAATGAGAGAAAACTGAGTCATGCTCACACGTGAAATAAACAGCTTTAACTGTTAAATAGTGGAGGAAATCCCTAGTTTGTAGGGATCTGACCTTAGATGACTTCTATTTTCTTAATTGTCAAGGTTGCACACTCATTACATCCAGTTCTGCATACAATCATAGCTGAGACAGACAGTATGTTTACACACAGTAAGAAGCTGTTGCATGTGAGCTTACATTTCAAATCTCTTTCCAGATTTCTCAGTTTAACTTTACAAAAACTGTTACAGGTAGCTTTATACAGACCAGGATGTATAATACCTGGGGTTCACTTAGAAGGTCTACTCAGAGCAAAGTAGCATAAAATGACTCCCTTTCATACAACGTTAATCTACAGGCCCATCCCTCCTTTGTCTGTCACACAGTTAATTTACATTATTCACAAAAATGTACCCAGTCTTTTATATTTCTCTTTCAGTTAAATAACTAAAGAACAAAGAAAACAAACACTTCAGCTTATTGTAATAATTACTCAGCCGTACGGTAATGTACAAAGGATGATACTGTCGAGTATTAAGGTGCATGGAATCGGTGCCACAAAGATCTTAACAAATGTTAACACTGATGCATCTGTGTTGCACACAGTAACACCTTCCATCCCGTTTTGTCTTTTGCTTTTGTCCTGATGCTTGGTCGTCATCTTCTGTGGCCCATTTCATCTTCAGAGAGAAGCATGTTTGCTATTAGGGGCTTAGAAAAGGTTGTTGATTGGCACAGGTCACCGGGCTCCCCATGCGAGCCTTGGCAGGGCTGGGAAAGGTCTGTGGGCTAAGGCGACGAGCACTTCAACACTGGAACATGTCACAGGACCTCTGTGAGAGGGGCAGGGGAGCAAAAGGGTTAAGGGTTAAGGGTCAGCAGCCATTGAGGATTAATCAACACATGCGAACAGACAAAACAGGGTCACCCTCTTTAATGTGTAATAATAACATGGTCCGTAAACCTCTGACCCGGTGACAATACTTAAGATGTTGAACTTGTTGCAGAACCCATAAAACTTAACTGTGTTGTGTACACAAGGGGGGGGGAGGGGTGTAACGGAAAGGCCTCGACTCAAGTAGAAGACATTTTATAGTAAAATGCAGCCAACAAGTTGGTAATTGATGTTACACTGAACTACTTGACTGACAACGCCACATGAGAGGCGAAGGAGAGCCAGGCTCTCAACGAACTGGAAAGTTCAAATAAACCCTGGAAGTATGCCTCAAAATAAACTGACCTCCTATGATATTACACTGTAACATTCAATCAGTCTCGCATATCAATATTCCCAATTGTAGCTCTCATCATAAAAGGTCCTGCCAAGTCGAACACGTCTCAAGTATCCAGATTTACAAGAGTAAAAATGAGGAAAGAGAGTGTTTACTTTTTACATGACTACTGAGTTAAAGGCAAGAGGAGTGCGAAGATAAAAGAAGTATTCATTAAAATGTGATTTTGGGGAAATACGTCAGAGCGCTAGCAAAGGTAGTCGTCCTCTGTTTGCTTTACGTAGTATTTATGACCTCTGGCTTGTCTTCAGGCTATCGGGTGAAGGGTGGAAGGTGAAAGTAGGGTGCTGCTGACGTTGATGTGGGGAGAGGACGGAGTGTTTAATTGCTTTCGGGGTCCTGTTCCTAAACTCTGGCAGGAAAGTACTTGTGGATAGGGTCTCCTCATCGCCTTGGCCATTCTAGGAATTCCTCACTGGGTGTAGGCCCAAATCCGTGGGGCTGCTGAATAAAAGCTGTCATCGGTATAAAGATACCCCGCTTCTCTTCACCTTACACTATCTCTGCCATATCCCATCTCCACCCCTTTTATGAGTGTAAGCGTGGAGTCTCCATGCCACACCATCCTCTCCTCAGGGGGTACTCACTCCCACCACGTGATACAGGTTCGGGTTTGTGGTCGGTGCCAAGAACAACAGCACTAACTATGGTACTTTGTACTGCAGTCTTTATTGGGTAATGTGAACTTGGCCAAGTGTAAAACTAGATCAGTTTAAATAAGCACACAAGACCGTTGCAAATTAACTACGGCTCTGTCTGCTGCTACTTTTTATTAGAAACAGACGAGAAAACCAAAGCAATTGGAACATTGACGGTCCTGGCTTAACCATATCCTGGTCAAATGGTTGTTTGGCTACTAATATTTAGGATTCTGTCTGTAATTGGGTGTTATCTTTGAGTTTAATCTTTTCTTTTATCTTTGTTTTTGTGAATTT
The DNA here is from genome assembly GCF_905237075.1 of Dicentrarchus labrax. Lineage (NCBI taxonomy): Eukaryota > Metazoa > Chordata > Actinopteri > Moronidae > Dicentrarchus > Dicentrarchus labrax. The sequence goes on along the minus strand of NW_026136707.1, from coordinate 7,257,974 downwards.
CCCCCTCAGGGGATTAATAAAGCGATGTCTTCCGTTTTCTCAAACCTTAGGCTAAACCCAAGATTTGGCCCTTTCTAAACTATACCAAACTATAAAAAGGATTTCTTTGAGACTGCTAAAAGCCCTTCATTCACAGCTTAGAAACTAATGTTCCTCAAGTACAGTGAAAATGCTGTTGCAAGACTTTTAACTAATAAGAAACAAGGGCATATTATACCTATATCAGGTAAAGGATAGTTCTGCATTGTATTTTCAAGTAAGTAAATCAGTTAATTTGGGTAGTAAGATAAGAAGATTGATACCAAAAGACTGGTTTCTGTCTGCTTCCAGTCTTTATGCTAAGCTAGGTTTATCACCTGATGGCTATAGCTTCATATTCATTGTCCAGATATGAGAGTGGAGTCTCCACATCCTTCCACCAACTCACATCATTAACCTTCTTAATTCTTATCCTTCCTTTCTACTCCTTTATATTTTTGTTGTTAATTGTTGTTCTTACTTTAGGTCTGAGGCTTTGTGTGCTGTAAAGCAGTTTGTAACTCTGTACCTGCAACATGCTGAGGCTTCATAGGGCCTGCCTTTTTCATGAATGAATCCTCACTCTCAAATGTGAGGATCGGCTCGGTGGCCATGCTGGTCTCAGACTTATCCCGTGCTCCATTGGTAGTGTTGCCGTGATTCGTGAGATGGATGATATCACCGAAGTGGGCAGTGTCTCCTTTAGTGGATAGACCATTTTCATGTCTTGGAGGCTGGACCCCATTGACCACTTGGACTGAGGGGCTGCTAGAGAGGGGAGACACATAGCAGAATATGGATATAATTATGACGGGTCAGAGTGACTCATACAATAAATGAGGCATTCCACCACCGTCCAATTACAGGAGTCTTTTAAAATCTACTCCAAGAAACGTGTTCAAATACAAAGAGTAAACATTTCAAGAAACCAGATCATTCTCCCAGTATGTCAGTTGTTTACTGTGGGCCTGAATTGTGTGGCTCCTTGTGTTTTCCGCTGAGGTTTACAACAGCAACATTCAACTCCTGGCTTATTTTTCTGGCACACAAGTTTTACACTGTTCATGGTGGTCTTGCATCAATATAAGCACAAAGGAACTTTCAAATACATTTTTTACCTTTCTTTGACATTGGTCTGTCCATTTTCTGTAATGTTATTGGGCAGGTTGGCCTCAGGCTTTGGCTGATATTCAGTAGATGCTAGAGGAAACAAAGTATAACAGCCATTTATCCAGTCAGTGTAAACCATGGACACCAACATGATCACACACATTCAACATCCGAACATACCCTCCATGATCAACCACAGGGTGAAAAACACCATTAATGATCAAATAATAATTAATTAATAATATAATTTAATAGGTATCGGGATGGAAAGGGATGCTAAATTTTCAAAGGGCAACTTGCCTAGTCCAGATCCCCCTAACTCAGCTCTGCTGAGGACATTGCTGTGGTTGAGACAGATCTCCACACCCCTGACTAGAATGGAGGCACGCCTGCCAGGCCTCCGACCACATCAGTGGCTGGCTAATGTCTTCCTGCACTGGGGAACTTTGCCACAAACAGCATATCTCCAAGACCACATTGATCTCCTTCATCTACTGTACATGACGTGGAAGCTTAGACAAAGAGGGTGTTCAAGTTATATGCTTCTTAAAATAGTTGTGTTACAACAGAATTTTTCCACAATTAGAAGTTGTGGGAAGAGTGGATAAGAGTAAGGCCTTTGCTACATAACGTGTCCTTAAATTATTACTTGTGTCAAAAGTAAATGTCTGATAACTGTTGCAGGCTGAGCCCACTTTTCCTCTCTAACTCCCTCAGTCCCACAGCTTGGACAACAAGCAAGCACACATGGGTCCTGTTGTACAGAGAAGAAGAACTCAAACTGCAGCTGTACAGGATATGAGACAGAGTTATTATCATATAACCCTTTTACACAAAATGCTCCGATGTGAAGCTGACTCATGGAAAATGAGGACAAACTACAACAAATATCTGTGTTTTGTTTTTTCTACCATATGGAAGAGGTATAAGAAGAAGAGGAGAGATCAGCCTAAAGGTGGTATTAAAAGTAAAATGAGTTAATCTACAATAAAATGAGTCAGACACTGACTAAAATGTACTATGTAGCTCATGTGGATTTGCTAATTAAAGATGTAAGAATCCACTTCTAAGTGGATTCCTGAAGCCAGCTGGGCACAAAGCATCCACTTTGTTTTAAGTGGATAACACAGATAACACATTAATGGTAGGTTAGGTAAGACAGTTACCCCGTCAATGATTCCTAGATTAAAGGCTTGTAGTGTTTAATGATTTTCATCCATCACTTGAGAGTGCTTTGTAAGAGGCAGCCTAGTTCAGACTGATGTTCAGCTTACCTTTACTGCTCTCTGCCTCCTTGTCATTGACGTGTGCAAGAGGGGAGGACTTTGTCTCTTTCTGTGAAGAACAGAGATGTTTTCAGTCATTTTTAATTGTAAAGTTAAAGGTTTGGCATGTTGGTTGGGTTAAAACTGAACAGTACCTTGTCGCCTCCATCTGTTTTGCGTGTCCTCTTCATGATCTCCTCCAGACGCTGAGAAAGAAAGAAAGGAATAAGAACAAGGAGAATGCCACATGTTTGTATACTTTCTATGCCAACACAGTGAAGGATCAGAACAGATGTGTTTATATAGTTAAGAAATAAAGGTTTCGCTTTTCATAACAGCAATCAAATGTGGAAGTCATTAATATGACATCTGCAAGAAAATAGCATTATTAAACTTTAGTTTAAAATGGGTTAGGTTTAGTGGGCTAGACTGAGCCCACACACCTTGTTAGACTTAGGTTTTACATTTTGCTGTTCTTTGCTTCTCTTCACCAGTGAAAAAGGATTTCCTGTCTCTTGTATCTAAGGCTGTTATGCTTGAGGTGAATGCAGAGTCGAGCTGAGGCCCTTATGTCTCCAGGTTGAGTGCTGTGTCAATAGTGATGAAGCAGCACTTGTGTATTCAGCTGGAACACCAGCGTAGGATGGTCGAACAGTGAACAGTAGAATAGAGGAAACACAGCAAGTCTGGACTATACAGCACTAATATGCAAACAATTTTGTGAGGCTAATTTGTATGCATAGAAGGCAGAAAAAACAACCTTCATTTTAAGGACACAGCTAGATGGAGACAGCGGGACGATAACTGCAGCTGCCACTCATAAAAAGTGAAGCCCTTTTAAGATCCAAAATTATTCATGGACAGCTCACACACTCATGGCTTTGGCATCTAGTCTGGCTGCAAAACCTCTGCCTCTAGATTAAAGATTCCTGTGTGTCTTATATGTTGCTTTGTTGCTCTTCATTATACTTTCAACCACCTTTGCTTGCTGATCACAAATTCCACTTTGTTGAGGTTTAACAACAGTGGGCCAGTCAGTTTTGGTAGAAGTCAGTCACTAACAGTGTGTTGTGCAGTGTAACTAAAAAGCAAGACTTTGGGGCAGAGGACATGGTGTTCTTGTGGGCTAATTCGAGGAAGGAGCCAGGCTTGGGTTGGCTGAGCCAGACCTGGCACGCCTAAATAAGAGCCTTTGACACATGGAGAGAAGATGAGGAGAGGGAAAGAAAGGCTTAGCTAGCATACAGAGGCATGAGCTTACTGTAGATGTGGGTGGTGTACTTGTGTAGATGGCCATTGTCACAGAACACAAACACACGCATGTATAAAGATCAGCACAAATCCACACACAGATGACTGGCACAGAAAGGTCTCCATTATTAGTGTTTATATATAGCTTCATGCTCACACACAGTCTAAGCCCTATTGAATCATGGCATGCAGACAGCCAATCCAGGATAAGCCAAAAACATCATTCATCTTGGTTTCAGGGACTCAACTTTCAAGCCTGCTTTTGTCATGTCAAACGGCAAACCACAGTGAACATACCCCAGAACATAATACCTCCAGTGAGGGAGGAGAGCTTATTGTAACCTGACTACAAAATTAAATTTGTGTTACTCTGAGATGTATGCAGTTGATAGGACAGCCAGGACTTTTACTCCTTTCAATCAATCACTTTAGAGCTTTTTAAAAGAGCCAGTGTGGAAGATTTAGTGGCATCTAGTGGTGAAGTTTCAGATTGCAACTAACTGAACACCACTGGCGTCTATATTGGATGACCTGGGAATGAGAACAGGCTGTGAATTGTGTCGGAGAAACTACAACGTCTGGTTTATCCATTCAGGGCTACTGTAGAAAAATAGTGGTTCAACATGGTGGCCTGCACAGAATGCGATCTGCAGAAAAGACGGCTTACTCTAAGGTAATAAAAACACGATTTCTACATACAGGTGATTAAACACTAATGAAAACATACCAATCAATATTATATTGTGACATTTCTGCCATTATATCCTCCTAAATGTTACACACTGGACCTTTTAAGGTTGTTTTCTTTCCAAAAACATCTATGTAAAGATTTTCAACTTTCTTTATGGTCTATCAAGAAAGAACTGTAAATGAAATTTCTACTTCAATTATTTAAAAAATTTGCATTTCCATTGTGAAATTGTGACATTAAAACCTGTCTGAAAGAACAATGATGCAAGGACAGATGTGTTGCCCTACCCTTTTCCTCTCCAGCCTTTCCTGCTCCTCCTTCTGGAAGTGTTTCTCCCTCTCCAGACGCTGCTTCTCCGCCTCCTCCCGGGCTTTAGCTTCAGCCTCTTCTTTCTGAAACACACACAGGCGAGAATCCAACCACAATTTTAATGCAGAAGGGGGAAAAAAACTCAGCCAAAATAACATGCCTTTTACGTAACAAGGGTGTGGTTGCTCACTGCAATTATTGTTTACAGCCACAAAAGGGATATTTTCCTGTACCTTTGAGCCAAATAGATCTATTTTCAACATTTACAGCCTCGTGAGGATCACTCAAAGTGAAATACAATACTTTTCCTTTGCATAATTATATTGGATCGTGTTTAACCACATATTCCACTTTTGTGAAAGACCACAAGGGGGTGGCAAAGCGTATGTGCTGGATAACAGACCTTTCCAGAGATAGGACAGTGCCAGTGCTGATCATGTTACAGGTCTACACGACAAACAAATACTCTATTGAACAGCCACATTTCATGTTTCATTGGATCTGTGTTTCTACTAATAAAGCATCCTTCTCCTCTGCTTCTCCCCAGCAACATCGCCAAATACAGGAGGAGTCAATATTGCTCGTAATGGATGTTTGACCAACTGAAAAGTAAAAAGGGCATATTGACTGTAGCTACCGGCCCACCAGTTCGGATTAATATTTGCTTAAGAACAACAACATCCCACTAATGTAGAAAATACTGGACCTGAAAAAAATACTGAAAAAAAGGTCCGTGTGAGGTGAGCAGCTGAGCTGAAACAATAAACAAGTGGCACTGAAAAACAGAAGATAGGACAGAGTGATAAGTTTGTGGTGTGATGGGCAAAGTGCCTGGGAATGATGTGAGGATACAGTGAGTGTGTCTTGACCTTTACTCGAAAGGCAGTTATAACTGTCACCTGGTGTTTGATGGTGTTTGTCCTTTCATCCTTATCTGACTAACCAGACCAGTCCACTGCACCACATTAACGCCCAACCTCACTAACAACTTCCATTTTAGGTGCTTTCTCTGCACGCTGGGTGATAACAGTGAGTATACCTGTTTTTGCAGGCGGAGGTTCTCCTCCTGCTCGGCTTTGGCTCTCTCCTGAGCCTCCTTCTCCTCCTGCAGGCGCTGGGCTTCGTCCCTCCTCCGCTGTTCCTCAGCCATGGCACGAGCCTCTTCCTCCCTGCATCGCCTCTCCTCCGCCTCCCTCGCTATTCGCTCCTCTCTCAGGATCCTAAAATTAGAGTTTGGGCATAAGGCTGAGGATAAGCGTTTTCTACAAAATCTTATGCCAAAAACTGAATGTGGTAAACAATTTAAAATATAAGTGATTCTATTGATAGGACATTTCCTCTTTAGTTTACGCTATCTCTGTTGAGTTTACATTGAAGCACAAGCAACAAGGAACCAAACTATTCAAGGAAATGGAAACAATAACAACTACGATTGCCAACAAGCGATCACAAGCGACTTGATGTGGTTACAATCAGCCAACAAGACTATCAAATGTGTAATGCTTGCACACACGGGCAGTGTTGAATGAGGTCTCATTCATTCATAATGTATGGAGCCTTCCTGTTTAGTTTTACTCATGTCTTTTTCATTTATTTCATTGGAAATAGCTAAATGTCATTTTGTAACATAAAGCTACAGCAGCATATTCTGCACTAACCTACACTAATTCTTTATATCTGATGGTGACAATGCAAATTTTAATACTGGTTCTTGTCGACTATATGACCTTCTGTACAATTATTGAGATGACTGACGGAGAAAGAAAGTAATAGTATAGTTATTAGTTAAAAGACCAAACCCCTAAGTGGGAGCTCCGCTTGGGAATTACTGTCATTCAGCATGGACACAGACATGTTTAAAACTCCTTTTTTCTCTCGCACAGTGAAAAAACATGACAGATCTTTGACTATGCAAGGTCAACACTGTGCTGACCCTCTGTGGTTGTGTTTTGAGGCATATTAAAACCCACTGACTTCTCCTTTTCCTCCTGTTCGCGGCGCTCCTGCTCATCCTTCTCCCTCTGCTCTCGGGCCTGTCGCCGTTTCTCTGCCAGGATGCGAGCCGCTTCTTCTGGGTCGTTGGTGCCTGCCATGGGCTTGGCTGATGGAGAGGGTGCAGGTGATGCTGCAGGGACAGACGGAGCAGAGTGGACTGGCTCAGGTGAGGGGGAGGCTGCAGTGGTTGTGACTAGCGTGCTCGGTGCATTGGTTGAGGAAGCGGCTGAGGATACTGCGATGGCAGGTACCACGGGGGAACCTAAAATAGTGATAACACGTGTCACAGAAGAGACAATAGTGCACAGATCTTGGGCTGTGTAACTTAATAAAAACCTTTTAATGCAATTATTTATGCTTCCCTGCAAGTAACGACTTTTTAAAGTGGTGCCTATTGATCATTATTAACAACATGTTCAACCACAGCTTTTTCTCTTCACATGCACTGGGAAACATTCTGTCCCCAGCAACTGGATATTGTAAACAGCCATAGCTTCAGCCTAAGAACTTGGTAATTACATAATTAAGGCTGATTGGTACAGCCTCTTAGTGCTCTGTGTAAGCAGGCACAGACAATGCAGCTGTGTGTGGCTCACTAAATACATTCCCTTTGTTTTCATGGCTAATTAAATCTGATGGTAATCTCTGCCTATTGCTTCTTGAAAGAAATACAGACTTTCCAGAGGCTCATTTGTTTTTTCCATTAAATCCATTCTCGTGGCAAGTCACAGGAAAAGACAGAGCCAGACAGTGAAGAACTCATGAATCTCTAAAACATTATTGAAAAAAATACAGTATGACTAAGCCGTGGGGGGAAGCTACCCAAAATCCAGATGTGCTATATCGTAGCATTGTACAAATAAGACAGTCGATCACTGGGATGAGAAATTGCATCAAAATGCTGATTATTGTGCAGTATATAGTATAAAAAGAAGAAAGAAAACTCAAGGTCCACTTACTGTCTTGTTCCACAGTCATCACATGACCTAATTATTGAACTCACTTTTTCACACTTAGTTTATGTCAACTGAGCAAACTCAATCTACTGATGAAGCTTGTGAGGTGCAGTTGAAAGCTCTGGCAAAAGCTTGTAATTAGATCTTGAATTAAGATATTTTTTGTCAAACTACTTTTCCCAAGGTTAAGCAGGAACTTGCTCTTATTTGTACTATTTTTATACCTGGAACAGTTCCTGAGTGTAGGGAGTTTTCTGTGATGGAAACGCCCTATGAAACTATGAACAGACAGTCTAGACTAATGCTCGTTGAGCTTTTCAAGCCAGTACAGTCCAGTCAGGAAAAATCACCATTAAAAACTGTTTTTTGTACTCACTCTTTCTCTCCTCAGGGGTAGCGGGCCTGCGAGGTTCCTTCACTCTTTCAAGTGTAACAGGGGAGGAGGTGCGGTGGTCTATCCTGGCAGGGGTCCTGGCTCTTTTGGGCCGACCTTTAGGAGTCGACGGGCTTCCACGTGCGGATGGAGGCTTGGGGGAGGCAGCAGGGCTGGGAGAGGCTGTCCTGCCCTTAGGCGTGGCTGGGGATGATGGCCGTTGTCTTGATAAAGGACTGGGACTGGAACAAAAGAAATACAGGTGTAAAATATGAGACTAATGTGAAACTATGTATATTTACACCAAGTTGGACATATTATTCTTTCAGACCTGGGCTGGAATGTTTAAAATGGCACATGTCCTAAAGAAACCTTACTTTAGCAAACAGGTTCACGGCAGACAAAGCACTCAAACATTGCATCACCCTTAAAGTGCATTATCAGTCAGCATCCCAGCTACACACAGGCAATGCAACACTTGAAGGGAAACATCCATTATGCTGAGGCAGAAGTTTTCTTTCCTCTAGGCCTCTGGCGCTGACAGCTCTGCCAAGCTCTGTTGCCTTTTTGTTGAGTCAAAATAACTTTTTTTCTCCTATTCCATCCCCTCTGTCATGGATGTCATTTATTTCAGTGGCCTGGGGATAAGAGAGGAAGTGACCACTCATCCTGGGATATTTCTCTCAGTGCCTTCACTCAAACAGAGCCTGACATATGCAGTCATTATAATGCAGACGTTAACATGGTCGCTCTGGCTAACCCATCTGCTGACCAGAAACAAACTGTGGGTCAAGGGGATGTAAGGTTAACCTTGTTTCCAATTCTGTTTTAGTGACCATGTCTGTATAAATATCAAAAACACAGCTATGTATTCAGCCTTGGCCTCCATGATTTAAGACTACAAATAACAATTATTTGCATGATTGATCAACCTTCCCATTAGCTTCACAACTGATCATTTTGTACTGTATAGAAAATGCCCATTATAATTTCCATTAATCTACGATTGATAGAAGATGGAGATCTTCAATCGTCTTGTTTCATATAATCAACATTACAAAATAGAGATATTTGCTTAACAAATAGGTAGAAGAGCAGCAAATCATCACACGTGAGAAGCTGGAACTAGAAATAAATATTTAATTGAAGATTTTGAAATGATTAATTGCTTTTCAAAATAGTTTCTGATTAATTTACTGTCAACAGATTTAGTTAACAGATTAATCAACTAAGTCTTTCAGCTCTACTGTGCTTAAATCTAGAGCTTGTACGACACGATAAACTGATGACTGACAATCATTTGCTTTTTATAATTGACTGCAAAATTCTTGTAAAATGGATAGCCTTTGGTTTTGGACTCTGTTTTTTTACATTTGTACACTAAATTTTTAACTGCTTAACTGAAAAAAACATACTTTCTAAATTAATTAATTGGTTATGAAAATAATTGTATGTTGCAGCCATAAAAATATTAATTGTCCATAGGGTGAAAAATAGGGTGAGTGACTAACAGCAGTAGCTGTAATGGCTCATAGGCTTTGTTAAATGTGTAAACATGACAATTTATCATCATAAATAGAGGTCTGGTAGATGAAATTAGTAACCAGGTTGGTGGTAAATATGACACAAGTAAGGAAAAAGGTAACCAAAATGAACCTACAGATTATAAACCGAACTGAATTGGAAGTAAAAATAAATATGCATGTATGTTTTACCTTGGATCAGCTCTGTGTCTCATGCTTGGTAGAGACTGTCTCTTCTTAAGCACCTTTTCCTTAGTGATGGCACTTTTCTCCTTCTCATTCTCCCGTTCCTTGTCTTTCTTTTCTTTCTTGTTTTTGTCCATCTGTATGACATGAGGATGAAAAAACGTTAACATTTTCAGACAAAATTCAACAAAATATAAATTTTTCATGTGCATTTAAAAAATAACTAATAAAAACTGAAAATAAGAAAAGTGCACTGCAGGTCGTTATACAACGAGCAAAACATGGGCTCTTTTCCTGCACTCTATTTGTGAAAGTTTGTCAATAACAGTACAACAGTCAGGTGAATGGTAAACCCACACAATCAGCTGTTAGGAATTTCAGGGCTGTTTAGTTGTGCTCTTTTTGTGGAAAACGGCTTACTTATTATTACATACGTTTCTTGATGTCTAGCCTTGTTGTAACTGTCTGACGACAGTCAGAGAAGACCGTCAAAGGGCAAAAGCTAATTGGGCAGACTTACAGGTGTGGAGCTCCGTCTGTGTTGGCGTTGGGTGATGTCTGGTGTGCTGGATGTCACTCTCCAGCGATCGGAGCAGCGGTGGTGGGGCTGGTGGGCGCACAAGGTAAGGGGACTAGCAGAAGCCGAACGGGGGCAGAGAGGAGATTCTGAGGAGTAAAGAGACATACAATTAAAGCTTGCCAACATTCATACAGAAGCCTTATTTTAATGGCTTTACTATGAGACAGAAACTGTTGTTAATCCATTTCTTTCAACTTACGGCCATCTTTGCCATTGTTGAGTACACTGGCAGCACTGCGGCTCCTAGCGAGGAAAGACAGCGTTGGCGTCATCAGCCGGTCAACTATACTGCTCTCCCATGGACTCAGTGCAAGGTTACGTGCTGCAGGTGGGAAAAACAGATTGAAATTGATAAGAAAACATACATTCATCAACGATATGTCTTAAATGAATGTCCTCAGTTGAACCAGAACTTTGCTGTAAACACCCATGATCAAACCTGAAATATTAACAGGAACTTTAAGGCCCATTTAAAATCAGTCACTGCAGAATTCTCTCCTTTATTACACACATACTAAAATAAAGTCTAAGATTTATGACCCAAAGAAAATAAAACAAGAAATTTATTCAGGTTATGCCTTACACATAGCAATGTGTCTCTACAAGCTATAAAGATCAAATGCACAAAAGCCCAATAACACACCTCAGTGCCACCCAAACAGAGATTTTAAGAGAAAGAAAATGAGCTCAGTAAATGTGTGTAATAACCCTGGGCTGTAGTGGTACCACCCAAGAGGTAGAGAGAGTTATTTGAAATGCTTGTCTAGACAGTGAGTCAGTTATTTATAACCACAGCCTTGAGCATACAGGCAGAAAAGAAGAATAGTGGAGAGTCATCGATATTTATTTGGGTAAGACACCTTCTTCTTTGCTTTAAGGCGCAGGAGGAGGTGAATGTTCACAGACAGGGTGTGTAATTATCTTGGGGAGGAGAGGAGAGCAACAAGAAGGATAGATAGTTACCCATCTATTTTTTCCAGCAGCACAGAGGAACAGTACCTGCTACAGGGAGTTTTCAGAATACATTATCTCCTGAAAAATGCTGACTCACTCACTAACTTCACCTTTTTTTTTTTTTCAAACTCAGACATTTCTCCCTCATTGCAGAGGTACACCGTGTCCTGGTTAGCTTTCTAGGTGCACTCACCCAAAGCACGAAGAAAGGTTGATTCAAAGAAATATTTGTAATTTATAAACCACACCCATCTCCATGCCAATCAAAGCATTCAAGACCATAAAAAAAAAAACATCTCATATCCATTATGTAATGATGAAAATTGGCACAAAAGGATCAGTTTAACTGGGAAAACACATGAAATGGCCACCACACAATGAACCAACCAAAGGACAGTAAAAAAGACAGCAAAACAAAATATGAACACTGTACATAACCCACATTACAATACGAGCATGCAGAGCATGTCAAACAACCCATGACCCAAATTCTGGAGAGTAAAATTAAAAAAAAGAACTCAGTGGTTTTGGAAGATGGAAATGGATCAGCTGTCAACCATCAAGCACAAGAGAAGGACTGAAATCAGAAAGGGGAAGAACTGAAAAAAAGAGGACAATGATGGACGGGTTCGGAGGTGTTGGCGGTGGCAGAGTGATGGACACAAATCAACGGGAAGGAGGGGCATTCCAGATGTTGCCTTACTTCTGCTGGGGGAGTTCCAGAGCGTGGCGGAGGACTTGGACAGTCGCTTGTTTATAACAGAGTCCACGTGTTTGGGAAGGTTGACCGTTGACACAGAGCATCTGCCTAAGAAGCCAAGAGAGCGCCACACAGATGTTCACACAAGTCACATGGTTGAGAGGAAGAATGGGACCTTCTGTGGCGTCATGCGTTACGGTCGAATGATGCCTTTACAAACACACACCCACACGCTGTTAACTAACGGATCTGTAACATGAGCAATTCCCCATTAAAGCAAATTCCTGTGTGCTGAACGTGTATATAATACGTCCACTTCTTTACAGTCTGCTAGCCTGTAAGTGTGTAGGTGGGCATCTGTGTCTCTTAATGTCTCAAAGGCTACACTTTTTAAAGGGTCAGTTCACCCAAATGACAAAACCACTTATTTTCTCACTTAATCACTTGCAGTATTTAGCATTGCAGGTTTATTTGCCCAGGTTTTGGGATATACTATAAAAAATTATACACTATTTTTATAGTACTTTTAACAATTAAAATAATAAAAACAAGATATTTGTCAATGAGATATTTGCCTAAACCTCAATACAATTGAGGTGAATGGAATTTAGGCGTTTATGAAATGTTCATCAGCAACATTTCTTTACATAAACAGCGTTCCCATTACTCTCCAAAAAGTTTCCACTGGCACTAGTTCTTTGCTATAGAGGTTTGTGGATTATCCAAAGTAACTGGGACATCTTTTGTTGCTAATACATTTTTTAAATGTAATTTTTAATGCTTTGATCACGCCAAACTAAATTCCATTCAACTCCATTCAGGTAAGTGAGAAAGTACATTAGCTGAAATGGTGTAACAGCCCTTATAAAAAGGTTCTTCTTAAAAGGCCACATAAAAGTATAAACAAAGGTTTATGCCTACTTCACAAAAATACAATCCCAAAAAAGCATATCAACCACACCAAAGAAGAACCTTTAAAACATCTTTCAAAGCTACCAACACACGCAATGAACAAGAAAAGATGACTCAAAATAATCTTAACAACCAAACAAGTGTTGGAAAGAGGCTGCGGGGAAACATATACTCCATTACAAGGTTGATGACGTGAACTGGCACTTTATAAAGGCCAAAAACTTGAATCCTTAAGACCATTCATGTGCAATACTTGCATCTATCCCAAGTCTATATCCTTTTTAATACACTGCAATCAACACTGTGCTCTTTTCCCAAATGTCATCAGACATGATGCAGAGAACCTAATGGTAACGGAGGTTCAGTATTAAAGCAGACTGTGTCTTTTTAAGCAGTGGATGAGGCAGTATGCACTTTTGACAGAAGCCAAGACGGGTACTTTGGAACATTTCCTAAGTAACATCCCAAACTCTCAGCTATTCCACTGCAGCCTGTTTAGGCTTGTTTACTTCCATCATCTGACAGACGGCAGGCTGGTGAAGGAGGAAGGAAGTGAGAGATTGATTAAAGAGTCAATAATTCCCCTGGCATATGGCAGAGGCGATTACATGACATAAGACAGAACTAGGAACTCTTCAGATTTAGAGCTTCAAGTCACATATGGCACAAAGGGACAGAAGCGTCCATCAAGCTGCATGGTTAAAACATCATTTCTACAGTGTTATGTAGCCTCTGCAGTCATTGCAGACTCTGGATATATCAGCGGTCAGGACATTTATCAATTCAAATTACGCATTATTTGACAACATGCTGGTCAATAAAACCGAGCTTACTGCAACTGCTGCAATAAAGCAGCTGAACACGTTTTCACTTTGTGCGATCAATACAGTCTGGTCACGATTAGAGACTAATGATGCTGAAGTAATGTTTAAAAAGCAAACAGCCAGCTAGGACAGAGCTACAGTAGCTAAAAAAAAATCTGAGAAAATTGTGTTGATGGAGAAGTGTGACGGATGTAGAAAAGACACATCAGATTAAGATATGACAAAGCAAACCTCCGGTGCTGTCCAAATTTTTTGGGCAGCATTCCTGACTGTGCACCTGCCAACGTCTTATTCTATCCCCAGCAGTGAGCATGAAACACTGTACACCTGACTAAGCCATCTATGTTGCAAAAAAAAGAAAATGAAATTGAGATGCTCACTATCTTCTGACATTTTACAGACAAAATGATTCATTGAAAAACGACATTCAATAATGAAAATAATTAAAAATTCTTCCTTTACAAATCTATGACAGCACAATGATGACAACTGATGGACAAGCCTAATGTCCCTTTAACGCAAAAAGAAACCTCTGCAAAGACATTAGTCAGCTGTAATGATCCTCATTGAAAACTGAGCTGCATGACAGCAAACCTTTGTTAAAATAATTTTCCTCTAATGGACATGAGAGGTTAATGGCAGAGAAACTCAAGAACCAGTAATGACAAATAAAAACCTCAACGGACAGAATGTATAGCCAGTAAAAGTGGTTGTATGTTATCCAGCAGGATAACTTAACCCAACTGCCTCATATTAGCGATATGAATCTTTGGTGATTACAAGGGAGTCTTTCAGGTGTTATTTTAGGAGGATGTTTATCCAGATTGGATCAGTACACTCACTTTCTTTCTGGCTGGAGTTCTGACTTAGAGCGCCAGCCCAGGACCACCTTTGCTGGCGGATTTCTGCCCACGTCTTCTTGGTTGACCTGTGGATGGCTGCCTCATAGCGCTCCTGAAAGGATACAGGAATAGATATCAGGCATTTTCAATATCTCACCCATCAAAGGCATGACACATTGCAGAACTGGGTGGCATCCTGAAAAGCCTGGATTCAAGCACCTAGCCCTGCTTAAGTGACCTTGAGCAAAATCCTAGATTCCCTCATCCGCAATTGACCCTGTTCAGCTGCCATTCCAGTGAGGGAAGGCATTGATTTCACCTCTGGGTATTAATGCAAAAGTACAACACTATCAAACAAACAATTAATGGATTATTTGTGTTCTCATCCAAACGTACTTTATTTTTTTCCAGTTTCTGTTTCTGTCTCTCCTCCAGGGTGGCTCGCCGTTTTTCTGCCTTGATTCGCTGTTGCTCGAGCTTCCTGCGGCGCTCCTCCAGCTGCTGCTCCCTCAGCTGCCGTGCCTTCTCCTCCTTCTCCAGCCACTGGGTCTTTTTAGCAGCTAAGATGTGACAGAAATCACAGTCAAGACAGTAAGATTTTACCTAAAGATGACTGGACAAAGGAGCCATCTCTCTCTCAGAATACTGTAGGTATAGTACGCATTCTGTTTGAAAGGTCTGTATCTGTTTTGAGTTATAGGTTGGAGATTTTCAAGAAAAAAAATCAAGGCTCTTCTGAAGTTTACTTTAAATCTAAAGCGGCCTTTGAAAAAAAATCTTTTGCCCTTTGCCTCAATCGTGCTTTGTGTTTGGAGATATACATTCAATTATTGACTTTTCCACAGAATACTGCATAATGCAGAGTTAGACAGATACAGTACTTCTTAAGTGACACTTTTATACCACACTAATCGCATCAAACCTCCACGTCAGCTTCAATAAACCACACACTTTGATATGGAAATCGTCGCCTTGTCCCTGAGCCATTCAAAGAGGGCGTAAAGAAGCCTTTTGCAGCTGCCTCTCTGTGTACACAACTCACCATATTTCTTTAAACTACAAAGTAAAACCTCCATGAAGAATCAGCCTCTGCAAGGAGGCAAGGCTTAGTTCTCTAAAGCACTTGATGCAACAAAAGCAACTGGTTGTGGATTTCAGATTATGGGGATGGATCATTGCAGAGATGCTGGAGGCTAGAGTAGTTAAAATTTATTGGGAGGCACACAGCTCGGCTTTTATCTCAGAAGGGAACAGAAAGCTGAGTTATGCCAAGGCACTGCTTGCCAGCACCTTGCGGCATAGAAAATATCTGCTGCAGTGCAAATCTCATCAGCTTGATGCCCTCGATTTGAAAGAAGCCACATCTTTACCTTCCAGTGATACAAAATTGTAGAGATGGTACTGCAAGTTAAGGGCAGTGGGAACTGCTTCATAATTCACTTGTTCACTCAGTGATGAGAGGGAGGTCGAAGCTTCAACCCCATACAAATGCAATGCTTAAGGCTTGCTGAGATGGATTACAGTTTTCCCACATCCATAACATTTCCTCCCTCCTCACAAAGGAAACCTTTAGGTCACATACTTACTGTAAAAAGACTCCACCCACTCTTTCCGAGCACATTCACAAGTCTGTGACAATGTCTGACAGTTGCTGATTGAATATGTTGTGTTTTGGTGGTTTTCCAGACTAAAGGTGCTGGTTGCAAGAAGGAAAATTAACTGGAAACTAGCTGGTAGCTTGGTACTGTCACCAAACTATGTAGAGAGTTGGTCTAAATGAGTTCAGCTCATGATTTTAAATACGTTTCTCAGACTGCTGTTCATCATCAGTCATTTCTGCATGTATGCAGGGGCTTGTGATAGTAACGTGATGAACAAATGTGAAATTCTTAATATGACATTGCTTTAAATGCATTCCTCAACTGGCTCCTGACAGTGATCAGTGCTGACAAGTAGCATTGGGACCTAGTATAGTAAGATCATTAAATAGTCATAAACAGAGCGTTGCTCTAACCCTGGTACATGAAGTATTTATACCATCAAGCCAAAGACAGACAAGGCAGGGGAGTAGCTTCTGTGCAGCTGCAGCCAATTCCCTGATGCAAGTCTTTCACATAACAAGGAACCAACCAGACACAAGCTAGGATGTGTAAGGATTTTCTAATTGTGCCCCTTTTTACTACCGACTAGTACTAGTAGTACTACTGCTGATGGTTGACAAGATCTCTTTCAAGCTCGTATTGTAAGCACGGGCTTTGGCAGGATCTCATCTTTTATCCAGGTCTGACTGAGAGTATTAGATCAGCCCTATACCATCTGGCATGCCCTGCTGATCGTCCCAATTAGACTGATCCATGGAGTGTGTCAAAGTCATCTTACTGCTGTCGAACACACAGTGGGATTAGACAACATGGCGTTACTGAAAGTACGAGTACGGTAGTTTAAAAAAAAAAATCAGTGACATGATTACGAATTAATTCTATATTTTATTTAGAAACGTCCAAATGTGGTAAATATATTGTGGCCTCAAGTGTTAATATAGATCTGAGAAAACCAAATGAAACTGGGGTCAAGATAACATATTCACACTATTTTATCAATTTCTCTCTAGCTTTAAAAGGTAATAAAGAACATAAACAGGGTATGTCTAGCACTAAGAACCACCCTGACAGTACCCTGTGAGTTTACCATGGCTGAAATGAAAAAAATTCTACGTCGTGAAAATACCATTCTATTCAGCTCTGTAAGTGAACACTAATTTAAATATTTTTGTACTTCATGAAACTTTGAACTGTGTGATTTTGTGTTTGGCAATATAAAGCTGTTTAGATGTAAATTCGCAGCCAAGATAAATCTGGCTGCAAGCGTCTCTAAAACCTCCAATTTCTCCAGTCAGATGGTAATCATAGTAGTTTTGCGGTATGTGGTTCAAACATGTTATCTTTAAATACAAAATCCTCTGTGGTGTGTGTAGTTGGAAACGTGTGGATGGACAAAGTTCAAAGTCAGGGCATGTTACGTCTCCTTATATGTGAAGTGAAAATCTTGACATCAATAATACTTATTTACAGATAGATGATGAATGAGTGTCTATGCCTACATGATTTCAGCAAAAGACACATTAATGATGTTTAGAGAGAGAAAGCTGAAGTTTCTGTGATGACAAAAAAATACAACAAACACGATTTTAAAACAAAGAACACTATGGGGATTAAATGAATGAAACAGCGCTAGGGTTGGGCAATATGACCAAAACTCAATATTGTTGGCAATCCTATATGCACAGTCTTTCACTTGATAATGATGAAACTGATGGTAACGTTTCAGTTATGTTTTTAAGTCTGCTATATATGTTCTAAAAGCATGTTTTTTATATTTTAAATAATAATAATATCTTCATTTATATAGCGCTTATCAAAACAGGCTGAACTACTGAAGAATTAGCACTGGCGCTAAATATTTTAGATGCTACTTTCTTATAAGGTAAGAGGTGAAATCAAGGAGAGATGAGGCCAAAGAATGTGACTCATTATGATTTTTTAGGGGACATACCAACATGAGCTAGGTTGGTCAATGACTCGTAATATCTGCATATTGATATGTTTTCGGTTTATTGCCCAACTCTAGGTAAAACTACTGAACTTCATTAGGTTGAGACATCCAATTTTAACAGAATGATCGAAAAAGGGACATCATCACCACCACCACCACCACCACCACATACACATAGGTGGCTTACCTTGTAACATGCTGAGCTCTTCTGCAGAGGGAAGGGGTGAGAGAGAAGACAGAGGCAACTGTCAATCATGCAAAGCAGTGTACGACCAGCGTATAGCCAAGAGACAATGTGACAGCCATGTGTTAAAAGAAAAAAAAAAAAAAGGAACCGGGCAAAGCAATGCAATTATCAGCTGAAAAAAAGTACAGCCATGTCAACTGTTATGATGGCCAAGTGAAAAGCACTGAAATTTTGCACCAATTGATCAAAGCGCATAAATTCAAGTTGGGTTCAAATGTAGTAGGCTTACATCTTTTGATGACTCAGTGTTGTTGCATGGAGCACATTTCAAACAACGTTAAGTCACGAGAGATATTCATCACACTGCAAAAAGCTGCAACAAGCTGCATGATTGCCAAAATAGTTAACTTTATTAACTACTAAAAGACATTGTACATATTTGTCACTTGTCCAACACTTATTGTCACTGTGAAGAATATCACTATTAAACTCAAATTTTATTAATGTACATTTTAGTGCAGAGGTGAGCTACTGTGCTAATGAGCCAAACCAACAATAAGATAAACAAACAAAATAAATACAATAAGCAAATGTTTTGACACTGCTCCTTTCAGCATGCATGTGGAAAACGAATGCTTACTTGTCTTTGGTAAAATGGTGGCTTGGCTTTTGCTGATTTCAAACACTTTTGTGCAGAAGCTCAAACTACCCTTTTATCCTCCCTGTGCTACATGTGCATGCCATCTGCAGCCTAGAGCCAACCCAGTAGCAACAAAACTTACTCAGTACGACAGCAACCTCTTTCACCCCAACACTAGGGGGAGCTCTCTTCCTATGTATAGACTGATCCTCCCACCCCTTTTCCACTTACCAAGATATTTGGCCTTTTCTTCTCTCCGCTCCTTGGCAAGTTTCTGCCTCTCCTCTGACTTCATGATGTCTGGGTTGAGATTGAAGGGGGGAGGGAGGAGAGAAATATGAAGAGGAAGTGAGAGGTGTTATTCTGTTCTGCTCCATCAGACACAATCACAAACGTTTTTTTAAAAAAAATCATAAATCTCGACAAAAGTTTCCCTGCAGCTCAAAACAAACAATATCCTTTGATCTGCAAAAAGAAATTTGTTCATTTATATTATTTCCATATAAATGAACAACAAAGGTTAAAAAGGTTCTTCCTAAGAATCTAATTAAAGCTGGTTAGTCAAGCTCACCATAGCTGGAATCATTCCTTGAGAGCTATTATGCTGAGACAACATTATAGTCAGTTTTCACAATGTTACATATCCACTATGGTGAAAAGAGAAAAGTGTGTGTCCTATCATTGTTCACTATATCTAAATAGTATTTTATTAGCAAAGCACTTACTACTACCAGAATTACAAAATATTCAAAATTGTGTAAATGTACAATTATTTGTACAGTTGCCTTTCTATCCTCTCTCAACCCTAAACTGACCAGAGGCAGCAATGATGCAGCTGCCCTCTGATAAACATAAATATATGACTAAATGTTTTCTTGTAAAGTCAGAACAGCAGTGGCTTGTAACTTTAAAAATCTCACCACAAGGAAATACATGCCACAAGACAATGACAGGAAACTGGAAATGTCAACATTTCAACACTGATGCTCAACAAATGGCTAAAGCCAATGTGTACTATAATTTCTGGATGAAGAAAAAACACAAAGAACTAATGTTTAAAGGAACATCTTCCCCACATAAAAGCTGCAGCATGTGGCAGCCTCACTAAATCTCCTATGCCATCTGCATGTGGGTGTATGTTTGACTGTGATATGTTATGACTGCAGGGGAACACTTACATGTAGGTCTTCTCTCTGCGACATGTCTGATGTCTGCAAACAGCCCTTTCAAATACCTCAGTGGAACCATTCAGTGAAAAAAAGCCGAAGGGGACAGCAATGCAAACAAACACTGAACGGAGCCATTTCAAGAATTCAAACTGCATGCTCTCGTGATAGCTGGTTGTACTTCCTGAGAAGTCTGAGAGTCTTCCAAAGAATATTTAATTCATCAGGTAGTTGACACGCAGAAAACTAATAACCAGAAATGGCAATAATGATCGATCAATAATAAATATAAGCCCAATTGTCAACTGCAACACAAATATGATTACAGAAAATGTATGCTTTCTCATTACTGATCATTTCATAATACAGAATTGCAGCTGGACAACAGTGTCAGTGCTTCTTTGATAGTGTTTCCCTAAATACAACTTATTTCTGCAGCCCACACAAAAATAATAGTTTGGAATGTGTATTGATCAAAACAGCTACCATGTGAAATCATATATATACACACACCCATCAGCCATAACATTGAGACAACCTGGGCACCCTGGTGGTCAGAATGTTATGCTGCCCCATACACAACAAACTGTTCTGACACCATCAGAACCAGCATTGACTTTTTTTCGCAATTTGAGCTCGTCTGTTTGTACGGAACACACCGGCCAGCCTTCGCTCTCTATATGTACCAATGAGCCTTGGCTCTGGTTCACTGCTATTCCTTCCCTGGAGCACTTTTGATAGGTGCTGACCACTGCAGACCGGGAACACCCCACAAGAGCTGCAGTTTTGGAGATGCTCTGACCCAGTCGTCTAGCCATCACAATTTGGCCCATGTCAATGTAGCTTCTCACGCTGCCCATTTTTCCTGCTTCTAACACATCAACTTTGAGCACAAAATGTTCACTTGCTGCCTAATATATTGCACCCACTAACAGGTGCAATGATAACCAGATTATCAGTGTTATTCACTTCACCTGTCGGTGGTCACAATGTTATGGGTGATTGGTGTATATGTATACACACATTTGAAGTGTACAACTACCACAAATAACAGACACAAGCTACAGTCTTGATCTTTCTTGAGTCTTCACACTACATCATCCCCTTCAATCTTCACAGACCAGATGTTCAACATCAAACACAAAGGAACTCATCCTTCAGCAATGTGTAATGGGGGGAGGCGTGAATCATAAGCACGAAAACAATCTGCCATACAGCCTCCCCTAAGAACAACTCCTGACCCACTTTGATATTTATAGGACTATGGAAAGCCCATGTGCACGGCCTTGGTCAGTGTGATGTGCTGCTGTTTGCAACTCACCACCATGTTAATCATAACGTCACATGCACAAAGCTTCCGAGACAAAAACAGAATGGCCTAGATTAAATGCTGCTAGGTGCTGTGTTTGGGCTCCACACTGTGAACACACACACACACACACACACACACACACACACACACACACACACACACACACACTCTGGCATCTTCTCAAAATGTCACCTCTGTGCAATTTTTTTCGCCTCCAAATTGGGATAGAACAGGAGCAGGGCAGGGTATACTGCATAGACACACATAAGAAACAATAAAGAAAATTTTTACAAAAAGGTTTTCCTCCAACTCAACATACTCAAAAATAACCGTTGAACAACCCTCGACACCACTTACATTAGGAGGTTCTCTTGGACAGAATAAAATCAGGAAAATGTTTGAGATGTGACTAAATATATCTGAGCAGGCCATTACCAGAAGCGTAGGCTCCCAACTGAACTACAAGCCTCACCATTTCTTTTTACTAATTAAGGATCCACAGAGTGCTTTTCATCTTCATTATACCCCTCTGGGTGGTGCAAAACCTCACAAGTAATGAGCTTTACAAAACTGGTGGAAAAGGAACGTGAAGAACAAAAGGGAAGTGTGGTTCATTTTTTGAATCAGGAGACTAAGGACTTAACTGCATATTTCTCTAAAATAGACCAGACTTTGGCAAATAAACATAGACCAGAAAGTCTTAATATAACTGATTAAAGCCATAACAAGGTATTGAAACAGGAAGCATTGTTACAGTTTTGGGAGCAGTTTGGGGCTTTTGGGGGGGGGGGTGTTTATCCCCATCACCTCACGCTAAGGGAATAAAGACCATGACCACAGTGAATGGATTAATGGATAAAGAATAAAGGGGAGAAAGAAAAGAGGCTTACAGTCCAAAAACCCTCAAACATGTTCCTTAGAGTTTGCATGTACTGTTGGCCAGTGAGTTCAAGTGGTGGCATTGTGGAAATAGCTATGGTGCCAGGAGGTCAAACTAAATGCCTTCTTGGCATCAGAGAAATAGGATTCCTATTCAGGTTCCATTTGCCCTCCTTTCATTAGGCACCAGTGCATGGCAGTGATCAGCATTAGCTATCCACTTACCAGGAAAGCCCATTTGTCCATATTGTAGCGGGATATTTTCTTTACTAATTCAATTCTGCTTAAAATCTTTGAGCCCAAAGCTGAGATGTTCTCACATAGCAGCTTCTGTTCCATGCTTGTTCCACACTTAAAGATAAACTGCAGCAGCCCTATTGGATTTAGCTTTGTGTTTGAAAGCATGTGGTCATTATTACTCAGATACTGAAGCATCACCTTGCCTCAAGAGAGCAGACCCAACTCCCGCAGATTGCAGATGTAATTCTGTCAGGCAAGATTCAGCCTTGATTATAAAGTTTTACCTTTAAAAAAAAGGTCCAGTGTGTAACATTTAGGTGGATCTACTGGAAGAAATTGTATACAATATTCATAGATGTTTTTCATAGTGTATAAATCCCCTGAAAATATTAATTGTTGTGTTTTTGTTTGTATCTCCAGAGGGAGCAGGTCCTTATTAATGGAGTCCGCCATGTTCACCACCATGTTTCTACAGTAGCGCAGAATGCAAACAACACTGGCTCTAGATAGGACCTTTCATGAGTTTCCTCAGCCACCGTAGTTTCTCCTGTATGCTTGGAACGAGTTGGGTGTGTGATACACCACTAGATGCCACTAAATCCTACACACTGGACCTTTATACTATATATAAAGGTCTATATACTATATACATGTAATAAAAGTACTTTACAAGAGAAATTTCTGTCTTCCTTTACCTTCCTTCCTTTTCGACCTGGGGACAGGTGATGCAGGTGACCCAGGTGATCGAGGAAGGGTGTCAGATTTTGTGGGGGTAGTCAATCTCCGGTCGGTCTCTTTCTTAGCTGGAGACTCCATTCTTTCTGTAATGTCCGTCTTCGGGGGGCTGCTCTCCCCCTCCGGGTCAGGCCTTGTTGGGTTTGTGTTCGGATCTGAGTGGAGTGCTGGTCGAAGAGAAAGACACAAAATAAATACAAGTAAATGACAAGGTAAAAGGTAAGACAAGCACAGGGATAGAACTAAACCAGTTGGTTTTCATTCCTCCCACTGCTGGGCCTATGAAGTAGTTTACTGTGGATGACGTAAACTTCCTCAAGAGCTGCAAGTATCGAGTGTAAGGGGTGGAGTCCTGGCTATAAGGAGAAGTTTGTTTTCTTGGAGAAATTGTTTAATTTGATAACTCAAATACCAGCACTGTAACAACACAATGAAACAGAAAACCCCCAAAGAAACAATCTAAATGACCTCAGAAGCACAAGATAATAGGTCTTGCCCCCTTCTAACTCTATGCTTAATACCATCTCTACTCTGCGCAACTGATTTATCGACAGACCGGCCTAAGCAAATGGCCTGACTCCCTGGCAGAACAAAACACAGTAATTGCTTTTTGGCATCCTGATGATTCTATTGAGGTGAAATTAATTGCTTAGGAAAACAGAATCCAAGGGATCATTTTCCCAGAAGTAGTCAAACTCCTTTTTGATGAAAACTACTCGACAGGAGCCAGTTAAGGCTTACGAGTCATTTCTACTTTGGGATTTTAAAGTTTTTTGATAAAAGAATAGCTGGGCTGGTTTGTTGGGACAGCAGCTTCACTCACAGCTCTATGACTCACATTTGGCAGACTGCTACTTGAATCTCCAACTCAAACATTAGTTTGCCCCGGCTTTGACGGCCAAACAAAGACCCTCATGGGAGGGACACTTGGCTTTGTCCACTCAGCACTGTACCCCTGCGTTCCCTGTGGAACCATGTTGGAGCACAGTTTCTTCTGCATAGTCTCTGAAGGTAAACACTGGGGCAACATGCTGTAAATTATTCAGACTTTGGCTAAAAACAACACAGACAGTAGGGGGCTGTCACACTGAGACTGTGAATGCCCTGAAGATTTACTCTACAAATGCTGCGCTATTCAACAGTTTGCATATAAGAGCACCAATGAGCCGCGAGACCAATGCTGTGAAACTTCAAAAGAGAATTGATTATAGCTTTCTATACAGTGTGCTGTATAGTGTGCTTTTTAAGCCATACAAATCTACTCGTAAACAAGACATATAACATTTTTTTTTTCAAACACACTGCTTCCCTCTAAGTAAAACTCTGATTATTATTAAACCTAAGAGGCACAAAGCTGGACAAAGGTCTGTATGAATAGCTGTAGGCCAAATAAAGAGGCTGACTTCTCACTACTGCAGCTACAGATGTTAAGTAGCATTTAGTGAGATATCAGGCCTTGTGGCAAAGATTGTTTGAGCTCAGCTAGGCTCACATAAAGGCTATGTCATTGGTCTGGGAAATGCAGGCAGTTACTAATGATGACCCTGAGTAAGACGAAGCCTGATAGCCTGAGACAACAGCAGTATGAGTCTACGAAAGAGTTCAGCTGGGAGACAAGACATTGTGTTTCCCCTCTCGAAGCATGCCACTATTAAATAAGCATTCCTCGGGCAGTGATGTGCTCTGACAGAGAGGGGCCATTGTTGTGGTCTCTTCACAGCAACGGGACAGCAGCCAAAACACTGCCATGGCAGTGAGAGGAGAAAGGAAGGAGGAAGGAGGGGGAATGGTAGTGAGATAAACTGAAAGTAGAAGATGAACACTAAACAAAATGCAGTTTTGTGGGGAGAAAAGGCTGAGCATGAGCCAGTAATGTATTCAGGGATGAAATGAGAATGAAAATTGTTTACAACAGGCAAAAAGTAATAACATTTTTTAACAACACAGCACCCGGGGCTTGTGACCAACTTCATTTAAACCCGACTAAAATCCAGTAAAACCGCCTGCCCTTGACTTTTACTCCACCATTCGTCTACATTACTGCATAGAGAAGCATCCTTACACCGAAGACTTCATGTGATCAACAATTATTAACCAAATGCCTACAAAATTTTTTGCAAACAAATGATGCAACACACAACCCCAGGTGTTCCATTCTGACTGCTCAGATGATGAATCATACAACCCTTGTCTCTGCATTTAATCTTACACCATTTTCTTACAAATCCCTATGGGCATATATGACAACTAGGCTACCAGAGGTGATAGGAGCAAGTGCAGCCCTGACAGACGGGTATTAGATTACCTCATATCCTGTGAAAGTTCCCCATACACCTGAGAACTGGAGCCACAAAGAATTGGCTGACTGACAGGACTGTGGGCGACTGGACCGAAAATCACACGGATCTATACTGTCAATGATGAGGAGAATGAGAATGTAACACACTCTGGTATGTTGGTGGCACTGACAATGAATACCAATGAAACCTGAAACTCTCTGGAGGAAAATGGGATGGGAGCTGAGGGAGAGGATTGCTGCTGTGTAGCAAGGGACTGAAACAAGGGCTGATTGATGCAGTTCTCTGACTGTCTGGGCTACCAGACAACTGGGAGAACAGAGTGTACGATAGATGACTGAAAGTTAATGGGAAAAAGACATTGTAAAAAAAAATAAAATAAGTTTGAACTATGGCTGCATTTAACAACTATTTTTATACTGGTCAATCTGCTGATTTTTAATTTTTTTTAAATCAGCTGATTAACTGTTTATATAAACTGTAAAACAATGTAAAGTTTAAAATATCCTTCTTAAGTTTCCAGGGTGACTTGATGAGTGTTTTATCTAACCTATGGTCCAACACCTAAAGAAATATATTATGATAAAAAAAAATTGGGAAAAGCAGCAAATCATTCCCTTCTAGATGCTGCAGTGTGTGAATATTTAGCAATTTTGCTTGATAAATGACTAAATGTTAATTCTCAAAATGGTTGTCAAAGTTTTTAGACCAGTAGTAACACTACGGGGGAGTGTTTTTACAAATGGGTCCCCATCACTGACCGAGAGTTGGACAACAGTAAAGTGTAAGTAGCATTACAATGGAAAAAGAAGACTGCAGGTTAGCAAATGTGGGTGTAAACAATGCACAATTTATTTATTTTTATATTTAAAAAAGGGCTGGTGAAGGAGATGCAATACATTTGTCAAGCCTCAAAGATACAAATGATGCATTTTGGTGAGGAGCACTTCAATGTTAATGAATGAAGTCTGAAGATTAATGACTGATTCAGGGACTATTGCCTGTCCTTGGCTGGCAAAGTGATGGGTATGAGTGTATTTAAAAACCGGTTTACACAGTGACCCCTTACAGCAAACAAGATTGGGACATATTCATGCGGGGCTTTGAGGAGAATGCTTAAGTAATATTTGCACAGATGTACTGAATGCAATGACAAAATCTCTGTTCAGCAATCCATGAACTCTGTGTTCTGGGTTTCCTTGTCACTGACAAAAAAAATTAAAATGATATGACTTTAGCCAAGCTAATCAAATTATACAGTGTTTACATAACCAAGTGTTCTCACGCAGCATTTTTATTTGCAAAATCCTTGCATCGCCTAATTCTATCACAACCCATACAATACAGGGGGTCTATCAGTGGAGCACTAGTATCACCTGAGTAACTGCCTCCTTACAATATTTACATTTCAGCTTCCCACAGGAACTGCACCCAGGAGACAACACCAGCCAAAAGCCATTAGACCACCCCCATGGGACATCACTTACATTATTCATATTCATAAATCAATGCACACCAACTTCCTCTGAGATGCATCGTCCTCCATCAAGCCCTGAACACGGAAAAACACTTTGGTGGAGCTTATTATTGGATGGTAGGGAAGAAAAATACACAGGACAAACATTTGGTCAGCATTTCACAAGCTTGATAACATCTCAGATATGTTGAAGGTTTTGGTGTGCACCACCAATCCTCCTGGTCCTGAAAAGCTAGGTTATAACAATATTCGTATAAACAATGGGGTCCAGCATTTTTATTTTACATTAAAGATTTCTGCATGTGTGTTCTGTTTGTGCTCTTCACACTGGTCTGTAGTTGGCAGGGATCCACGTTCCAATCATAACATTACAAAATAATCACCATAATCCTATGATAGCTGTTGGGTATGCTTATGATGCCAGCGATATGCCACTGTCAGATCCACTGAAACCATACCTACATAGAAAATAAAATTACTTTATAGCTTATTTAATCACAAATATAAAAGTTTTAAAGAAATACTTTGGAACCACATTTTTTAAAAAAACATGATAATCCAAAAGCCTGTTTGAGAACACTGTTGGGCACTATTATTGCCACTACACTATTAGCATACCATTTCCTTTATTATCATAATATTTTACTAATCTGGTGAATAGTAAGTAAATCAATCTTTGGAGAATTTAAAAGCACTGATGTCATGGTATGGTGGCTTTGTTTTACCCTCCCACTGAGTATGAAATGGATATTCAACAGCTATGAGACCCTACAAAGTGGGTCAGAGGAGGTTCAAGAATCTGCGGCATGCTGTGCGTGTTCATTGGTTGAACATCACACCGTCACCTTGCACCACAGCTCAGTTGGCCCCCTCAGGTCTCCCTATGGGGGCCTCTCTAGCTGCAGGTGTCAAACAAAGCCTGAGGCACTCAGCTGAACACATTTACATGCAAAAGGGATACAATGGAATAAGATATCTGTAAAAGTCAGCAGAAATAGTAAAGGAACCCCTGCAGAAGTGGGTGTATACATGCATGCATGAGCACAGTGTGGGAGCAGAATGGCAGGTTGGGAATCAGCAGGTAATTAGCACAGACTCAGTGCCTTTTCCCAGTTAGAGGCATGTTAGGTTGGACAAAATACAGTATATGTGCAATTCAAATGTTGGTTTGGAAATATGTAGCAAAGGCGCTGAAAAGCTCACTGTACATTCAGTCCCAAAGTGGAATCACAAAGGAATTTAGTACTTTACAGTTTGGCCGATGACATGAGTAAGGACTCAAGTTAAAACTGGGACAACTGGTAATACTGCCACACGAAATGTGATTTAGCAGAAATCCAATTTCACAGCATATTATTTTATTAGAGCAGGTTATAAATACCCACACTGCAAAGCCTGCTTCTTCATGTAGTGCTTCCCTGGTGCCACTTATATAGACTGTGTCACCTCTAAAACTGCAGGGCACAAGAGGTGAGAGAGGATAGGGCTTTGAAACCTTAAATGGAAGCTCTTTTATCTCCACATAGTAACTGTCACAGTTAGTATACAGGTTATAAGATCTGACTGGCCACTGTACTAAGGACAGGGTTCAGACAATATACCACAGTGCTACTTTTCTACCTGTTTATCAACCTCACAGGGGACTTATGAATCAGGGTAAGAAAAGCTTGTGTTCAAATAAGCAGCAAAACACATGACTCACTGTATGACAGAATCAGCAAACTATGACAGCACATTCTTATGACAGCGTTTGCTTATTAACAGCTTAGGGAGAGATACTTTGGGGAGAAGAACTGTAACATAACTGTCTGATACAATAAAAAGCAGACATTCCCAGTGTGAAACAAATACAACGAAGCAATGGTAAGCTTTAATATTTATAATTAATACAACTTACAACAGCTGCTCATTCCCAATGCGACATCCAGAGCACTGACAATGTCTTGCCAAGATATTGTGCAGAGTAAAAATATAGGGCAAGACATGGAATATTTATGAAGCCAAGAGCTTCACTAAGCACAGCCTTCTCTGTCTCCTGCTAAACAGATAAGAGGAGAAGTGGCCGCACTGTCAGACCACCAACAGGAATAACTGAAGGCTTATAATACAACAATACAGATTAGTTGCAAAATATATGCCTATAATATGCCCAATACCCAGAAAATACCTAGTAAACAGTGTGGAAATGCAGCACATTCTCCTGAAAAATGGAAATGAGGCAAACAAGAGATGAGGAAACAGCATTGAGACCCAGAGTGTGAAATCAAAAGACTGGAAAGGGAAAAGGGCGGCAACACAAAAAAAAGAAAAGAGGAACTCAGGAAACACAGAGAATGGATCTGCATCTCATTTGGGATGGGCCAGGGGACTAATGAACTACCTCATCGCTTACCCCCCTAACCCGTCGCCCCTTCACCCTGTTGTGTCCCTCCTGCACCGAATAGGGTGATGTAAGAGGGCAAGGGGGCCCAGACACACAGGAAGCGCAGTGTAAACAACAAGCACCGACTCCATGCCAAACCAGGCCCTGCGTGTGTGTGTGTGTGTTTAGAGGCCAAAGTTTTCATTAGATGTGCTTACAACTGAGGACTACAATTTTAAATGGGAACTGAGATACACATCATTAGATTCTGCGCACAAACTGCACTTGAATACCACCAGGATACCTTTAACTAGGGCTGCAACAATGATAAATTTAGCTTTCGATTTTTCTATGATTATGTTTAAAATGAAAAAAAGTGTACAAAATGTTAAAAAAAATAGTAAAAGAATTCTCCTAACAATTTCGCAGAACACCAGGTGAGACCGAAACTATTACTAAATAGCTTCAATGATTAAACTAATTTTATTTAGAATGACTAATGGATTATTCAGCTAATCGTTTCAGTTCTACACTGACACAGAAAAGAACAGGTCGAACACATCAGATGCAGACTGATGAACCCACCCATCAGGTTACAGCTGATGTCTGACTAATAACGACAAAAGTGGTTCTGCATACCAATCAGGAAGGCAGCACTCCCTCACGTCAATCGGTCGGTGAATACTAATGTCTCTGTCAGTGACTGCAACAGCTTTCATCCCATCACCTGGTCCAAGCAGAGGACAATGCCCGGTATTTAGCTGCTGCTCTCTCCTGCACCGGCGTATGCGGCAAAGCCACCGCACGGATGAAAGGCTCTGCTTATCCTAACTAGCAGCAGCTCCCTGGGGACCCTGCATCTGCCACTAACATGCTCCAACATAAACGGATAAGTAACCTAGACCATCTGACGAGTGGGGGGGGGGACCGCCAAACTTACATCAGAGGACGAGGAGGGATTTCTGGGCCGCACAAGCTGCCATTCATAACTAGAAGTTGTATGTCGGCATACCAGCCAGTCGCTCCTGGCAACCTGCTCCCCGTCCTTTTTGGGGGGTTGGTAAGTGACAGCGTGATCTAATTCCCACTGGTCTCAAGGACGGGGTTTTCTGGTTCCCTGACACAGTTGAGGACCACTTTTAGTCAGAATCAGATGCAAACTGTTTGGAAACATTTTGAAAGTGTTTAATGATGACTGGAAAAACAATTCTTCACATAGCCTTCAAGTGCAACATAGTCAAGATTTATAACCAGTACTCCTTATAACTAGCTACATGGTTTAGTGAGAAGGAAATGTAGCTATAGAATAATGTGAAGCTTACACTGAAATATTCATATTAGTTTAGAAATACATACAATGGGCTTCAATGGCCTGTGGTTAGCCAGGTAAGTGCTCACAAAGATTGAACACTGGCCATTAATGCCACTGCAAAGATATCAGGTATCAGTAACCCCCGCTATGGATTTCCCATCCCATCTAATTTCCCTTTTTGTACAGAACTGAACATTATGTTTGAACTTCTATAAACAATGACATGAGATTCAGAAATGAGATTGAAGCGATCCCTCTCTGCTCTTGAAGCATCACGAGGATCAATCAGTAGATAAAAGGTAATATAACTAGCGACCTTGCACATCGGCATTGTTGACATTTTGGAGGAGCTGTGACTGTGTGTGTCCTTGTCTGAGGTAGCTCACAGAGCCATTGTTTGTCATTTTCCCCCCAATACGGTTATTTTCATAAACATTACCTAAAGCAAAAATCAGGCCCGGGTAGTAATTTTGCGCCTGTTCAACACACAATTACACCCAACAGTTATCATTAAATGGATTTTTGTCTCCCCACACAAAAACACAGAACTTTTATGGTGGCAACAGGAACCAATCATGGGATTCATAATCACAGGTAAGTAACTACAGCGAGGCCAAATATTCTCTCCCACTCCGCTGGTGACAAGGTTCAAATCCATCAACAAAAACATGAAACTGCAATGATATTATTATTTCCTAGAAAGCAGACACAAAAAAAACCCAAAACCAATATAAAAATGGGTCAAACAATGGTGCCAGATGAGACATGTTACACCTGCCAAGGAATGTGTAGGGAGATTAACATGTGTTTATAGTATAAGAAGCATGCCCTTTAGCTGAAGAGGGACTGGTCTAATATTAGCGGACAGGTCTGGTGACTGGAACTTTCAGACGACCAGAGAGCAAAGAGCAACTCGTCTGGGATATTTTCAGACTTGGTGGAGTTGGAAGGAACAAGCGACACAGTCCAAATCGAGACTTCCCCTCCCCTTGTCCTTCCTCTAGTGTCCCAGGGAGAAGGGTAGTACAGCTGACTGATAATAAATTTAGGCAACAACACTGCAGCATCGGCCTTCTTGCTGCATGTCATAGTCCAGACTAAAAGACGTGGGCTTTAAAAAGTGATAGGGTTAGTAGTAAGAACGGCATGTTTCTTTGGTATTCAGTCGCTTTCTTACTACCCAGCTGCTGCAGCTGTGCAGCATCTAGGACCAAACTTAAGCCTAGATTCTATCTTTTTAATTTTTGTCTTGTTGTCTCAAACTGTATTTTTGTTTTTTAATGCCTTATGTAAAGCACATTCAGTTACCTTTGGGCATTGCTATGTAAACTTGTCTTGCCTTTCTTTGGTCCAGTAATTTGAACGTCATTTGCATCACTGTAATGTTTCTGGTTTCATTATGCTCTGGTGCAGTCAGTGTATTGGTTATTTGCTTGCTGAGAGTTAGACAAGAAGCCAGTTATCTTAGCTTGGCATAAAGACTGTGAAAGAAGTCTTAACAGTTCTGACTAAAGGTTTTGCACCATGTAATTCTCCTGTACACTGTAAAACACACTTCTTTACACACCAACTCATCACTGAATAATTCTGAGTACTACCTGCTTTTAGTCCTTTAGCTTAAAGTAATCTTAGGTGGTCCTTGACAAGTCATAGCTCTCTGAATGATCAACTGTATTCCATATCAAAGGGTCTTGTTATAAGGAAAAGACCAAAGGGGCTAAAGAGGAGAGGACAGGTTATACATCATAAAAGCCATTCTTCAAAAGCATTCTCTAAAAGCCAGACACTTCTAGTATCTTTGGCCCATTTTAAAGGCTAATCTACCAAAACTGTAGCCCCCAGTCATTTTAAGTGCGACAAATAACACACGTAATGGAGCTATGGAAAGTGAGTGAATTGCTCTAATTATCACAATGTATAATGAACAAGGCATAGAAACATTAGCTTGTATCAATTGTCATATATCCGCATTTGAGAGACAAAACTGAACAGATTATTTATAGGGTTAGACTACACAAGCATTTTTTGTCTTATCTGAGCTATTTTGTGGTTTCTGTTGGTTAGACGTGGTTCAAGGGTAGGTAAATTCAACTCTAATCCTATCTAATCCTACCTTAATCCATGTTTTCAGAGTAAACACAGTTTTCTTCTAATACATTTAAAATGGGAGGC
Source organism: Dicentrarchus labrax (assembly GCF_905237075.1). Classification (NCBI taxonomy): domain Eukaryota; kingdom Metazoa; phylum Chordata; class Actinopteri; family Moronidae; genus Dicentrarchus; species Dicentrarchus labrax. Next base: position 7,225,154 of record NW_026136707.1, on the reverse strand, counting down.
CAAAATGATAGGACCTCACACATATTTTTCAGAAGCTCAATGTCTGTCATTCATGTTCCCAAAAACAAACATGAACTGTGCCTGCATGGACGTATTGACCGCTTTCAGTAGCAATTTCCTGGTAGAATACTGCAGAGGCTGACAGGCTACACACTTTGAATGCTGGGTAATGAGAGGGCTTTCAACATTATTTGCCTTTCCAGAGTGCTGGGTTAGAGATCTACATCTATTCCCTTATGAGAGGTGAGTGTCAGTTTGTTATATATATATATATATATATAGTTCTTAATATATGTTGTTTGTATAATATATATATATATATATATATATATATATATATATATATATATATATATGTATGTATGTATTTCCCCCTGGGATTATTAAAGTATTTCTGATACTGATTCTGTATGGGCGGTGTGAATTACACCATCTGGGTCCCACAGAGTGGACCAGCACTGACGTGATTCCTCCTCTATGTGGGGAGTTTAAATCTGGAGAAGGGAGTTCAATCAGTTTTTCACCTTCTTCACATTACTGCATGTCTCGCCTTCCTCTGGCCTGTCTGCCTTTACTTTATAGCTTTGGTCCCCTCTCTTTCTGGACTTCTCATTTATTTGAACTGGACTATATGGCACTAACCAGAAGGTAGGATCTTGCCTTAAGGAAAGCTTCACATCCTGATTCTTGTACACAGACACAAACATATACCTACAAAAGCTTGCAAATGTGCAGATGATCCAACTAGAGCTCATCCAGCACAGGGGGAATATGAGCATTATGCATATTGAGTGCACAACTTGATACATATTGGATTTGAGATAAAACAGTGACAGTGAGTATGAGTGCCAACTTCCATATTAAAACTGAAGGTATTTACATCCATTCTGCGTGGACAGTACAGGAATTGCAGCCCCATCACTGTGAGCTTTTCAAAATGCAGGGGCTATGTCCAGGAAAAAAGGATATGACTACAGTGCTGTTCAAACCAATATGATGTGAACACCCTCAAACACCCTTAAAGCTGTAACTTAGCTCTTGAACCCCAGTCAGGATATCATTTTAAATCCAATGTGCTGGAGTACTGAGGAGCCAAACTGACTGGAAATGTGTCGCTGTCTAAAAACTGCACTGCAGTATCAAAAGCAGACCTCAACACCACAGTCCTGGCAAGACTTCAGTCGGTTCTTTGGGACTCAGATGTTTCTGTTCTTTTCCCTTCACTCTCCAAACTTCACTGAGATAGACAAGGGCTGAGTCCCTTCTATAAAAAAGTGCTGAATGTGGGCTTTGAACATATCTGAACATGTGGGAACTGGGAAGCCCCCATTCTCCTGCACCAATAACATCTAATTCATCTATACACCAAAAGAAAAGTTAGATCTTGTGAAAGAGTGTGGTACAGTATTACATTTCTCAGTTTGCCACTTTAATCCCTTTAGGCATGCCAAAGCCATTTGATTGACAAAGTAATCTGTGATTGCAGCAACATTCACTAAATGAAATGGATTATGCAGGATGGAGCCCACATACAGGTTGGTCCCCTTTGTGTACTCCACCCCCTTCTATAAATTAGATTTAAAAAATGAATAAAACATTATAAATGTAATATTATGCTATTATTTTAGGCCTCTGATACAGAAATTGACTTGACAGGACACAGTTCAAGAGAATACTGGCATGAACAAGCCTGTTACTTGACCTATGCAGTAATATTCCCATCTACATAGAGTTACAGAAGCCAGTATCATTATTGCACTCCCAAAAATACAGTAAGAAGTAAATTACTCTTTCCATATTCACAAATATTAAATCATTACTCTTGATACATGACTGAGCATCTGGATGATACATTTCAAGACATTTCACATGTGGCTAACCTGTCAGAGTCAAATATATCTCCTGCAGAACATGAAAATCGAATTATGAACACACACTTCACCACTGCATTGCTCACAAATAACCCTGTGCAAAAACGATGTCTGTTCTCATTATCAGGCTCCATTATTAGGCAGTGAATCTAGAAGGCCCCATGGGATCTTGCCCACTGCCAATTTACAAAGACACTAAAGCAGCAATCTCTCCCTTAAAAATGGCACGCAGTCGCACGTATTCCCCTGATTACATAACAACTCCTGCGGCTGAAGATGTGTAGCTGACTGATCCTGTTCACTATAGAACAGCCTTGACAGCCAAAGCTGGTGGATTTTCCCATATTACATGATAGACAATGACTACACTATGATCTGTCTCCCTGTCTGAGGCTCTTTATTGTCAATTTGGCTGAGGTGAAGCAGCTTGTCTTTTTTGCTTAAAATAACATTTGCATAATGGCTCATTAACTATTCAAAGCGCCGCCTCAGTATCTTATACACTCACTGTTTACCTACAGTAAAAATTCTAGAGATAGCAGCAGTCACACTCATCTGAAATGTCAGTGAATATGCCATAAAGGCTAATCTTAAAAGGAAAATTAAAGTTTCTTTTCAGCTCAGCTGGTCCCAGCTTAGCTGTTCAGGTACGGAGATTAAAGAGGACAACCAAACAGAGCCGACTGTCAAAGAGTGGCAGAGTTGGGAGCGCGGGGAGAAGAAAGCCTGCATAAAGAAAAGGGGGATTAGAAGATCTTCTCCAAAAGTCCTGACAGCACATTTTCACAATGCTGGGCCAGGCTTTCAACAGCTCTAGTCCAAGGGCTAGTTTTCAAGCAGGACAGATCAAGCTTTCTTTAGCGCCTGCATTTCAACAAAAGGAGACTTTTCCAATTGTCCTACTGCTTCCAGGTGTTGTTTAAATATCTTGCTCAAGAATGTTTTACATGGGCAACACACATTCTTGGGAGCTGATATGGCAAGAAAACATGTCTTAATCAGAGATTTTGACGAACACACTCTCCCCTTCATAAGAGAGTATCATGTCCCGGTATCATCATGGTAAAAACCTCAAAAGCGACATTTTGAGATTAAGTTATATTCAGAACTATTGGATACGGCTCTGAAAAACACATGATCACAGAGTAACATCAAGCTTAAGACAAATGTTGCACACAGAGGTCGAGTTGTGCACAAGGAGTTTTGTTGCTCTGAGGACCATTTGACCACTGATGACTTACTAGAGACAGCTGGAAAAACAACTTTTGATCATTCACATTAAGAATGGGAAGCATAACAGTCTGGCTGACATATACTATATGAAACAAGAGCCCTGATGTCAGTGCGTCTGCCATGAGTCACGACACATATGATCACAGCCCCTACCAGCTTTATATACATTATGTTATTCAGAACATGGCAATTTAAAGACACTCCAGTCTACTGGTCAAGCTTCCCACGATCAGGGTGGAGCACACCTCTCCCCTTGCTTGATGCAGAGCCAAAACAAGCTGACCTCCCTCCAAGAAGCCCCCTGTCAGCAGGAAGGAAGTTTTTTTGTTGTCAGAAGGAGGAGGTCACATTGTGTGTCCCCTTCTATTTCCAGAAACTGGCAACATATGTCAATACACAATGCTCTGGCATGGAGATTCAATCGTTAGGCAAATGCTGGGTGTCTTGCAAGACCAACTTCACACTGGCAGGTTTCCAATGCAGGTATTTCATCTAGTCTCAAAGTGTTATGACCCAGTGAGCAGACATTGGCCTTGAACTGCATGATCATGGGATCCCATAAGTTGTAATTGCACAAATAAAGCAGTAAGTGAGCCGGATCTGGCCGAAGTGTGAGGTGGATTCTTTATCCTGCACTTTGGCCCTGGGCTGAGCTTTTCATGAACATGTTCTTGATTTCAGGAGTTTATTGATGCATCTCTGCACCAGGAAAACATGAGCACGACTGCACCTGTGCACACAACAACCACTGACTCTAGTTCGAAAACATCCTCTGGTAGAGCAGCAGCAAAGAGGAGACAGGAGGGGATGCCAGACCGCCAATGACTACATCATGTTAGTAGTGAGCTAAACATAACATACGGAGGGGGATGGGGCGGTACTAGTCAGATTACCTCATCTAGCGCAAATTGTGTTATCATAACCCCTGTGGGCTGAGCTCTATGCGAAAGAAATGGCAACATATTTTGAAGACACAGCTATCAGCAGTCAGCTGATGATGATGATGATGATGATGATGCCGGTGTTTGGTTTTCATCATCAAGGTCTGCAAATAGGTAAATCATCTTTTTATTGTTACTCAGATCAAATCTGGGTTAGGGTTTAGGTGTTAAGCTTGTGGACAACAACAAGGTTGCGTTAGCCTTATGATTTGAGGACTGTCTGTATCCGCACCTCCTAATGGATTATTCATAATTCATCAAACAAATGCATTCCCAAGCAAGCTCTCTATGGCTTTACCTTAATTTCAACACTGTTTCTCAACCCCTAAAGGTGCCATGCAACTATAAAGTTAACACCAGCGAGACAGCGTTTTAAATGATTTTGTTACAACGTGACAAAGGACATGAATGACAAAGCATTCCTGTAGTTTTTCTTTAAAGACAGACTCAGCTCTAAGGTAGACTGAAGAACCGCTAATAAGGACTTACATGTTGCTCCTGGCAGAGTGTTTTCCTCCATGTCGGCGGTAGTACCCTCGCTTTCTGTTCTTTTGTTCATTCAAACATGCGAGTTTCGGGTCTTCGGCAATCCTCTCATTCCTCAGGCAGAATGGGGGACGGGGGGGTGAAACTTGGTCTAGTCACTCCAGTTGCACCCGATGTCCTGAACGAACCGGGCAGAAAACACTCCCGAGAGCGTCCAGGTAGACCAGAGATAGAACCAAAAATAAAACCCAGCCTGTACCAGCCTGTTGACTGGGGCACCGGTGGCTGCGGCTGCTCCTGTGGGAGAAGTTAAAGAGAAAAAGGTGTCTGAGGGAATTTGGGGAGAGAGAAAGCAGGGGAGGAGGAGTGAGAGAAGTTTCTCACTCTCCGACACACTACAGCTGATGCTGTGCTCGTGCTAATCGTCCCTCGCTGGCCTCCAGATCGGGCGGTACCATTACCAAGAGGGGGGTGGTGCGGCTGCTACCTATAGTTTTGTTCGTTAAATACAAGCTAGATTTTACACGATGGAAGAGAGATGCAGTAGCTGCTAGTGTTACAATATACCTGGATTATAATCATAAAACAAACGTTAGTGATAAAAACGCATTTCTTTATGAGAAGAATATAATTGGTCCCTTCCGTACTGATTGGTTCTTTCACCCACAAAACTACAACGCTCACACAGCCAGGTCACAGTTCACATTCAATATAGACCTTTTCATTGGAGAACCTTTGACCAGCATGCTTGCTATGTTTTCTGGGCTGTTTTTATCATTGCCAATAGTTGCTTAAATCCGGTATGAAGTAAAGATTGATCTGTCTCTCAATATGACAAATTATTATATTCACACCTGAGATCGCTGTAACTTTTCTGGGTGCAGGCAACAAAATACACCAGCATACTAGGATTTCACATATTTTTATTGGATAAATAAAAGACATTCATTTACTCTGAATAATACTCCACGTGGGTAAATCAGCATAACAAGGAAAATCTTTAGAGGCCCTTTACTGAGAATCCTTCTGAATCATTTAAAATTAACCTGATGTTTCCCTGCTTCTACGACATCTGGGAAATTACAAGTGGATGCACTGTGTCAAGAAAAGAAGATGAAGACTCTACTACATGCTTGCTTGCATTTTAAAGGTGTATGTCAACATGCCTTCAAGGTAACGGCAGCCTTGTCAGTGTCTACACCTAAGACACAATATGTACTGTTAATAATTTGTCGGGGTAGATAGGTTGTACATGCATGTCATTTCAGTGTCAAGAGAACACTAGACTTTCCTGTCAGCCTGGTTTTTGTTTTGGATGATGGATGTTTGATTTGTTAAACAAGTTGCTCCACCCAAGACAGAGCTACTGCCACATATTTAGATTTTTTTTTAAGTCAGAGAAAACACAACCCAGTTTAAAACATAAAACGTATTAAATCTTCGCTATGTAACACTTTTAAGTTCTGCAGAGTGTCTTCCCGTCTGCCACCTGTGGATCTCTCACAGCATCTGCCAAGGTGGGGGCTGGGCCAGGGGCTGATCGGCACGCTTGAGAGGGGACACCCCGTCAAAAGGACCCCAGTGGGGCTCTTTTGTGCAGCTGTTGAGTCGTGTTCACCAAAACCCCCAAGAGCCACCTGTCACTGCAACTGGAAAGTGGGGGATGTTGATTAAGGTGGGGGTTGGGTGCTGTAGAGCGTGTGGTTGATAGGTTTTTCAGACATAAAGCAGAAAGAGTGAGGGTTTAATGTGCGTGTCTCAAAGTCTACTTGTACTTGTTATCACATTCTTAATTGTCCTTGATGAATTCATAACATGATTCAAAGAAATGGTTTTGTCAAAGATCCCAGTATCCCTGAAGTCATTACAGTCTGTTGATTCAAGAACTATCTGTAATTAAATCACAGATAAGTATGGTATTTCATTTACTAAAAAAAATAGGAGCAATTAAGAGTTAAGTTTCCCCTCCTTTCAAGTCAAGGAAAGATTAAAGGAGAGCAGTAAAATGTCTTTGAGTGCTAATGAAAGATCAATGGCTTCATACCTCAACCAAAAGTCAAGATTAAGAGAAAATAGAAGCTTTGGTAACAGTAGAAGCTGATTTACTCTTCAGAAAAACCCCAAACAATGGAGCTGGATCTAAGAAGGTTAAAATACAGAGAGCAGTGATGTATTTCTCTCATGAACTGAACATCATTATCTCTTCTTTATGCTGATCTCTGTTATATTGTGCAAATATGAAACAAATGCTGAAATAATTTAATCTGGAGATTAAAATGTTTTCCTGCTTCCTTTTGCACTCAAAATATAATGGGAAAGTAAAGAAAATGCTCAGAAATTGTAAACATTAACTCTACCTTTCAAGTGCTCTGCAGATGGATGTTTTTAGATCTTTTGTGCTACCTCTTTAGCCAATGTATTGAAACCCTCAAATCCTTTCATCCTTTCAGTCTCATCTCTATACCCTGATCTTGAGCCAACACATGCACATGCTTGCACTGCAACACCTGTGCACACACAAAACTGTTTTCCGAAGAAAAAAAGAAGGTATTTTGAATCAACAGCATACGTCAAACTGATGTTGGTGAGCTTGTTGTCTATTTTTGCAGGGACATGTCATTCTGGTGTGTTGGTGTCAAGCTTTGTTGAGAAATTGGAGTATGACTATAAACAGATACAATGACCTGCAAAATTGGATGAGGGACAAATCAATACATTAGCAAGTTGAAAACAAGCACATTTGTTGACTGACATTAAAAGCAACATTACTTTTAAAATAAAACATGTCAACATGGTTTATTATTTTATTTCTGAGCAGTAATATAAAAATGGATTGGATTTAACATCATTGACAGTGGATATGACAAATCCCAAACTGGGTGCATTTTTTAATGTAACTATACTTTATATCTTACCGAAGAACACGGTGACAGTGTTACAAATACACCATTACTATTCAGCCTTGCACACTAAACAGTAGACCAGGTGTTTGAGCCAACAGTCTGATAGGAAAATGAAAGGACTCAGGATAAAAGCATACCTCAAACTCAGGAGGCGTGTGTCCATTTATCACACATCACTGTACCATGCTGTGCTAATGAGCCATTCAAAGTGAGGTGGATGCAGATAGGAGAAAATTGAACAGTTGGTCTCCATTAGCAGCACTTTAGATGTGCTGAAATGTTGCATGTCTTCGTAAAGTTCTGCAGACTGAAACAGTGACTGATGGAGATAATGTGAACATAACTACACTCTGGTGCCCTTATCTGTCTTTCTACTTACACCCCTCTCTCCTTTTATTGTTTTGAGTTCATGCCAAGTTCTGTGTGCAACCTGTGAACCTGTGTCGTCTCCATTTGTGAACCACTTGTGTGACCTCACTGCACACAGGAAGTGGAGGACCCCCTCCTTCCCTATCCATCCCTCAGTGTTCAAGAAAGGACTTGATTTTGGAGCTGCAGCTGCACTCCTCACTTAACACACAGAGACCCCCATACACACACACATCTCATTAAACTGCCACTGATCGCCGTAAGCAGCTCATGCCTTGAAAAAAGGCAGTTAACAGAGAGCAGTGGGAAAAAGAGAGTAAACTAAAATCATTACTACTGAGAGGATGTGATTGCATCTGTAAATACACATCCCGAAAACCAGGGAAACCAACTGGAGAGATGGGAAAGCAGAGGGAAAAAAGCTCAAAAGAAAAGGAAGAAGGACTTGGGATCCAGTAACAGTAACCTCTACAGGACAACTGATACCCCAGAAGAAAAAAGAGCTACTGATGGGGGTTATCTGTGTAAAGATAGCATTTTAAACCCTGATGTGTCCCTTTCTTTGCACCTCTTTGTGTACTGTGCTGTTTGAGCAGGAACCAAGTACAGGAAGGAGGTACAGTCCATACTATGAACTAAACAAAAACCTGTGTGAGGCCCAGGTGTTCAGGAGAGGAAAGAGCACCACATCCTGCTCAAGAGGAACTAATGTTACTTGACTTAAATACCACGTCCAGTCAGTCGATGTCCTTCAACGCAGAGCATCATACCATCTTAACACAAAGTATAGCTGAGGCTAATGGGAATGTCATTAGTTTAACAGATATTTGGTCATAAACCAAAGTACTGGACCAATTATTATTTTGACCTGAAGAAATACATATTAAAGGGGTCACCAAGGTTATTACAATTCATCCTGAGGGTGAAATGAATGGCTGTACCAAATGTTATGGCAACCCATCCAATAGTTGTTGAGACATCCATCCACAAATGTTAACCTCATTGTGGCACAACAGGAAGGTCAGTAGGCGACATCCACAAGGACCATGCGAAAGGACTGCTGGGAAAAAATGTCAGTCCGTCTAGTAATTGTATTTTGTATTGTGTGTTACTTAGTAGACCGCCACTGGCTGTGACCAGATGTGGCTGGCAATGATGCAAGACTGCACCATTGCAGTTAATTAGCAAACCTAGATCTCACCAACAATTAGGTTGATTGAGACAGGCTGTAGCTTTGGTTGTTATGATTATGGCAATGACACATTTGTTTATAATGGGTGTAACACTAACTATATGTTAATGTTGCGTGCAGTGAATTGGTTGTGTTGAGTATTGTATTGAAGCACTAGAAAACAAATATCAAATCTTGTGTAGCTTAACAATGATATCTTGGCTAATGTTGGAGTAGTCGCAGGACAGCTACAGATATTTCCATAGCATCATAGATTCAATCACAAATGCAGCCATAGCCTGACCTAGCAAAACAGTTGAAGAACCTACCAAAATTATTTTTGCATCATCACTTTTGCAAAAGATGAAGCTCCTATATTTCCTATTCCAAGGAACATGGTCACCACCAGCACCGCCAGTCAGTCTAGAGGTCAGCCACTGTGAATGGTAAGGGTAACCCTCGGCCTGGTAATGAAACAACAATAGCAGGAATGTTCAGAATGTCCCTTGAGAACATAGACCCAGCCTATGTTATAGACTACTGAATACACTATCTCTGCCTTTAGCAAATGGTAGGTAGCATGTAAGCAGCAGGGGTGGGGTAGCATAAGGGAAGGGTGGATATGAAGCTAATTAACGATGATGGATTTACTGCTGAAATATGTTAGTTTGCACTTCTAGCTGAGACATTTAGCTAAGACAGTTTTGCACATAACCTGTCCTCAGTAGAGTGTGGGTTACTTGCACAATTGCTGGTTCAGTTCGCTGTCAGGTCTCAGAAAGCAACACTATTTTGGTCACCACTGTCTTGTTTTAGAAGGGTTAAAGGTCACCTGCACCTGCAGGGGGGCTGTAGATTCAAATAATTTACGACCATGTTGTCTTTTGTTTCCTATAGTGTGATTTAATCAGACACTACATCACATGTCACACTGGAAAAATGTGTGTGTATGCACAGACGGGTAGGTAGGGAGAGATAGAGTGTGGGAGAGTTCCCTGTTTCTTTGTGTTTCTCTCTAGGGTGCTGGGAAAAAGAGCACTGTTTAGTCTGAATCATCTGAATTTAGTCTGCCTCTCATTGTGGGCTGAGATTTTGATTTGAGTTGGGAGGTCCTGATGTATTCAAACTTTGACATCCAAATAATTGTAATTTGCATGTTTTACAGTAGATTAAGTAATGGATGTTGAGGCTACAGTGCTTTAAAGCTGAACTAGGCTAAATTTCAGTGCGAAAAAGCAGCTGATGGCTCAGCTAGCTACATATCAGCAAAGTCCTGGGCTTGAATCTGACTTTGGGTCTCTCATCCCACTTCTGTGGTGGGTGGGATCAAACGAATATGGTAAAAATTGAAGCAGCACAGGTTAAGATACCCAGATGTTTAATCCCTATTATGGAGGAAGCTCCACATTCTCTGTAATGCAACCATGATAACCATGGTGACATCATTAAAGCTATTTTTCAAACTTTGAAGAGCTCCCACCAGAGACAAGGAGGAGACATTATACAACTGTTTCCATAGGCTAAATAGCACTGCCAGTGACACGTAGATGTTGGAGTTCCCCTTTGAAAAAAACATCAGTCTCATCATTTAAATAACCAAAATTAAGTTGTGACATCAGGCACAGTGTGTACACTTTTAAAAAATTGAAAACAGCCAACTAGATAGCAACAAGACCTTGGAACCATTTTCTGTGTCCAAGGTCAACCAATAAATAACATAACCAGCCTTTGTTCGTGGATTTGTCAAGTCTATTTTCAAGTTAAATTGCTTTAAACTGTTCTCCATATGGCACACAATACAGGCGGTAGTTAACAACCCCACCACTCCTCATAAACCCCTCTCGCACTGATCTTCCTTAAACAGTTTTTCCTGGCCTCTCCAACAACAGGTGGCATTACCAGGGGCTCATTTCGCCTTCTTCTATGGGGAATGTGATTCCACAGCAGTATGTCTCAAACAGCAGAGAGCCTGGCAGACCATGACGTAATGTACTAAAACGTGCTATCAGTTAGAAGCAGGGCCAAAACACGTGGAGTTGGCTCCTCTCTCCGCTCACCCCCGGGGCCCCTCTCTATTCTCCTTTTCCTCGTCTCTCTCTCCCTCACCCCCAGCCCTTCCACCTCCCTTCTGCTCCACCGCACTCTCTGTTTATGAGTGCATGAATCGCTCCATTTCACTATACCCAACTCCCAGCCCACTACCAATCCCACAACTGCTTCAATAATAGAAGTCTCCTCCCCATACTTTCATTTCCATGACAACCCACAATGAGGAGAGAGAGAGAGAGAGAGAGAGAGAGAGAGAGAGAGAGAGAGAGAGAGAGAGAGAGAGAGAAAAGTAGCAGAGGCAGGAAAAAAACGTGAATGAGAGGGTCGGAGTGCCTTCCCTTGACCCCTGGTTCCATTTCTAAGGAGGGAAACCTTCACTACAACAGCCTGAGTTTCAGTGAGGTTAAACTGGCCAATCAAGAGCACCAGCACTGCTCTGTCATCATGGAAGGTGCCTCTTGGGCAAGCAAGTTAACCTAATTTTGTATAGGTCTTTTCAAAAAGAAGTTCTAGGAGGAATGGAAAAAAATATATACATTAAAAGAGGCAGAAAAGACAACACCAAAGTACCAACCGAAGTATTGAACTGATGATGGTGCTAAATGGAAGATAAGAGAGCGAAAAAAAAACAGATCAAAGTAATCACAATTCACCCTGAAACTCTGTACTAAAGAAATCCACCCAATACTTGAGGCATTTCACTCATCAGCCTGGTGATGGAACAGTAAAAGTCAAGAATCACCAACAAAATTGCAGTATATTGTCTTGATCCATGAACATCTGTCAAATGTTGTAGCTACAAACAAAAGGACAAAGACAATCCACAGATTATAATCAAGAATAAAACAAAGAAAAAAGTGTGAGGTTTTAAATGCTTTTTGTGCATTACATTTTGATTTATTTGTTTTATAACATTTTAGAACAGAGAAAGTTTCATTTCCGAAACATTACAAATTTCATACTTTATTTCATATGCATGCAAGAAAGCGGCCACTTTCAAAACATTAAAGCAAATTCATTTTGTGTCACCTTTGGAACCGTCTCATTAATACTAAAAGGTCATAAGGTCACTCCTCTGTCATAGAAATCATTGATTTAGTGTCATATGAATGGGTGGCCTTCAGCATGACACAAACACAACAGAGATAAACAAAGGGTGAAAGGTCTTGAGGTCAAGCCCCAGCGAAGCTTTGTCGCACACACATTTGCTCTTACACATGCGTGTGCGCACACATGAGATTAGTAGTTTTAATTCAGGTCCCTGGATTACAGCCAGGATTAATTCTATATGCCTCAGAACTGGTGAGGGAATATTTCTGTCCAGCTGTAGCCATCATAGCTGTCCATCAGCTGCATCAGTGTTGTGTCTGTCCTGCTCTAATACTAGCTGCTACTTACAGGCTATTCTTTTTTCCTTTTTCCAAAATGAGCCAGAGTGGAACAGAAGAGATAACATGACACTATTGGCTTCCAGTTAATTGCTTGTAAGATTTCTACTTCCTATTCCTGAGGGTCATAAAGATAAGATAAGATAAATTCCTAACAAGCGCTCCTGAGGGAGACAAATACCACAGCAGCAAATAACAGTTGCATCCTGTGTATGTGGAAACATTTGCTATATCAAATCTGTGAATGACAATCACAGTATGTTAACAAATACTGACAAGTCTTAAGTTTCTGTCAGGTAACCCAAGACTAATTGATACTATTTATACACAAGTCCGAATTCCAACACAGTGAAGTATCATCAACACTCATGGGAGTGACAGCAACGCAAAGAATGTGCTCATAATCTGCTGTCATGTGATCATGCTACACACTGTAAACAAAACTGTATGGTGGGGAGAGAAGTGTGCCACTTTAGCAAGAAAATAATGAGGGGAATGGCCCTGACCTGATCTGTGTGTGCATGTAGTATACGTATGTGAGCACCTGCAGGCATGTAAGCATGTTTCTTTATACAGAGCTCACAGCAGCCAGCTTGTTAGCGAGCTCTGTTGTTAATGATATGTTATAAAACAAATGATGAACTGGTAATTAACAAGCTCTTGAGGTGGTGGTGCACTCAAGGCCAGAGACACGATTTAATCTTCAGAGCAGAAGCAAAAGTCTGATTCATGCTGCTGCACTGCTGCATTTTTAATCAAGGCCTGCAAGAAATGGTTCAAATGTAGCTTTCCACATGCTTGTCCAGGACAGTGGGGTGACCTGTCCTATAGGAGCTGGCGAGGAAGAGGGTGAGCTCGGTAATCCCCTAGGTTCTGGGCCTCTCAGTGTGGCGTCCTCAATCCCCCCCAGACCCTGCCAAGATCCCCCTGACAGCAGTCCTCATTATTTGCCTATCAGTGGCTTAGCCCCAGACAGAACAGAGATGGAGGGATTTACTGTAGACTTGAGAAGGAAGAATAGAGAAACACTGAAGCGAATACAAACACGATTTCCTTAAATTCCCCCGGTTCCTCTGACATATGAGTGAAACTAGAGAATGTGAATAGACATTAAAAATCTATCATGATGATGACAAAAGTATAAATTTGAGCTTGAGGACATTGTGTGAACAATGAGAAACAACCTTGACTGTGCACTCTCTCCGCTGTAAATATATTAAATTTCCTACATGAGCCACTGACACTGCACCATTATGTCTGATCAAAGTTAACAGTTTGCATCCTATTAGCCGGACAATCCTAATGCTATTGTGTTATAAAGCTTATTAGAAGAAGGGAGAGGGTTGCACTCACATTACATTCAATTATCTGTAATAGGAAATGAGTTTGAGGTGACAGCTGCTGCCTGCGTAGTAGCTCTAAGACACTGTGACTCAGTTAACGTAGCATGTTAGTATGTCAAACAGATGAAACATGACAACAGCCACTCACAGTTTGTATTGAAGAAATCTTGTAGTTTTATCTATACATATTTCAAGAAAATACGTCTTCTTTATTTCCAGATGAAGTTATAATTTTGAAAGATTACACGCTAAAAGCACATCAATGAGCTCCAATAGGGAGACATGTTAATACAGGTTTTCATTTCAGCTGAACAGTACTATAGTTGATCTAACTTAGCAGTTTTAAGGAGGATGTAACATTATGTGTGGTAGGTTTAACAGAGGATGTAGCTCTCAGTTAGACATGGGTAGACAGCATAGCTTTATGTATATTATTTGGGGGGTTCCTCTAGTTCAAGATGAATATTAGCACACTGTTCTATGTAAGTTCTGCGAATCATCATCATAGAAACCCCACAGTAGAGCACTGTTTATATTGTCATGTATCCAGAGAATATGTCTGTGCATTTATCACAAAATTAATTTATTACACAAATAACAGGAAAGCGGGCGATTGGAGTGAGGAGATTTTATCAACTAAATTCAATTTGGCTTCATCCTGAGTATTAATTTCTTTTCTGACACCATCCAAGGACATAGGAAGAAGATGCCTGACTTGATTTATTGTCCGTCCACCTTCTGATTTGTTCAGCATTCTGAATTATTGCAGAGGTAAATCAAAGATTGTGATCTTTGTGCTGAGAGGCTTAATCAGTATTTTGGCCAATGGGGATGAAGAGCTTTGTTTGGACCTTGATGCTGAATGAATAAATGATATAATAAATCTGTAAAGACAGGAAAGGCAAAGGGCAGTTTTAGTAGTTGCTGCTGTAGATGGGCTGCAGCCGATTCTAATTACTCGCTTGACAGCATCTGGGTGAGGGACAATGAACATATATAAACATATTTTAAATTATGGTTGGGTTTTTCCAATATTTCAGGTACTTGTTTTGTCTCATTTGATTAGGAATTGATTGCACTCAAATAGGCACGTCAGCTCACACAAGGTCAAGCAAAAGGAACATAAACACATCCTTTAAAACGACTGTTACAGCCAGCGGTTCAAAACTAAATTATGATTAAGACATTACTCATATCTTTAGTGAGTGCCGTGGCTATTAGAGGCCTAGCCCAATCTCACAATGAAGTCATATCCCAATTGACAGAGCATGAGAGCTGACATGCATATGGCATTTAACAAGCCACTGTTGAGCTTATCAAAATAACGAACATCCTCTGATCTCACACAAGACCACTGAGATTACTAGGCAATAATGACACACTGGCTAAAAAAAACCAATCAGATATATACGGAAAAAATCTTTTAATACATGTATGTGAAATGTTTTTGCCTAGTGCTTTATCCCTCAACGTTCTGATCCTAGCCTTTCCCAGCCCCCATTTTACCATTCCTGATATTACTCAAGCCTTATAAAGTCTGAACCCTAAACCCATGTTTTAACTCTATTAAGTACCTTGAAGAAATGAGGAAAAGACAGTCTAAAACTCAAACAGTAGAGCTACACAGAAGCATGGCTACACGATAAAACACACACACACACACACACACACACACACACACACACACACACACACACACACACACACACACAGTCACAGTCACTGTTTCTAAGGAGATGTCAACATTGTGAAAACAGATGAGGGAACACGTGTGGAATTTTAGGACTGTTCATCACTTCATCACTTCTTCCAGCCTACGTCACTCCCAGTTTCAAACAAATGGCTGCATGCAGATAACAAGCCAGTACAGAGAGATTTAAGGTTTCCTGTTTATTACCTGAATGAGTTTTAACAGGATATACAGTACACATAATCCATGTTTTCCCCCACGAATTCAGGTACATTCATCTTAAATACAGTATGCCCTTAATAACTTAGGTCCTGCTAAGTTTTCTGTAAAAGACAGTAAAACAGCATCATCAGAAGGCACCATTAAAAAACCATTAAATGTGTTTTGTGTAGACAAATCAATACTCCACTATGCAGTTTTTTATGAAGGCATAAATATTGTCTCCCTTAGCAAAATCCTGAGAAATATAAAATGCTGGCAAGATCTAACTTTTAAGATTTTTTGCATTGTTTCTCACATGCACAAAAACTGGAAGAAGTGGTCAGTATCTGTAAAAAAGAAAACAAACCAAAAAAAAGAAATACATTCACAGTTCAACAAGGTAACCAGAATCTATCCTGCTTTACAGTAGTTTCCTGCAAAGTCAGTTATGTTCACTTCTGCCTCACTTGCTCCAGATGACACAGGGCCAGCCCGTCAATAAATCTGTCCTTTTGATGTACAACATCAGCAGCCATTAAAGAAGAGTGTCCTCACTGTCCTCATTGTGTGTGCTGAGCTGGGTCTTCCTGCGAGCTGTGATAGCTGCCCAGATTCGACACAACATGCCCCCTCTGAAACAGCAAATGTGGACAGATTTAAATTCAGTGTTACAAACGGGCTATCTCAAACACCACCAGGGTTTGTTTGATGAAACTCAAACTAACAAGGTAGACTGCATCTTTTCTACACCACAGTCTCTTAGGGCAATCCTTTCTTGCGTTTCTGTATGGGTAGATAGTGTGAGGGCGATGTGTGGAGACAGCTTACCTTATTCCACAGTACATCAAGTCATCCCTGGAGGCAATGTAGAGGAGACAGTCCAAGGTGAATTCATGAGAGAGCAACTAGAAAACAGGATCACACAGGTGTGGATTAACAGTGGGTAGATGAGTAACACCAACCAGCCTCAGGTAAAAAAAAAAAAGCTTCACTTGAATTTACCTTATCGATTGTGTCTTGATCCACAGGGACAGACTTTAGCCAGCGCACCAAAGCCTTCACTTCGGGATTAGAGCTTTTCTGTGAAGCCAACCCATCATCTATAATGTGCAGAGATAACAACCATTCAGGCCTGATGCATTACAGACATACTGCATCTCACGGTGTTGATGTTACACACAACATAAACACTTATCGTGTTTCCGCAGGCATACTGTATAATCATTATGCAAACAGACAAGTCGAGTTTGAGCACATTAGCTGATGATCCAATGGTCTACGCCTCCGACACAAACCAGTCAGGCAGAAATCCAGAGCCCGAAGCTGAGGTGTGGTAGGGATTGACTGGTACAAGTTTTAAGAAACAGTAATGAGAATCACTGAGTCTATTGATAATCCAAAGAGGGCTTGGTCCCTTGATGCAATGCTGGTCATGCTGCAGCTTGTGCAGCTAATCATTAGCGGCAGGCTGAGAGCTTACTAACTTTTAGATACTCATGTTATTGGAAAACAACTTCAGATACATGAAAAAGTAATATAATTTAACAATTTGTAATTAATATAAAGTATTTTTATTTGATATGTTTCCTTTACTTAATATTATAAGCAGGGGGAACCACAACAAACACTTACTTTACCTGGATTTAGAGGTTTGATGATGACGCCTGACCCAGATCAAAAAGAATATACAATGTTTGTTTTAACCTACTAGGAGTACTGGATGGGCAGGTTTCCACAGACCAAAGTCAAAACTACTAGAAGAAAGACTATTTGATCCATGAGTGGATATATTCCAAAATAACAATATTTCTAGTCCAAAATTCGTTATTTGTATTTCCGGGGACATGTTTTTTTGCTGAACTACAGTGGCTGGATACATCCAGATACATCCCGACAATAGATGCAAACAGACTGATCAGCCCTCATATTAACTTTGGCTACCTACGACTGTATTTTTGCAAAGAAAGAAAACTGTGTATTTTACCTCCCCTCCTTGATCCATAACTCTCCCAACAACCATATGAAATGTGAGTATTGTATTAACTTTTCATTTAACAATTTATCTAAAACTACAGTATCTGAACTGTTCTGATTCGGCATAAATGGTACTCCAGAAAACCTACCAAGACAATTCTTACTATGAAAACTCACCTGGCACTAATACCAAAGTTCTCGTGCTATCTACATGGATGTAACAAACTGTGTAGTTAAAACAAAATTACCTTCAGTGACTGCTGCTTTCCTCAGTGCATCTATCTGTTGCTGTTTTCTCTGGACAGAGTTCCTCAGTAGCTCCTGGTACTCTTTCTCCTTCTCATTCAGCTGACACAGCAGTCTGAAACACAAACAGCCATGCTAACTCAGCAGAAAGCAGTGCAACTGAAAATTCATATTAATCACTGTGTCCTGCCCAGTGTTAGTGGTCTTTGTATTTTTTCACAGCAAAAAAAACATTTCATTTCAATTCCAAATGTCATTTTATGTAGCCTTAAAAACTAAACAACAATAATGACAATGATGCAAACTGCTGCTCTTCCCAAAATCTCTAAAAAACTTAAATACAACACGGCGAATATGAAAGCTACCCTCTGGTCTCTAGTCGTAGGTCCTTCAGTTTCTCACTGAGGGTACAGTTTATGTTGAGCACGAGGTCTGCAGGGTAGCTGAGGCTGGCTGTAGGCAAGATCTCATTTACTGGTGTTTTTTCTTGCTCGTCTGCTTGCACCACCAGCTGGTCAGGGGTGGGAATTACAGAAGAGTCTGGGTCACCACATTGTTCCTCAGGAGTGCTGTCCTCAATCTCAAATGAGGACTGCAGTTGGAGTTTCAGCTCTGAGAGGCAAAGAGGGGAGTGGTTGGATGGTAGATGGATGGGTGGATAGACAGTGAATAAATAAACAATAGGAATCTCTAAAAAGTAAACAAACAAGCAAATAAACAAAAGAACGTACAAACAAGATACAAAAGGAGAAAAATATAAATGTTACCACATTTTCCCTTTAATATCCACTGGTCTCTGCAAGGATTTAACCCTAACCTTTAACTTCTGAACCTATACAGCATAGGATGAAGCTCTACCTGGTAGGAGCACAGTAATGGCTTCCTGGACTGCCTGTCTCAGCAGATTGTCCAGAGCAAACATCCAGTGAGGTTTCACTTGCTGCTGCCTCAACACCTTCTTCACCTACATACGGAGCAGGTAGGTTAACACAATTATGAGAAGAGTGATGTTCGACCCAGAAATTTCACAACGGCTTAAGTAACTTACTGCATCTTGGAAGCTGAACAGCACCACCTGCAGGCTGTTCAGTGATACTGCGGCAGTGAGCAGTGTGGTTCGAAGGTCCAGCAGGCTACTTGTCAGCTGCTTCCTGTCCGGGGAACGGATGTTGTCTCGCAAGCAGCCAATGAGTTGGGTGATGTGGTCTGCAGTTATTGATGATCCCTCGCCATGCTTTTAATATAACAAAAACATTGAAAAAAAATAAGATACTGTACTTCTATGGTTCTCATTGTGCTGGAAATACATAAGGACTTATTTATCTCACAATAGGGCTCTTTACTTGGATAGTACCAGTCTTTTTTTAGTTTATTGTATTATGGATGGACCAATTCAGAATTTTTAGCTGTGATACTAATAACAATAATTGCAGTAATATTAATTTTCTAATCATCTCAGTTCCTCTACTCTCTGATCAAAACATGTTGTGCAGATATGATATTTAAATTCCTACAATAAAACACAGCTATTATCTCTTAAATTTTCATAAAATCCTACATCATAAAAATGTTTGACCTACAATTAACTGAGTAAAACTGTCAAAGCCTATAAATTTGTTTGCAAGTTTTGGGGAGAAATGCTTTTGTGCACAGACATAACAGTTTATAAGTGTAAAAAAAAGGTAGTTTAAAATAAGATAGCAACAATGCCATTAGTCTCAAAATTATAAACTTGCCAGCCAACACTGGTATTAAAGTTGCACTCACAGCAGACAGAAATGTCATGCGGCTGTTGGATCACATGGAGGTTCATAATTTTGGCTTTTGGCAATGCCAACAGTGCAACAACAAGCCTAATTGTCATTTACACATGATGTCTTTGCCTATTAGGAAAAACTTTGTTGATATTGAAAGACAGCTAAATAAAATAACTGGCCAATAACTGGTGATTCAACACTTTTCCTGCTATTTGTATTCTGAAGCTGTCTTGTGATCTTTATTTATTTAATTGTTTTAACTTGAATTTAAAAGCCTAACCAGGGACAGGGGCCTCAGTTTAGCTTTAGTTAGATGCCGTATATACAATACATCCCTCTTAAATATACAAACAAATAAATAAAATTTCATGTACAAAGCCACACACTTAATAGATTTCACAATGTTTTGACCTGTGTTGTTGTTACTTTTCTTCACCCACCTGAGGCACAGACTCCTGTATATTAAAGACGACAAGACTGATGTAGTCAGTGAGGACTCGGTGCAGTGTGGCTCTCCTTTCACTGTCCTTTCTCAACATAAAAAGACCAATATTTTCCTCTGTTGAGGCTGGACTGCACATTTCTGATGGAGAGTCCTCTGGTATTCTGGACAGTAGAGGGCAATGGGGAGATCAATCGCACCAGATCAACAGATAAAAATGAAAAAACAAGTCATATATGTACTGAAATGAAAAAGCAAAAAAAAAAAAACGTTGTTATCTGTAGACTGTGGCATTTGAAGGTGGCATTTTACCCTCCATTTTATACCTACACAGGATGTAGCTGCACCAGATTATTGGACTGAAACCTCAATGTGGTTTGCCACTGACGTAAGATCCTGTAGACCCATGGCTGATGCAGAGATTATAAGGATTTCCTCTTGTGTTGAGCAATAATCTATTATGACTTACGGCAGGAAGCTGGTGCTTGGTGGGCTCTCTGAGATTTCATCTGCTCTGAGGGTGGACTGAGGCCTCCTGAGGTCCAGGGAACAGGACAGGTCGATTGAACCTGAGAACGAATCAGTGTCCTCCACAAGGATGGAGATAGGTACAGACAGGCTGCGTTGATAGTCAGCTGCAAAAGCCAGAAACATTGTGGTTAGATGTCTGACTGTTCAAAATCTCTGACATTTACAAGGTTTTACAACAACACAGGTATCATGACAGGTGCAATAACAACATAAGATTTTGTGGTGGGAAAAGGAAGCAATTTAGATAAACTGATAACATATATGAGAAAGAAGAGCAGTGTGTGGATATGATGAGTACTGATGCTTCACCAGAAGAGTCTTTAGATTCTATTTCCTGTGGAGCTTTGGTCCTCTTCCTAGGGGACGACCGGAGGAAGGTGTCCATCAGCAGCTCTGCGGCCGTGGCTCTGTCATCTGGGTTCGGCGTGAAGCAGTTCATGATGAAGCCCTTTGCCGCGTCTGACATGCACTCTGGAACCTTGGGGTGGATCTTAAACATGCCCACCTTTACAGGATTGGGGCAATAAAATTGTCAATTGTTTTTGTTAATAAACATTTTTTGCTAATATTTGTTCAACAAGAATCTACAGTGGCTCTGTGACGCTGTACTGATGCCATGTTCTTTAAATGGTAATTACACATTTCTGACTTGTAAATAGTGGTCACATCAACGTCCAGTTCATAATTATGACTGGGAAACTCTGATATATCAAAGTTAGTCCAATAACACTGAAGTGCCTACAAAAACAAATATGTATCAAATATCACATTAGCCAAAGACCGTCATTTAATTTATAACAGATTTTATGAATATGGCGTTATATTGTCAATGAACAGCATTTTTATTCTCATACAACCAACTCGGTGCTGATAGGGATGTCATTAGTTTTGCAGGCATTTGGTAAAAAAAGAAAAAAGAAAAAGGAAAAAGTTTGTTAAAATAAGATTTTGACCACATGATGGCCCTAGATGAGAAGTTAATGGAGAGTCAAGAGTCAATACAATTCAACCTCAGGGCAACATTTTTGAGACATTTCACTCAAAACCACAAATAACAACCTAAAAGTCATTTTTCCTCAAGAGGCTTAAGCCCCACTAATGTCCATTACCCTTACAAAAAATATTAAAGTTTGCCAAATTTATAACTATCCTTTTATGAAAACGCCACTATATTCATGTATTTATCAAAGGTGCATGTATGCATGTCCTGCATGTATATACATAAAATACAGCATTCCCTTATTTACCTTGAACATGGCTGCCTGAGGACTTCCCAGCTCATGGAAGGGTGTTTTGCCTGTTGCCATCTCTATAATAGTGCACCCTAGGGACCAGATATCGGCCGGCTTCCCATAACCCCGAGGCCCTTGGTCTATAATCTCTGGGGCCATGTACTGGAGAGTTCCTATGGAAAAATTATCATATAAGTGATTAAAATGCAAGCACTGATCCCTACAAACATAAAAATACAGCTTATCCTTATAATGTAGTAAAATCTGTAAATGGGAATCACTGAATCAAAGTATGTGAAACAAGATGGAGTCTACACAGCCTCTTACCAGTGAATGTCTCAGTGCAGGGGTTGATCCCTGCTAATCGTTTGGAGGTTCCAAAGTCTGAGATCTTCAGCACTCCACTATATGTGTTGATCAATACATTGTCACCCTGCAGCAAAGACAAATTACCCACACTGAGATGTTTCGCAAACACAACCATCTTATACCATAAAGCTAAGATGAAATGATTCTAGAAAGGGAAATAATAGGTCCCAGGGTGCTCTGCTCACCTTAATATCTCTGTGGACTATCTGATTGTCATGAAGGTATTTGAGCCCCTCCAGGATCTGTTTGGTGTAGAAGATGATGGTGGCTTCGTTGTCCTTCAGAGGACCCCATTTGGAGCGTAGGAGAGATGACAAACTTCCTACAAGCGGGAATGTAAAATTATATAAGCTGATTTGTATTTTTCAGAACAGATCCTGTTGTGAAAATGTTATTTCTGACATATCCATGAAGGCAGAAATGTGAATAAAACATCATTTCACAACGGCAAATACAATTTCCTGTTTTTTATTTCTCAACAGTTGCTCAGCTACATCTGTTAATATCAAATCCAGCTTTGTACTGGAATTGTTCACATATTTTCAGATGTTTATCTGTCAATCTCATCATTGTCTAAAGAGATTTTTCTCTAATGAGCAGGATGTCTTTGGAACCACCCACTTTCTTAAAACTGGCTTCCAGTAGGTATTACACAATCCCACTTACAAATTTAAACACAAGGCAGACGCTGACTTCCTTGATGCTTAGTAAAGGCATTATCCTGTAACAAAGCCACACAGTAACTAGGGAAATGCAGACTTGAAAGCAGGGGCGGGACTTCCTTATGTTGGCCCTTCTGAAAAACCAACTCATGACTTCTTTGCCAGTCCCTCCTGCACCCTCCCTCTGTTTTTATTCCACTGGAAGTTTCAAAAAACATTATTTAATCTGATGATCTATTATTAATATCAATGTTAATAATATTAATGTAGTTTGTAGATTACATGGAAAACAGAGTGCAACACTGATGTATTAGTCCAGGTATCTGTGTGAAATAAAAGTGAAAAGGCATCAGTAACTGTATAAGCAGCAAACATTATCAGAGTTGATCTGTACTGGACATTTATCCTAAACTTATCATTAAAGCTATGTATCGGAAGTTTTATATTTAAGGATTCATACCTCCAGGAACTTCTTCCATGAAGATCTTGATGAAACCATCCTGACTGACAGAGCCCAGGTACTGGACAATATTTCTGTGTTTTAGCCTCTTGTGCAGAGCTATCTCCTCATGGAGGGGCTGGGAGTACCTGGGAGGGGAAAATGTGACTGTGAAGTTTTGGTCAACAGTACAACATCTCATATGATTGTTCAATATCTTAAAACATGCAGGATGGACACACACACAAACACACACACACACACACACACACACACACACACACACACACACACACACACACACACACACACACACACACACACACACACACAAAATATACACACAGAAGTTACAGGACTGTGAATGTCATACCCAGTGTTTCCATACCTCAGAATTCCAGATAAACTAGTTTATAATTAGTCAGTCTGGGAGATGCATGACTAAATTCTCTTTGTCAGCTGTGAATGATGAGCAACATTTCCTCTCTGATACATGCAGTATGTGTTTATCAGAACAGTAGGTTGAAAGGTTTGCATTTCACATGAATAAATTAAATGGTCCAGAGAAGTAACAACTTTAAAAGCGCTTGAAAACGCTTTATACGTTATGTCACATGACAACACCAAACGTTTTTTCCTCTCTCTCTGTCAATTCTATTTTGTTTCTTTACATCTGGATCGTCACTGCACACCGACTAATCAATCACATTCTTTCTCAGTTTGAGTCTTTTTTTGTTGCTGATAAGTGAATCCAGCTTGATAATAACAAAATAAGAAGAGTGATAGATAGAGAAGAAAAATACTCTGAGTGATTTAAATATCATATTTCCTTTGACGGAATCGTCAAATTAAGCCTAAACTTTTTTGTGCAGAGTATAGAGTGACAAACAAAGACTGAAAAGTATAAACATTCATCCATCTCCCCCAAGAGTCCTAAAGAGCATCGGGGATTCAGAGCATGCCAGTGAGTATCATCACTGCCAAATCCTTTCCCGTTATGGGTGTTATGGAAAAAACCTTCTTGTGAGAAACAGTGCAGCTCTGTGTCTCCCACTGAAGGATGACTGAATGTGAAAAACAGTGTGAGTGTTGGTTTCTCATACGTGCTGTCCTTCTCAGGGATTTCCTTGATGGCGATGCGTACTTGGTTGCTCAAGTCCCTCCCAGCGTACACCACACCGTACGTCCCTTTGCCCAGAACCACCTTGTCTCTATTCTCATTGGTCTCATAGATATACTAGAGAAAAAAAAGAAGTGAGCATGAGTGAGAATGCAGTGAGTGAAAGTTGGAGCATCAGAGGAATAGTGAGGAATTTCACAAGCAACCACAAGTAGGATAGGAGATAAATGTAAAGAGTGAGAGAACAGATGTTTCATTCAGGGACTTCTGACATTAAAAAGTATTCCAGTATTCTGAGAATAAATACACAAACAAATGTGAGTTTATGTGAAATACTGTGGAATTAACACAATGTTAAAGGAATGCTTTTGTTTTCTGTTCCTCAGAATTTGACTTCCAGCCAGTTAACAGTTGTTTTCTACTTGTTGAGGCAAGTGAGACCAAATACAGAGCCCACTCTGCCTCAGAGAGAATGGAGGACTGTGACTGACCTCTAGTATTCCCTCAGTTAGATGGTTCAGGTCCTGAGCAGAGTCTTCAGCCTGCTGAAGTAGAGAGTTTACCAGCTCGCAGAATCTAGTGAAAGAAGAGCAATGTTTTTATGAGTGAATCCCCATTTGATTATATAGGGCACACAAAGACCTTTACGCACAATTGTGAGCCATTGTGAGTCATTGAAAATACAACGAAAATACACACTGCATGTCTGTATGCACACAATGAGGTTTCTCATATCAATAACTGCATAGTTTACTTTGCACAGAACAACAACTGTTTTATCTTGTTAGCAACATATTTTTTTGTCTTTTTCTCCATTTTCTTCCTTTATTTTTCTTTGGTCTCATATTTGGCTTATGATATTCTCTGATACAGTACTTTTATGTCATATTTTTGTCACATTTACATTAAGTAAACAGTGAAATAAGGCAGTACAAAAGAGGTTTGCTACAACACAACATGAATGTATACAAGGCAAGATTTAGAATTCTATTTAGAAAAGAAAAGTTGGCTTTATTGGGAGGAAAATGCACTCAACAACATGTTTGTTGGACCTCAATGGCACACAAAATGTGTACGATCAAGGTCACAACTTTTGTTTGTTTACAAGAAACCCTCAATCACAAAAAATATTTCCAACTAAATTTAACTTTCTTCAAATAATATGTAGCTATGCACATAGTTTCAGTTTTACATTGATGTTTTTGGTGGTAAGTTCCAAGGAAAACGGTCTACAGTCCACTAGGAACCAGGACATTGTATCACGAAAAATAATAAGTTAATTCACTTCCGTTGTACTGAAGTGGCATCTCACAATACTTAACCTATCAGCAGTGGTATACCAAAAGAGGTTAGAAGTTTTGATTTGGGTCAAGTCTTTAAGAGTGAACAAATCTGTCCAAAGGGGATTTCCTAAAGATCAATAAACGCAATATGACTCATAGACTGTAATTACATCATACTCATTTATCCAGGCCACCCACTAGTCTGCAAAGCTAGTCTGTCTATTTGTCTGTCGACCTGTGATTATCTCCCCACACCCTGTAATGATGTCTGTTCATCTTTATCTAGCCAGTCAGTTGGTCAGTGAGCAAATCATTCACACTGCCACACACACACACACACACACACACACACACACACACACACACACACACACACACACACACACACACACACACACACACACACACACACACACACAGACACACAGGGCCCCGCTGTATCTTTGCCAACGTACTCACCCTTTACAGTGCAGCTCAGAGGGGAAGCAGAGCTGGAAGTCATCTGAGTTATAGTGGACATACAGGAAGCAGCTCCGCTCATCAATCTTTGAAGCACTTAAGAAGGAAAAAAGCAAATAAATATTTCAACTCTTCAAATAGTCATCATCACTCATTTATTTGTTTAGAAAGGCAGTATCAAATAGCTGTAAGCAAATGGTTTCCACTAAACACAAAGGATGTTGATTAAAATGGACTGTATCTATCAACCCCTTTTCTGCTGCAGGGAACCAATAGTGTGTGTTTGCATTGCAAAGGATATCAGGGAAAAGTGATTAACTCAGTAAGTGTTGATGAAGAGCAAGGCCCTGCACCAAGGAAAAAAATAGTTTCTTATCTTTCCACAAACATAGTACAATCTGATAATGTTATGTGTTTGTGACCCAGCAGCTGACTGTTTTAGGTATTTGCTGTAAATTGCCCATGTGGCAAATCAGGCAGACAAAACGAGGCTAAAGTACACAGCAACCCAGATCGGTAGCCAGAGAGGAGTCAACAAAAAGCTTAACAAACGAAAAAAGAAGCAAAGCCTGAAACCAGAACAAGAATCTCACTGACAGCCAAGGTTTCCCAGACAACCTGTATGTTTTGGGTCCTCAGGCTTTACTTACAGGCCTGACCACACCCAGAACTGAGAGCAGATATTTGAGTGGTGTTAGCACATGCTGTACTCCACTTTACCTCACTCCCCGAATTGCAGAGGCTGGGAAAGTCCACTGGTGTAAGCCTTTCTGTGGAATCAAGGATGAAGTTTAAAACACGGAATTAAGAAAGTATGTTACACATGACATAGCAGCTCTTGTTTGTATATATGTGTGCCTGCAAGAGAAAGAAAGTAAAAAGCCCTGAGCTATGCAGTAAGTCAAAGAGCACACCCTGATTAAACATTCACTGGACCATAAATCAGCATGAGAAAAGTTCTTCCTGTTATGTAATTTAATCTGCATCCTGTATGTACGGCAGACACACGTATTCTGATAAGAAGGTGGCCCAGGGTTGGGGGGCAGACTGTCTACATACCTTTAAGGACGTGACGTGTTTCAACTGGACAGTGCGACTTTCGTCCTCCTCGCTCACACACACAATAGCTGGTTGCAGGAGTTTACTGGGCTCCAGAACGAGCACCTGAGAAACAACAATTCAAAATTAAAATCCTATTAGCAATATTTTATAACAGCCCATAGCTTTCATTTATTTATAATAGGAGGTCAAAACTGTTTTGCTTTCTCCATTCCTGACCAAATCCCACCATACTGTAACAGTCTTACAGTAGTGTGTATTAACCTTAAGGTTAAAATGGACAATGGTGGGTCCCAGTTTATAAATACTTTAATATTATTATTTATTTTATTTTTATTGTTACGGTTACTGTTAAGGATATCAGTGTTGTCTTACTGGGCAGCGGTCTGTAGAGACAGTGGGTTTACAGGCCTGCAGAAGCAGCTCCATCCAGAAATCCACTGTGTCGCGTTTAGGAGATTTCACCTCGGGTGGTTTGGCAAATTGACGGTACAGGATGAACGTCTCCATAATGGATGCCACAAACCTGAAAAAAATACACTAAAGTCATTATTCCACTTAATGAATCTGAGTATAAGACAGAAATCCCTCTAAATGCTTTCTAACAAGCAAATGAAACTGAAATGCCCTTCAAACTGAATCTTAATGATGATTTACTCCCTATAGCCTCACCAGATAGGGGCCTTGAACCTGTAGAGCTTCTCAGAGGCCTCAATGACTTTCCTGTATTCGTTAGCAAGGATGTTTGCTCCGAGGAAGAAGCCGACATCCCAGTAGTCCTTCATCTTCTCCAAACTGCCCTTTCTACCCAGCAGAGAGCTTAGAGTCACACCTTAACGCCAACATAATAGCACAGAGCATAACAATTCATTAACAAATTAATATGAAAACACTTCAACATTTCCTGACTAATAGACTAATATGTGCATCAACATATGATGGCCCTGTGGACAGATATGAACTCAATTACTTCCAGGGTGCTGAGCCAGAGCAGGAACCATGTGGCAATACAAAGCTATTATGTGCATATATACTATGTGCATTGGGGATGTAACCCTACATTTATTCTAATAGATAAATCAGTTATAAAGACAATTATGTGCGTATATTGGTCCAAAGAACATAATGTGTAATCTGAAATGCAAGTGCTGTGTTTAGAAATACATGTACTAGTTTGCACTTAAAGACGAGCAACATGAAATTACTGTAAAATGACTCATTTCCTAATAAGAAGAGTTTATGGTAAATTATGTTAGAAAAATAAAAATGGTTTTCTGGATAATGCATTTCATCTTAAAACATTCTAAACCTCCAGTATTGAAAAATGGAAAATAAAATTCTAATTAAATAATTTCAAAAACAACCAGAATGATGGTGGGCTTACAAATGTAATTGTTGGTTGCATCGTGGCAAAGCCTGCCTGGTTTTTACCTCTACAACATAAAGTGTAATGCATAAGTATTCTTACACATTATGATCTAAAAGAATCTGAAAGCATTAAGCACCAATTTTGCGCAGCTCAATGGAAGTTTCAAATTCATGGCCAGCTGCCATCAGGAGGACCACATTGTTGATGCCAGAGTGAAGAGTTGGCTCTGTCTCAAAAGCTTTCCCATACCTGACAAATAAAAAATTATATATTATTAATTAATTGAGGATTATACTGGAACACTGACAGATAGGGGGAAAATGTAACATCACAAAACCAACAACATAAACTGCAACCATTTACGAGTGGCAACGATCAAAAAATAAGATAATTATCAAGTAGGCTCTGCATGACAAACTGTAGTATTAAGTACAAAACACCACAACACATTGGTTGTACCAATAGCAGGCCTGGTCTCTGCTGCGCTGATCAGTGAACCCAGAGCACATGAACATGTCTTTGTAGATCCGACCACACAGGCAGAAGACATCTGACGCCACCTTGCCCCCGACTCCACGATAGGCAGAATTAACTCCAAAGCCTTAGCGCGATCTCCAGGGTGATTCCTCCTGATACGGAAAAATTTAATAATATCAGCGGATTTTATCAAAGCCCTTTATATCTTGTATACTCTACATACAGGGCAAATAAAGGATGCAGGCTGAGAATGGCACAAAACAAAGGGCTGAACCCATAGAACAGATTGCAATAGTTTAATTATGATTACTACAATAGGAGTAATCTGGGTACCTGTTTAGAGCAAATATATAATGAAACTTGATATTCTGATGCTTTGCTACCAGACACATGGGCAGGTTGTTCAGAGTCTCCACCAGTTTGATTATGGAATCGTAGTCCTGAGAAAAGAAGGTGCAGAATTACAATGTATTATTTGCCATTCTCTCATCTGATACTGACATTTAATACTTTATTATTGCAACATTTATTACTTATAATCATTCAAACCTTAATGGTTGTTTTTCTCATATCTACATCTACACAGAATCCTGATCCAAGGTTCTGGTTCATCATGACTCAGTACTGTACTCCTAGGTCCCCAAATTTGTCTTCTTAATGACGTTAACAGTAATGCTCTCATAATAAAACACAGGCTTTTTCACGTTTCACTATATTAAGTGATAACAAACCCTTAAAAATGTTCCCCTTCTTAAAAAGTGAAGACTTGCTTTTTTCTATAAACTGAAAAGGCTCTGCAACCAATCATTTTCTTCATCTGAAATATAATTGAACGATTAATAAGTAAAGAAAATAAACACTGGTTGTAGCCCTAGACCTTTTACACACTCCATGTCTAGGCATTTACTCACATGCATACATAAACACACACCTGAATGTCCCTGTAGGACAACAGCAGGTTCATGACTATATCAGGAGTGAGCAGCTCTACACTGTCCAGGCGTTTCTGGATGCGGCTCAACTCCTCGCTCAGGTCTTGGCCACTGAACCGTTCCCGTGCCATACGAATCTCATGCCTGATTGACTCCCGGAAGTACTCGCTGTTAGCAGAAAGAGCAGAGGAGTCATAACATCCCACACTTTCATTATCTTCAATGTATCAGCCAAATAAAGCCAAACATGGGGAAAGCTGTGAGTTACAGTATAACCAAATACATGTGTAATCTGAGGTGATAATGTTTTTGGTGAAGCACACTGCACTGCAGTTTATTGCTGACCTGGACTGAACATGCACGTTGTTAAGTAGGTGCACCAGTCTGTCCACCAGCAGGGTCAGCAGGGGCTCCAGCTGGAAACAAGGCTGCATCAACTCTTTCATACCAGTCATCATTGTAGCATCACAGGCAAACACTTTGCCCTGAGGTGACACCACGTAAGGGATGAAGGTGTAACTTCCACACTGCTCCTGAGGGAAGACGATGCATGCATTATATAGGGGTGAATTCACACGGGGAGATCTTGCAGAGGAGTGATTTTGTTTCATTTCATCTCCATCATTTACTTCATCTTATCACATTTATAATAGACATAATACCCTCTTCATTAAATTTATCATATGGAACCTCATGAATGATGTAATTTTGTTTATGATTCCCAATTATGAAGATTTGCAGCTTGTCTTTGTTTTACATAACTGTAAATTGACTTTAGAGTTTGAACTGTTCTGAACTGTTACAGACCAAACCATCAATCGATTAATCAAGAAAATAATCAGCAGAATAATCAGTAATGAAAATATGAATTAGTTGCAGCCATGGCTTATTCACATGCCAGGAAGCCCTTGGAAAAAACAATTATCATGGGCCCCTGTTGGCTGCATTTTATCTCACCTACACTGAGTACAGTGCACACAGAGCAACACACACATCCCGATACTATTTTGCATAGAGCCACAGAGAACAACCACGCTGCTAGCAGAACTTGGTCCAAGGTTTGCTGTGAAATAATGAATGTCTCAAAACTAAATTATGGCCCCTCTTCAAAATAGGGCCCTCAGATTAGTTAATAGTGCAGGACTCACCTCGAGGTCCTTTTTATATCAGTTCAAATTTGACCTAAGTGGTGCATATTCTTTACACAGTGTACCAGGCTTTTCAAGCCCTAAGGCAGTTTGTAATACATGACTGCAGCTCTAGTTCACCATCTCATTTACCCTATAATAATAAACAGGGGTTGTGTTGCTTTTAAAGGCGCAGTAAGTGATTAAGGAGAAAGATAGCTGATTGTGGAGTCTCATTCCCAGGTTGTCAAATGCCCTCATTTTGGGTTGTTTCCACGTCTTTGTGGAGTTCTCTCTCCTGATTGGATAAAGTGGGAACTTTCTCTTTCTCTTATTCTCTGTTTACTGCAAAAGGGTTGGGGGGCTGGGACACCCATGTTTACTGACCAAACACTCCATATGACTGATGGCTGTCAGAGTGCAGAGCTATTTTAACGCAAAATGTCGCTCTCAGCAGTAAGTTACCTTGACAGCCTGCAGATCACTGTCTGGCTTGTAACAGTATAGGATAATGTTATTGATCATGCCGAAACTTTCTCTCACTCCGAGGTGATAGAAAAGGGAAGGCTGGCAGAAAGAGTCACTCATCTCAACCACCGCTACATCTGTAGGAGAAATATAAAAAGGGCGGGTCAGTTTGCGTAATTTGCGTAATACTGGGCGTATGTGTCATCCAAGATACCCAACAGTCAGCATGCCTGCACTTGCCTGCATTGTAGAAACTATCCAGTATGTCGGTGGTGCCCATAGATATCCTCTCAAATGGAATGGTTTTGAAAACGGCGTGTGCGTCCGCGCATGCTTCCTTGAGACATTTCAGTGATAAGTTCTCCTCAGTCTGCGGCACCGACGCGTCCTCGTTGACAATGTATGCCACGGACACCGCTCTGGTCCGACTGCGTGGGGAAACGATCTGTTTACCCGAGCCGCTGGCGCTTAGCTCTATCGCCAGCGGGTCCTGCCACAAACTTCCAGCTGACACCCACACTGGATCTTTCCTCCTCAGTTCGTGCAGGCTCATTCGCCTGCGCTCCGTCGTATACATGTTCTGCTTTATTCTGCAGCTCCGAAGTTTAATGCATGTCCTTCGTCGGGACAGTCTCCATTGAAAAAAAAAAACGTAAGAGGACGGTTGCTTGTTCTTGTAATTCCCCAGGTGCGTCGTCACCGCCTCCGCTCATACCACATATCCACTACATTCCCGGTACTCCTCTCCCCTCGACCCGCCCTCCTCTCCTCCCCTCTCCTCCCCTCCTGCTCCGCCCGCTGACATTTTGAGACTGAAACTGGACGCCACACACACAGCCTCGGCTCTCGCATGACATCTGCCGTGAAAAACTATTATTCAGCTAGATTACATATTAGAAGAGTGATGTGGTGATTGTTGAAAATCGAATGGGGTTGCTGTTTGTGTGCCACCTTGTAAAGCGACTTCATTCCTTCTCCTTCTTGCATAGAATTAATAAACAAATGAACACAAAGATACAAAAAGTAGGTAAACAGAAATTAAGATAAAAATAGGCAACTTTCAATGCATATAATTTGTATTTTTTTTAATCATAAAAAAAAATGCACAAAGCCCTGACGAGGCATTTACATTAAAGACTCTTGAGACAATCCAAATTTTCACTGTCTTTATTTACAGTACATAAATGGAAATTTGCTATGAATGCTGTGGGATTCAGAGCAGACAAAAATAAAAGGGGAAGTCTTTAAATACACACAGCGTTGGTGCAAGGAAACTCACAACAGCACCAACTATTTTCCCTGCACTACAAAGCAAAAAAGGCAATATCATTACAAGTCGTATGTCTGTAACGTTTTACTCTGACAATAAGCGATGCTTATTAAACATAACTCTAGAGTTCACATTCCACGTATCATGTACATTGACACATATAGTCTGGACATAGACAAGACATCAGTCTTCAGCTAAACTTTGTACTCTGTGCTGTGATCCAAAAATATATAATGAACTATTGTACTTCGGCAAGATATCTTTATCTGGCACCAAGCACTTTGTATGGTGAGCACTGTCGGATGTGAGATCAGTCATGCATCACACGGACATTACACAATCAACCTGAGAATAGGAAGTCTTCTGTGAGACAGTTGTGGCAGGTTTAAGCAATAGTTCGGTAATTACAGAATATACAAACCAGCCTTGTTCCATTATTTTAAATGAAGTCCCACATTTACCAGTTCAATTAATTGTTCCATTCCCTGTAGAAACAACTATTTGATTAACACTAATGATGATGTTATCTAACCTGAATGAACTTGGGCAACACAGTCTATGGGAACGATTTACTCATCGAGGCCCTCGTCGTCCTCTTCCTCTTCCTGCTTGGCGTCCACCTCGGCTGTGTCTGAGAACTCGTGCAGGAGGACGTACTCGCGGCTGCTGAAGCCAAACTTGATAACGTCTTTTTCTTTGAGCTCGTAATAGCGCTGGGGATCTATGCGCTGGTTGTTCAGGTAGGTGCCGTTGCCAGAACCCAGGTCAATGATGTATGGCCTTACCCTGCGGCCAGGCGTGCCGTCTGCACGTGTAAACGCCACCAGTCTGTAGAGATGAAGACAGAAAGGTAGACATGTATTAATCATCCAAGTGTAATGCAACATGGAGTTAACGTTGACTAAATTATACAGATTGAGTAAAACACTGTAGCTGTTTTATTCTTACCTATACTGGAATACTGCATGTTGCTTGGAGCAGGATGGGTGGTCAATGGGGATATCAGCGATTTTTCTCTGACGCCCCAACAAATAGGCACTCTGTCTGTGAATGTACATGACTGGAAGAGGTTCATCATTCTTGAAAGGGTACAGTCGCCATCTGCGCTTGGGAATGCGAGCCTCGGGTGGCTCGTTGTACTTGATCACCACCCCCCGGAACGTGTTTGTATCTTCTGTCAGTGCCCCCGACAATTCAAAGTTGGGCTTCTCTTTGTCGGCAGGAGGTTCATTTGTGTCGTCACTCCCTCCTTCAGACCGACCGAAATCCTCTTCCTGGTTTTCTTCACGCCGCTGACGGTTTTCCCTACGCCGCTCATCATGCCGCTGTCTCTCGGCTTGTTGGGGGGCAAACGCGCCTCTTTCTCTCGGTCTGTCTCCGCCACGGTCTCTCTCCCGTGGTCTGTCTGATTCCCACCTGCTCCGCCTCTCCTCTGGCTGGTCATTTCTTCTCCTCCGCTCATCACCACTAGCCCGATGCTCCTCTCGCTCCTGTGTGATATTCGGTAAGACGGCAGTTAAAAAAAAAAAGATTATTAGTCCAGAGCAAATTGGCCATTACAGAGGTTATATTGTTACATTCACATTACATTAGATGCCAATAGCCACTGTAATACCAAATGGGTCTATGCCAGTGGGAAGTGATGTGTGTCAGTGGAACATGTGTGATATACACTATGAGGACCTTATACAAGTCCAGCAAGTGTACAAATAGTAAAAAAAAAGGGCACATGCCTGAAAGAATCAGTGGGAAGTCTGTCTGTCGCTGCATCTCAAAACATATCTTGCAGTTTTATTTCCAGCATGTCTTATCAATTTTTTATTATAATTGTTTGGATCCTATTGTTGGGTATTTTATTCATGAATCTTTGAAAAATATTTGAAAAAAAAAAATGTGTATTGCCTCATTGAGATCCTGAAATGTTTTATTCCAGGTTTAACCATGTGAAGCCCTTTATGATTATTATTATTATTATTATTATTATTATATGCCATAACACATGGAGAAACGACATGTCAGTAAAACAGTGAATCGCCATGTCGCCACTTTTCGGTCTTGGCGCATCTGTTGATTCTTATAAAGCTGCATTTGAATGTCGTTAATAATTTAGCCTAGAGCTTAATCACCCGCTTTATTTTGACATCTGCACCACGATGTGGACTTCTTCTGTTCCTGGGCGATCTGCTGCCTCGTCTGGCGGGAGAGGTCTCTCGTCTACCTGGCGAGCGGTCCCTAGTCCTGGCGGGTGACCTAGCAGTGGCACGAACAACACAAAGCGGGCTCTTACATTACTTTAAAAATACCCCCAAAAACATACAATCTATCTACTGAAAACCAAAACACTGGCTGTGGCTGCGTTTCTTAAACACTAGCAGCCAAAACAACATCTCTAGCTAATAAGTAGCCAACGCTTATGTTATGTCTGTCAAGGTAAAACAAATTAAAAAAAAGAAAAGGAAAAACACGTAAAAAAAATGATATGACGAATAATGAGTATATATCGATCATACCTGCTCGCTCTTCTCCTCTGTGGACTCGAGTTGCCGCTGGATCTCGACCTCGAGCGGCGGGATGTCTGTGGCCTAACCGGGCTCAGTGTCTCCTGCTTTATCTTCACTTTGGACTCCCGCTCCGGAGACTCCCTCCTCCGGTGTCGCTTCTCTTTGGTCATTTTAAAAATACACAAACGAATTCAACCGTCGTTGTGACTAGAGATACATCGTCTTCCCCCGCGATTTAAGTGTACAAAAACAAAAACAAAGGCAAACTCAAAAATTTCGCAATCACAAAGTTCGGCTGTTATGCGCGCTTCCGCTTCCGGTGGTACGCCGAGAATTTATGTCGGCATGGTCGCTGCCCACTTTTTTTTACATTGGTTCCGCCATTACCTCAGCCATAGGTTTGGTTAGGTTTAGGCATCTGTTTAATATACTGTCAATAGTTTAGGCACGATGAGTGAAACTGGTTAGGGTAAGAGTGCTAAGGTAGCCAATCAGAAGCAGAGTGGGACGGGTCATGACTTCACCACCCTGGAAAAAAAAAATGCTTATTTTGAATTAAGATTGAATAGGAACATGTTTCGCTTTTTAAAAAAAAATTTAAAAAAACCAACAGATCTTTCCCTTAAAAACCCATCAACAGTACATCTTGTGTAGTCTCTGTTTTGCTGATTAAAATAATAATTATGATAATAATAATAATAATAATAATAGTGAACCAACATTTGTGAAACGAACGGCTGATTCCAACCGGGCTAAAGTAAAATGGAACGCCGCGACGCTGTTGCCATGACGACGCAAACAGTGAGCCCGGACTTTAAACCAACATTTCGGTAACTGAAGCCCACACCGAGAAAGTTCTGGTGTTGGTGCATAGCTTCATTATTTTCATATATTAAAAAAAAGAAAACCCAAACAACGACAATGATTCCACCAGCCGACTCTCTTCTGAAATACGACAATCCCATTTTGGTCACCAAAAGCACAGACAGAAAATCACCAAAGGTGAGTTAACGTAGCAACGACTTCAGTTAACGTTAGTCGGTTAAACTAACGTCGGGAGGAGGACTGGAGTGATGTCTGGTGGGGAGGAGAAATACAGAAAATCAATATCAAAGGAAATAGAATATAATATTTACTACCTGGTGTGTGCCTATGGAAAGAAACAACAGCGTGGCACTTACCTCTGAAGTCACATGTCCTCCTAAACGTGTTATTGATAATTGGTGGACAAGTAACTTTAATTCTTGGGCTCACTTGTCTAACGTTAAATAACAAGTGCCAGAAAAAGCTTAATGTTAAGCTGAGCCATTGGTGTTTATTAAAGGAAATATATTAACTTACAAAACCTTTAAAATGTGGTGTTTTACAGCAAACTTAATCATATTTATATTATTTATTTTATTGTATGATGATACAGGTGTTGAATGTAAAAGGAACAATACTTACAGAAAGACATTGGCAGCTATAAAATAGGGGAAAAATTTAAGCTGCCTTATCTGCAGATGGTGCAAGCATTGACATTGCAGCAGCTACTTTATTTGCCTCTGTGTGGCAACATCAACATGACAACATATAACATGCCGCAGCTTGGTTGTGGAACAGGTCTGCCAATGTAAGTTATTAAGTGAGTTACCAGACAGCTCCATAAGGTGGGGAAATTATACATGACATATATAGGAAAATGTACTAGCCCTTTTAAAAATATAATTTAATTAGGATAGTTAACATTAAGTAAAGACAGTATATAATGTGTCACAGAAAATACTTTTCACTACAGGGACGCCCTTTGAGAGTGAGCCCTCAGCAGCCTGCTAACTCTACCCCTGTTCCACCACCTCCTAAACAAAAAGCCTCTGAGGCCACCAAGCAGGAAAATGAGGAGATTCTTAACACCATGCTTCCACCCAGGTATAGCTCTTCTCATCTACAATATATTAGTCAATAAAGCTCAAACCTCACCGACATTTATCTCAATTTTTGCTACTGCAGGGAATGGAAGGAGGGAAACCAACTGTGGGTGCAACAAGTGTCAAGTGCACCTTGTACAAGAACTGATGTTATTCACCTGGAGGAGCTGCTGGACACAAAGATACAGCAAAGGCAGGCCAGAGAAACCGGAATCTGTCCCGTCCGCAGGGAGCTCTATTCCCAGTGCTTTGGTAAGGAGGCTGGTGCTCAGAGGCCACTGTGGTTACAATAATAGACGAACACACCAACTTATACACAGAAGATACATAGAGAGAGCTAAAGAACATGTAGTTTTGTGATCAAAATGGCTGAATTTGAATCTTTTATCAGGCTTTCTTCTGTTGAAACAATGTTCCTATATTCCAATGAAGGCACATTTTCACACACACCATAAATTCAACTGTCTGATCTCCCAATTTTTTTTTTCTTTAAGATGAGCTGATCAGACAGGTGACCATCAACTGTGCTGAGAGGGGTCTGCTGCTGTTGCGGGTCAGAAATGAGATTCAGATGACTATTGCTGCCTACCAGACACTGTACGAAAGCAGCGTGGCTTTCGGTATGAGGAAAGCACTGCAGGCTGAACAGGGCAAGGCTGACACAGAGAAAAAAGTAAGGACATTTATGACTTCAGTCTAATCTGAAATTTTAACAATTGGCAATTAATAGATAGAGATTTAGTTTGCCACTCACCCAAAGCCATCAGAGTACAGTTAGGCTGTTTTTCAGCTAGGTATCCAGCAGAGAGCACCATTTCTCTTCAAGTGTTATTGTAAAATAAGGATGGCGGTAGTGCTCTTTATATAATTGATCCTGCATCTGGAACAAATTTACAAGTCTGTCTTATTACATGCCTAGATATCTGATCAAGAAAACGAGATACAAGACCTGAAGAAACAACTGAACGAACAGAAAGCGAAATGCGATGCAATTGAAAAGCGAGAAAATGAAAAGCGACAGGTGGAAGAAAAGAAGCATGCTGAAGAGATACAGTTCCTAAAGAGAACCAACCAGCAGCTCAAGGTGATGTTTCATAATTACATACCAAAAAAAATTAATTTTAATTTAGCACCAATAATAACTGCGTTGCTTGTCTTAACTTTTTACTATTTGTCTTCCTATTCAGAACCAACTGGAAGGGATCATTACACCAAAGAAGTAACTTCGACAAACAAGAACCAAGTGGCCATTTCCCAGTACAGAATGTTACTAAATCTATCTTTGTGTTTCTAAATGATATCAATTCATGTAAACTTTGCAAGAACGTATTTAGCAAATATTTTATTTATTTTTTCTATCAGCAAGGCATGACAAGTACAGTTGAAACAATGACCGTACATTTCTCTTGAACATCAAGAGAACATTACACCTGTATGTAAAAGATGAATGAAATGTCATTCAAAAACAGCTCTGGGTTGAAGAGGAAAAGAAAGTTAAAAAAGGCAAAATACAAACAGTCACGGTCAAGATAAGGCATAAAGTGGCCACTCAATAAAGACCATTTAACAGTTGTTAGCATTCCACCTTTATCAACTCTGTGTCCTTTTTGGCTAATTTAAATAAAGTTTTATTACATATGTTGTGTTTTACGACTCCAGTCTAGTGCTTTGATCTTTTTGCCTTTTGGCCTTCTGTGGTTGATGCTGGGGCCTTTCTGTTCTTATTCTTGTTTTTCACATTGTGTGTTTCATAATAGCGTACACCAACTCTCTTTGCCTTCTTAGCACGGTCCATCGCTCTTCTCTGTAGAGACGGATAAAGAGGAACAGAGAAAAAAGAAAATTATAATCTTCTGTAAAAAATGTTTTTCCATCTCCTGTTACCTCAGTAAGAGGAACAGGCATTTATCTAACATGTCTACTCAGAGAGATCTGTTTGACGTCAGGGAGAACAAACACTGCATACCTGTTTAGACGTCAGTTTGTGCGTCTGAGCAGACTCCTCGTCCTCCTCGGCCTTCCTCTTGTTACTCCTCTGGTTTGCAGCTGAACTCAGAGATAAACAAATGTAATGTCAGTTCCTGGCTGGATCTCAGTGTCAGCCTGACCTACCTAATAAGTATGGCTACAGGTAAATACTGTACAAATCTATATTTATGTATTTTGTGTCAAACCTGAGGTCATACCAGTAAGATACACCTGTGTGCTTTTCATGTTGTTCTTAATGACTGTAAGATTTTTTTCCCAAAATAATTTCTACATTCAACCCCATACAAAGTCATGACAAGCTTGTTGACTGACTACCTTTATTTTGTGCTTGCTTAGTTGCTGCTGCCACTTGTTTAGTCTTGATGTCTGTGAACGCTTTGTCAGAAAGTGCCTTAGGTATCCTGTCCAAAGAAAAAAGAAAGTAAATCATTACCCAGCAAAGCAAACAGTTTACTTCTGTCGGGATCTGCTGAAATGAACAGTAATTATATAGTGCTTAGAGTAACTATACAACTGTTATTTGACCTTTTCCTTCTTTATGTGGGCTGAAATTCAACAAGAGGAGATGCAGATTAAAGAACACAATGACATGCAAAAGTTATGGAAACAGGCCACTGATCAGTCAAACTGATGACTGCTAGTCCTCAGGGGCTTAAAGGCTGGTTAGCACGGACCACGTGGCATGCATGGCATCTCTGCCCAAAAACTTCATGTTGCTTTGCTGGATAAAAGAAGTTAGGGAAGTACACAAAACAAAGAAAATATGCGAGTGAGGTTTGGGTGAGAGAAAACGGACCGGATTGCAGAGAAGCGTTTGGATTTGGCCCGGTCGAGGAACTGCTTGTACTTGGAGATCTTCTCATCCAACGCACGAATCACCTCGCGTGAACTCTTGTTGCCGTTTGCCTTGCCAGTCTGAGCGGTGGTGGGCTCAGCGTCCTCAGTCTCTCCTTCGGCCGGTTCAACATCGGCCCTGTCTTCCTCTCCACCTTCTTCTTCTTCTTCCTCCTCCTCACCGTCTCCCTCGCCCTCAGAGCCGGAGAGGTCAGACATGTCAAGGTCAGGCATCTCCACAGGATCTAAGTCTTCCTCTGTGAACTCAGGTGCCACATTGATCTTGCCGAAGTTCTGTCGCACATTAGCCAGAATCTTCTGGACTTGCTCTTTCTGTCTCTGCTGCCGTTCCTCTGAGATAGCATCCGGATTGTCTGGCTGTTCCTCCTGCACATTCTCAACAGCTTCGGAGGGTCCTTCAACTGCCAATGGTCCCATGTCCTAGAAAAGTGACAGAAACAAAACACAGGTTGACACACAGGCCACAGGTTTGTTTAGGAAAGAGTAGGAAAAAAAAAAACACTGGTAGAAAATTCAGTAAACTCTTACCTCTTGATCTCCCTCAGGTCCAGGGGGTTTCACAAAAAAGGGGATACGTCCTCTCTGCCAATCATTCAACACCATTTTGGAGACCGTGGACAGATCTGGCTCACCACCCTGTACAATACCACAAACACATTCAGGCTTCAGATATAATTTAAAGTCATCAAGAGTACAGCACATAATATATGTGAAAGAACATATTGTATAGACTCATACATAAATAATCCCTCTCAATCATCACTTATGACCTACTAGAAGTGTTTGGCAGTGTCTATTAGACTCTCCCTGTATTTTCTTATTATTTTCCTGTGTTCAGGACAATTCTTGGGCAGCACGTGGGATGTGAGCGTCAAACACTGTCTGTCACTGATGTATAAAGAGCTGCAGGTCTCTGTGTCTGACTGAGACCGTGTGCTTTGGCGCAGTCATACAAAATATGGCAATGTGGCTTTTTCCTGCATTTACAAACAGCATCTGACAAATTCTACTCAATATGCCGTAAGTTTTGTTTGATGACAATATTCTCTGCTTATTAAAACCTTTATGACAGATTTGTATGAAATAAATAAATAGAAAAAAAACTTGTGGCAAAGCAGTTTTAACAGACGGTCAAACTTGGAATCTGAATGTAGGAACATTCAGACCTTTAGAAGTTTCCCAGTGCGAAATGCCAGTTTCTCAAGAAAGTCTTCAGCAGAGTTCCAAGTGGGGATGCGGTAGGTCTTCTGAATGTATTCTGGCTTGGCCCGCTCCAGTACTGCCCCAATGTGCTCTTCTGGGTTCCTGATCTTCTCCACTTGAACCTTTGCGAGGAAGGGGAAGAAAAAGGCGTGCAATTTAAGATACGAACCTGCAACCTTTCAGTTACGGGGACTACATGTTAAACCTAGGAACTGGAAAAAGGATTCGGAGGATTACAATCATAGCTGATCAAGGCATTTTTTAAACGGCGGGGTATTAGCAAAAGGAATCCAATTCCAATTCTATGTTTATTGCACTCCAGATCCTCAAGCTGTCAAAAATGCCACATTAACAGTTGGTGGATTATCCTGAGTAACTGGGATGTTGTTTCTGGAAAGATATAATGCTGTTTCAGATGCTACCGTTTTTCAGTGTGATGAGAAGCAAGAAATGACATTTCATTCACCTCCACTGTACTGACATATTGTACTGGGGTGGACATATGCGAGGCAGATAAGACGAAACATTGGTACACAAAAGTGAAGATTAAAGACGGACTTACCACTCCTTTCAAGACGATATCAGATTCACTGTCTTCTGAAGGGTAGACAACACCAGGACAGTCAATGAGGAAGATGCGCCTCATCAAAGTGATGTACTGCCACACCTAAAAAAGGAAGGAGATCAATGCTGTCTGTATGGTCAAATCATTTCAGTTTCACATGAGCTTATTAAAATTTATATCATCTTGTTTGTACTTAATGATACAAATTTTGGCAGAGCAGAGCAAAGACTGTTTTGAGTCTGGCCAAGAACTGTGGTAACGGCTTCCTTTCTTTTCATGCGAGAAACAACTATTCCCTTCCATGACTGGTTCATCAGACAGAGGGATTGTAATGTAACTTTTCACGCAAACATAAACTCCCCTTCCAGTCCAACAAAGGAGGAATGAGGGTCACAGCAGTGCTGTGGATCATGAACTTGTTTGGATGTCATCAAACAGTGTTGAGTATGTGATGAGAATCAAAGACAAGGTGAAAGATAAAGCAGTGCTGGCGGAAGGCCCATCAGATTCATTTGATAGGTGTGCAAAAAAAAAATATCTCCCCTCTGTTGTGGTCCAAGTTCACAGCTTTGGCAAGCACGGAAAAGGAAAGATATTTTCCCTTTCTTTCCCCTTGACCTTGCTTTGGACAATGGGGTTTTCAGACCCTTGTTCGTTTCCAAACAGGATAAACAGGCCCAGAGAGAGGAAATTAAAGATAAAAATGGTTGTTGCTCTTTCTCTTGGCCTAGTCTCAACTTAGATTTTCAGTTATATAGTTAAGAACATGGAGCAGACTACTTCTGTTGTTGCAGCTATCAACAATTACCAAGTTAAGAAGAACATGTATGGTTTTACCTCACATCACCTCCCCATTGAACCAAACCTCACTATACAATTTTCAAAAATGCTATTTGCGTCTTTGTTCCTATTTTTCACGTTTTATTTGCAGTGTTTCTTTACTACCTGTCAGATCTTATTTGTATTTAGTGTAAATGTAAACCACAATCTGTAGAAACATGGTGGTTCAACATGGAGGACTCCTGTTCAGGTGATTATACACTAATGAAAACATAGTTATGGATATTATATTCCATTAAATTTGACAGACCTTTAAATAAAACATTTACAGGACTGCCCACTGCAGTGATCATAAGACAGACATTGCATGGCTCACTTTGCTCTGTTGCATATCACAGGTTTAAATTTAGTTTGCATGGTTGAGATGAACCTTACCTTTGTTTCCCCAGCAAGAGGTGCCACATTGCAGACCTTCTTAGACCGCAGTGTGTTGATGACTGAGCTTTTTCCCACATTTGGATAGCCAATGAAACCCACACTTATTTGTTTCTTGTCTGTGTGGAGCTGCGGGAGACAAAAAATAAAGTGTTTTGTTTCCTAAACAACAGTCTCAGGCACTCCTCAGTTCATGGAGGTAATTTTAGATGGGGCTTTGGGGCCATTAGCAATAAAAAGCTAACTTGTTACCAGTCCAGAATTTCAGTTTAGTATGTTCAAAACACATAGCAAAGGATATGTTTAGAAGGATTTTTTATGTAAACAAGACAATCACTTACAATCTCAAACCTTTTAAAATGGGAGGTATAACCATATTTTATTTTTGTCCCAGGAGGTAAACTCTAAAGGCTGTTTTGGAACAGGTTTTTTCACCTTGTTATCTCCAGACTTTTTGGTGAATGTGGTCCAACAGAGAAAAACATTTACAAGGAAAAAAAACAGAATTTTTTTTCTGTGTCTTTCTCATAAAAGCCCTTTTAAATCACAATATTAAATCTAACAAGAACATTCCATTTCAATATCAAACCCTTTTCACAACCCTGTCTTTCAGATCTTTTAAGTCTCATGCTTTCACAAACACACATCTATTCCACAGCCACTACGTAACTTTGTATGTTTAGGTCTGGGTGGGTGATACAGAAAAAAACAGTTCATCACAGTAAAAGGTAATGGTTATACGAAGTTAGAGTAGAGTATATAGAGTATATGTAATTTTGGAAATTTGATTAAGGAACTCTTTTAAAATAAAATGTTTGAGAATGTCTTTGACTAATCTGTTGA
The DNA here is from genome assembly GCF_905237075.1 of Dicentrarchus labrax. NCBI lineage: Eukaryota > Metazoa > Chordata > Actinopteri > Moronidae > Dicentrarchus > Dicentrarchus labrax. The sequence goes on along the minus strand of NW_026136707.1, from coordinate 7,181,215 downwards.
ATTAAATATGTGACAAATCAAGGTACTTCATCATCACACTGATGCATGTATCCTGACTATAATGTTATAAGGCAGTCCTGCTTGAACTGATATAAACTGACTTGTTCAAGTCCAAATGTAATATTCAAATTAATTTTCAACATTCATGACTATAACCATAACCTGTGTTGTGCAACAATAAACAAGAACTCAGTTCTCACACAGGTTAAAATAAACTAGTTCACATAGTTCATGTTCATTTCTTGCTTTACAACGTTTGTACAATTTGACTTGGGTGGAGGAACTTTGTGGCTGTTGGTTCGTGGTCTTACTCTTTGTTAATGATTTCTTGTGATCATCATTCACTTAATGAGCCAGTTTTCCACCGTTTTGTTTTCCTCTCTCAGCGGTGCGTCAATGTAATAGCTCAATTTCCATGGGACCTACTGCGGGTCCTGGAGACTCACTACATCAAAAACCTATCAACATCACTGCACTATAGGGCTTACTTCTGGAATGGGCAAAATAATGAGGACTAAAGAGAATTAAACCCCAAGAACACACACACACACCCTAAATTATAGCTAGTACTTTTGGTTTTCATACATAAATCTATAAATCTTTTACATGAGTAAATAGTACACTCATAAATGCAAGGGCTTGCAATTTGACAAGCCAAAGCCTTAAATTAAAAAGCAAAGAAATAGATATGTTCCACAGAAGATGATGATGAAGATAATAAGCTAAGGGACATAAAGGCAAAAAGCTGTGGTATCTGTGATTGTTATTGGATCAGTCAATGGTTTAGTCTAATGACAAATAATATTTAGAACAATATAACCATGTTTTGATAGTTTGAATTTGAAGCATGTGCTTACCTTGCCAAACTGCCTAAGCAGCTGGATGAGGGAGCCCTTACCAAACGAGTTAGTGAGGCTGGCATGGAAAGCCAGAGTGGGGTACTCTTGGGACAAAACGGCTACCCACCGTTTCTGGTTCATATTTTAGTGGAGACAAAGAGTCAGTCATACAGTAAGAAACATTACTTCAAGCCAAATGGGGAACCAAAGATGAACATTTTGTAAATTTCTTACCGTAACCCAGGTGGGGATGAGGTCACACTTGTTTAAGACAAAGATCAGATGTTTCCAGGGTTTCTCCTTCTTCATATATCCCTCTATGCTCTTGGAGCGTGTTCCCATAGGATCACGAGCATCCAGCACTTGGATGATGACATCAGATGAGTCAATTACCTATTGCAATAAAACAGTCAACAATGCGGAATGAGCCCGTAATATTTCAGTGTACCAACTCTACATCAATATAAAAGGCACACTACTGAGGGGAGGAAATGATACCTTGTAAAGTTCTCCCCAGATCCTCTTGGACTGACCCTTTTTGAAGATTTCCTCACGGACTTCCTCCCTGTTGTAAAATGAGAACAAATGTTTTTCTGTGTTTAAATATGAAAATTCAGCAGCCACAGTAGCCAGTAGAGCCAGTGGAATTCATTGATTATAATCTTCAAATAGTCTTACCGAACCCCAGTGTCCTCGACCACCAGGTCTTTGTCCTTGTCTGCATCATAGCTCTGGGAAGAGGCCTCAGCCTGTTCTATGAGGTCCTTCACATCCCCCACCATGAGACTGGGCTTCTTTCTCTGAGCCTTGGGCCCAAACGTGGTCTCAAAACCCTCTGTGTCTAGAATGTGCACCTTGGAGTTCTGCGGGTGTAGAAACAGAAGGCAAAAAATTTGACTTACAACTCTAACTGTTTTTTTTTAAAAAAAAATCAACAGTAATTGTCAGTGTGGATCTGTTATGACCGGAAGGATTGGTCGTCATTAAAAAAAAAAAAATTAGGCCACATCTTACAGTTGGACTGCAGAAGTGATAACACACAGTACAGCAGTGTTGTATTGACATATATGGTCAACAGAAGGAAAGGTTTTTGTCGGTGTTACAACAGTTCTTCCAGAGGTTTGAGACAGAATCACAGAACACATTCATACAGTAAACAGAAGACTCAAATATGTAACAACTGAGCCAACAAAACAGGCAAGCATGTGCCAGGAATGATTAAGTGTTCCTGTGATCTTAAATCACAAGCCATACCTCTATTGCAACACTGCCACAAAGGGTGTGGGGGGGGCGACGACAAACAGTTTACAGGGTTTGGCAGAAACAATGCTGTTTAAAGCTTCAGGTTGCTAAGATCTTTTCCAGGGCTCCCTAATTATTTGAAAAAGCATTTACCCTACAGAACCTCAAACTCTGGTTGAATTTATCGGAATTTTTGGAATAAAATTATTCCACTGGTCAATCAAAGGTCCTACATCAAAACAAAATGATATTTTTTTTTTCGGTCAGGAATTAGCTATAACCCTGTTAGTAATTGAGTCTTCCCTAACATTAACTATTTAGGTGCTTTAAACTCTGAAAGGCGAGAGACTACAGCGTATATATAAAATTAAAAAGACTGAAACGGACCCAATAATAGGTTGGAAGAGAACTAGAAGAACTGGATGTTATTTTGAATCGTGTTGGTTATGGGGTGGAAAAGTTAAAGCCTGGCAAAGTGAAACTCTCCCATGCCAATCACAGTGCCAGTACATTCAGGGTCACAGTGGGGCATAGTGAAAATTGAATGAGGATTAAAGTGAGGCCTCATGTTCATCTCACCTCATAAAACAGAGGAAAACAGAGGTATGACTCTCATCTGCATTGCATGATATAAACCAGTTAAAATGTCAATAGCTTTATATGCCCAGTATACTCATAAGATTTATTAAAGGTGTAAATTCTCATAAACAATGCATACCCCCGATGGAGAGCCCTCCTACTATCGGACAAAATATAGAAAAATAAAAATCACTTTCTTCATTATACAGTAAACAAAGGTTTATACCCTTTATACTCACATGTGCTTTGACTCTATCATGCAAGAGAGACATGGGGAGTTTGCTTTGTCTCATCACTACACGATATGGATCCTTCTGTACTGCTCCCATCTCTTCTTGGAACTTCTGGAGGGACGACTGCTTGATCACACGGGTATTTGCTGAAACACAGAATGTGCAAATGCAACATGTGACCTGTTAAGTTTAGATTTCCCATTTTCTATCACATTTATAACCCCGTATTAGTTTCCCAATTTGCCCTCACACTCTCTCGCTATTGTTGTTCTCAATTTTCACACAAAATGAAGAAAACTACTGAGTTGTGCTGAACGGATATCCCTGACAACAAGTTATCTGAGAAGTAACGCGAGTACACATTTTTGGATTTGACACCACAGATGTAAAAATGATGTATAAAGTTCAGGATCTTTTCTGACATTGTAAATTAACAACATTACATCACTGCATTTGAATTAATGAAAACTAATTACATGGTACTGCTCATTTGTTTCAACTTTTTTTTTTTTTTTTTTAAAGTGACAGGCCTTTATCCATCATCAGATCGTTCCGCTCGCACTGGTTGTTCTGAATGCTTCTTACGATCGAACCTGACTAATCTACAGAATTCTTGTTAATTATGTGGTGATACAGCCAAAATCACCTGACTGTGGTAGTTTGTCAGTGATGCATTTAACTCAAAGCGCCTGAAATAGGTTGCAATATTTTCAACATGAACGTTTTAATAAAGGTGGCACAGAATGTTAAAAACCCATACACCTTCAAGTTGTTCATGTGGGAGAAATCCATGTGTTCAGCGTTGTCTTGCCTATTACTAAACGTGAACACATTAATCTATAATGATGAATGAATGATAAAGATGATGAAGAAGCAAGTATTTTACAAATTATCTGTACTTCCCCAAACAGTATTACATTCTCAAAGTTGTTGTTCCTGATCTTGAAAGTAAAATAACCTCCTAAGGGCCACATTTAGTAATATAGTTTCCCTCTACAAAGACAGACACTATACTGACAGCTTCCACAGCAGGCACTGATATATCATACACAACATATACAAAGGTAAGGAAGTTCACTCACCAAACCATTTGATGTTCGGTTCAACTCTGGCTACGGTTCCTGGAGCCACAGTGGACTGGTACTGTAAAGGTTTTATGACTTTTCCACGGTTATTACTGTGAACAGAAGATCAGCGTCAGTGTAAACATAGCACAGCTGTTACATTTCACTGCCACTTGGAAAATCTGCCAATCAGCCAGATCACAAGAATAACAAGAAGTCTTTTTCATCAATTACCATCTTTGCTTTTGTCTGTACATATTCAGACGCTTGATAGTGGATCGGTCCCTCATGTTGTTCCCACCGGCACCTTTGGCTCGATCTGTGAAATATGGTTACTTAAATGATTTATCTGGTCAACAACACACAGCTTGTATCAGGATATAATGACTTTTCAAGAGCAGCATCAACAGACATCTTATAACAGTGTAAGACTACTATAATAGACAAAGCTGTTTGCAGACTTTAAGAACAATTAGTAGAAACACTTCCACCAGACATCAGTATTCCCATCACAGTGGAAAGTGCCACATTTAAAAGGCCTATCTCTACCAATGCTGCGTGTGTTTAACAGTAGCTGAAGTTATGGTTAACTTAAAACAAGAGCTTCATAGTTCATCTTGACACAGTGCACTCTCAGTGTTGGTGACTAGTTTAATTTAACAAAAGGACAAATAACCCAGAAACGTCTTTTTCAGAGAATAATATCACACGGCTAGCAACGATTAGCATTAGCTGTAAACAAACAGTGTGGCTAATGGGGAGTTAGCTCACCAGGGTTGCTGCTGGACGACGAGGGGTTTATCGACATTTTCCCCTTGAACTGAGGCTTCACCATTTTGACTGCTTAGTCGGCAAAAGCCTTCCCAGGACAGAATAACCAGAGAGCACACGAATGTGTCTGAAAGCTGATGTATAGTTGCTGTTTCTCCCTTCAGCTCCAAACCGTACACCGTACACGTGTTGATACGGTGAAACCGGAAGAACGTCATCGAAGGAACGACAGCGAGAAGAACCAATCAGAGAGCTCCTGTGAGAAGCACTGGCACTGTTGGTTTGACGTTATGTTGAGATGGGATAGATGTTGAGTTGCGGGGAATATGTGGGCTCTTGTGTAAGATTAACAGTTGTTAATGTGAAATGACAGCGTTTAAAATGTGGAAAGGTCATTTTAGGATTCATTCTGAAATTAACTGTATGTGTTACAAATAGATTTACAAGTAGTTTCATTTATAAAAAATATATAACAAGTCAATCAACTGTCAAAATGATATTCAGACAAGTTGGGACAAAAAAAATAATTCAATAGAATCTAAAGCTCAATTTACTCTTTATGAAAATGCTGAATTGCTATTCTCTCTTTATCCCAGAAGAGGGTGCAACACAGTTTCTGCTGCGGTATTTGCCATATACCAACATTCCCTGTTGAATATCTATGGTCTGCAATGCTGACTTAAGCCCTTCATTACCTGAGTGGCTGCTGTCTGCAATTTGAAAGAGAATAATGAGGTTCAAAGCACAAGGCTTGACAGTGTTTTGCATTATAAATGAGGCCTGGTGGTTGAATGAATGTATTTAGGCTACATTAAAGAAATTGTGGCAGAGATTTTAAAAATACTGAGGTCTAGTTCATCAAAAAGTCTCCAGAATATTTTAATTGTTAGGTTATTTTCATAGTTTATTGTCCAGATAGCTGTTCAATTATATGTTTTCTGTAAACATGAAGGTCTAAATGTCGAAGCACTCTCACACTTCAAGGAATACAATTCTAGTGGGGAGATACTGAATCTTTTATTTTTAATTTTCCTAAAACTACCAAGGACGTGACCACAGTGGGTGGCTACGGCCCTGCTTATGAAAAGCAAAAATAGTCAAATCAAAGATACAAATATACATTTCAACAGGAACAGTTGTTCTAATGTAGAGATTGGTTTTAAATGAATTCTGAAAGATTCATCCTGGCTAGAAGATGAGTTGCAAGACGGGAAAAAACTCTAGAAGAACAATATGATTTTCATTAATGCATAACTGATGCAAGCCTTCAGAAGGCCTATTTGACACCAGCATGTATGAAAGGCCAAGTTTGTCTGTTTGCGATGATGTTGCCTTCACAGTGTTACGGTATGTTACACAAGTGTGGCTTATTGCCAAGGTAGGCAAGTTCGTAGAGACTCAGGTTTGGAGAGACGCCATCCAGTATTCAGTTTATACAGCAGGGAGACCAAGGAATGTTCTCTGTTCATTTTCATACAGATGAAATTGGAACTGACTGCATCAGCAATCCACAGCAATAAATGATTTTTTAAATCAGAAAGTAGATTTTCTTTCCTCTTTACGCTGAAATCCAAGCACAAGAAAATCCAAGCAGAAGACACAAAAAAAGCTCAATCTAAACATCTGTATTAAAATCTACATTTACAATATAAAAGTCTAACAACACATATTTACAGGAGAGAAACAAACATTATAAAGTCCCTTTTATTTCAAGCCATTTTCATTTAAACCCAAACAGTTACAGTTGTAGTTGCGAGATTGTGGTCGCTCCCAATTTCTTATAAACTTTAAATGTGACGATTTTGAATCTTATGCCTAAACACAATCTTCTCGTTTGGCAAGCCAATCACAGCACTTATAGAATCCTTTGCTGTCCCTTGAAAGGCAATGTGTTAAAATGTGCTGCCATGTCTGCATTAGGTAGTTGCCTCTTTTTTGCACCAGATGCACCCTATTGAACTTCTTTAGCGCTCAATAAATTATCATCCCTGCATGCAGTGCCTTTAAATCAATCAGACTGTAATGAAAGCCTGTTTGAAACCCTTATTCTCAGCAATGGTTGAATCACTTTGTAGCAAAATAATGAAATGAAGATGATTTTTTTTTCCTTGCCCATAGGAAATTTTGTTTCCCCTCATAAAAAAGCCACCACCAGTTAACCTCTTCAATTATAAGAAACACTAAACATAGTTTACAGTATGTAGTCTCAGTCATTCTGTCATCAGAATGAATGTAGGGTATATTTTGTCTGTCCTCATGTCTGTATTCAGCGGTTATGCATTTTACAGCTGCTGAACCAACAGGTTGGCTGCACTTCATGTGACCTTGATTTGCATGAAAGCGTGTAGTTAGGCAAGAGGAAAACTAATTGATTGGACAAGCATTAATCAGTATTGCATGCAGGAATGGAACAGGACAAGGAAGGTCCATCTATCTACCATCTATGACAGAGTGACCACAATTTATGATTGATGGCCTCAGCCGAAAAACACAAGGATTATATGCAATTTTAAACCAATAAAACTCATGGCAGCATACGTGTGCTGCTTATACAAAAAGAAAAACAAACTAATATCCTTGCCAGGAAGTAGATAATAGAATTATTTTAACGACATTATATCACCTGCTTGAGCAATATTACTTGCGTACCACACAGGTTTACTTATTAGGCATCAGCAGTCAGCTACTCTGTTTTTTCTCATACAAGCATAAAAATACACAAATAGCATCTCTAAATGAAACCACAATATTAAATACCAGATGTAGAGTGCAGGTTTATATTACGGCACACAATTCTGTGATACACTCGATTTTATAGACCCATATAACAGGAAAAAGTCAGAAAACAGAAGAGCTCCATGTTTTTTTGGCCTCCCATCATTGTGCTGGAGTGAGAACACTTGACAAATGATGTGAAAATTTCCCCCATTGCCTCTACTCTTTGGTCTTCTAGCCGCAAAGCATGGCAGGTAGAGCTTGTTTATTTCTGCCTAACCATATGGAGTGCCAACCACTGACGTCACAGCATCCATCTTTCAGGCAGACATTCATTCAGCTAATCAGTCTCTACAGTTTGTGACTGACAGCTCAGGAGTTGTAGGGAGAGGAGCTTCAGCAGTCAGCACCAGAGCACCTGTGTTTAATAAGGTTATGACAGAACCTTGCACAGATTGATACTTCAGTCCCAGCATGTGTCTTACAGATTTGATGTATTCAGCTAAAGAGGTTAATTCCAAAATGAAATAACTGATGAGATGTCTGCTGTTCAAAAAACTGACACATTCTTTCAAAATGATTAACTGTATGAAAAACATCAAAAGGAGAGGGGATGTTTTAACTTTAAAAAGGGAATAGACCTACAATAACACCTGCTTTAACAGAGTGTTATTAAAAAGTACTTTAGATTTATTGAATGATTTTTCTCACAACACACGTTTTTCCGAGAAATGTTTGTTGTTTAAATCCTGTTCAGTTGATATAAAACAATTCTTGTCAAAGGTTCAATGATAATCAGAAGAAAAGAAAATACAAAACACAATAAACTCTATTTAAAAAGGAATTTCTTTAATGGAAAACTGTGAAAATCTAACAAGCTTACAACAATAACAAAGTTACAGCGTGTTGTAAAAAGCATCTGAAAAGTACACAGTTTCATCATAAACAATATGATTCAGCTATTACTTTCTCACTGTTGCTGGGAAAGGTTATAATACATTGTGGCAGGAATTACAAACATTTGCTTTAAAAACATTTGTACCCCCACGTCCCTCGGTCACTTGGTGAGAAATACCAGATGCAAAGGATTTCAGTGGGTAAAGGTACTCCACTACTTAATTCGGAATCCACAATACACAGTGAGATGGAAATAAGTAAAATGTGGTTCGTGTGACGGATGCTGCTCCACAAGTCAGTGGCAGTGCATTGAAGCTCCCCATAACTGTTCATGTGAATGTGTGCATTTGTGGATAATATTTCAGCCTGGCTCACTTGCAGAGTCTCTGCTTTGATTCAAAATTGAAACACCAGCTAGATGACTGATCACAGCCTCGAACCGGCCTGACTAAACAAAAAGAGAAAAATTGACGAAGGCATGAAGGTCGCTCCTCCTTATAGCCCCGTTGTTGAGATTGTTGCAATTGAAAGCCAACATTTCTGCTGAGAGTGCTTCATGGCTTATCTAGAGGGCTACTGATGTGCTGAAGGCTGATGGTTAACGCTGTGTCATTAGCCATTTCATCAAGTTTTTCTTTATCTGAAAAGGAGTCACTGACGCACAGAGGTTGTGATAATGCAGAATATCATCATGAGTTCCGAAAACAAAACAAAAACATAACAATTCTTATTTTGAAGTGATTATACAATGAAGACATACCTTTTTCTGCCAATAGATCCTCCTAAACATTAAACATTTGACCTTTAAGCAAGTATATGGTTTACCATGTTCACCATCTTAGTTTTGCATGATAGCATAACATTTGCTAATTAGCACACAAAGTAGCCTACAGCAACGACTGATTGAATTGTCATTAGTTTGGCAAGTATTTAGTCATAAGCCAAAGTACTGGACAAACTGGAAGTTGGCGCTATATATAAGATTAATGGATCATCAAAGGGATTACAATTAATCCTGAGGGGGATATGAATGTCTGTACCAAATGTTATGGTCATCCATCTAATAGTCAATACATCTCGCTAAAAGCCAAAAATGACAACCAACTGATAAGGAAAAGCCAGGGAATCGCCAACGTCAGGATTCATCATCTGGAGACCCTGAATGGAAAATGTCATAGAAATACATATTCATCCTGGACCTAACAGGATGAAAGACTATTAAAGACTAAAGATAAAGCCATGACAAGCAGTATCTAATGAATATAAACCATATAATATAATTACTAGTAGAATTTCCCTGATATTAATTGCGCAACTCTCTAAATTTAGGTTCTGAAGACATTTGGAAATATTAAGGTCTTCATTATAAACCACTTGTGTCCATGAGTGCACTTTCTCTCATCTGAAAGCACTGAAGAGAGCAAAGTAGTCCAGCCAAGAGCTCCTGTCTTCAGATAACACCCACACCTCATTTATAGAGATACCATTGCCAGTTTCAAGAGGGGATTAGACAGATTGGAAATTACACAGAGGCAAAAGAGGGAATAATGAGAAGTGAGAAGCATGAATCATGAAACAAATAAAAAAACAATCGTGGAAAACCCCAGCTGGAGATGAAGTGATTGAATATGTTGTTTTTCAAGAGAATATGTTTCACTAATGCGTAATATCTTCTGTGTTTATTTTTACCAAATCTAAATCTTCCACTTATTTAGTTCACGGCTTGTCGTGGCCACAGGTTTCACACCACATAAATCATAGCCTAATCTGTTGGCAAGGACCTTTGGGAGGCGTGCTCAGAGCGCTCTAATGAATGGTGTTTATGAGTGCTAATCTGTGGCATGTAAACCACCATTTTTGGTTGAGATAAGCCACAATAAGGGTAAAATTGATTGTTGAATGTGGTTAGAGCGGGCTGTACACTTAATGAAATTGGCTCACAGGTCACTTTCCACTTGTATAATCAGTAACCTAAGCCAAAATATTTACTATTTTCTAATGTCTCTGAGAACCTCAACATAAAAATAAGTTAGAATGCATTTGGAGTAATTTCTACTCCAAATGCATTCTAACTTATTTTCATGTTGAGGTTCTCACTTTTCTTCACACACATATAATTACTTCATTATTCATAACTGAATTGCAACTCTGAGCCACTTCTGAAAAAAAAAAATGCCTTGGGAAAGCCACTGCCAGGCCTACAGGTGAAGGTAATAACTGAATGTGGTTCATGTAAATATGTGGTTTTACAAGAAATCGTTTAGATACCTGAAACATTTTTTTTCACTTTTGGTTAGTACTTTGCCTGATAAGATGGATATCTGTTGAGAAACATGTGGGAACTATTACAGGGAAATAGGCCTAAAAGGTCTTAATAACCACTATTTGAAGAGATTTTAATGGAACAACGTTAAGGGCCACTCTAACGGTAAACCACTGTGCATGACTGACCTAACAGAGACAGACTTGTGTCTTACAGTTTCCATGGCAACAGAGCATCAACGAAGAGTTCTCCCACACTCATAAAGACAGCGGTAAGAAAAGTTGAAGCCTGTCTTTCTTCCTGGTGCCGAAAACAATCATATCTTTTCTTGTGTGGCCTAGATTGTCAAATTAAATGCAAGGAAAAGCAAGGATGCAAGTTGTCCCATGGTGTCCCACAGAACAATAAAATAATGAGCATGTGATAAGAAAAATATGTGAGTCCAGAGTTTCTCAGGAACTTAATACTAATCTGAAGTGAAATGCAAGAATACTCTCCCACCCGCAATCTTGATGTACCAAACCTGTTGGGTTGCTTCTTGAGCACTTGCTCAAAGAAGCTGGCAGCAGGTCTGTCTCTAGTTCATCCAAGACAAACACACTCCTCTTGCTCCAAAGTCCAAAGATGAGCTGCCATGAGTTCAGGCCCCTCTGTACCGTGTCTGTGCATCTGGTCCGCAGCACCCGCTTCACCATGCCAATGCAGGGTGTTCGTGCAAAACATGGTTTGGACCTCTACTACACTTTGAGTGTCAGTAACTGGACTGTGGTTCAGGCCATGATGCAAACTTGAAGGGTCAGCTAAAAATAAGAGTTGCATGGCAAGATTTAGGGGGGCTGTGCGCCCTGGTGCTTCTTGCCAACAATTTTCTCCACTTGAATCGAAATAGTGTTCACCGGAGGTGGGCACCAACACCCCTCTCTCCTCTCTGCTTGTTTTTCTGTGTCTCATCAAGGCAGCTTGTCTCTAACATTTATCTGCTGCCCTTTCAATTAGATAAGGACAACAGAGAAGCCTAGTTGGACAGTGGTCTGTGTCACCGCAAGGCTATGGTTGCCACTGCTGAGGTCATGCTATGAAAAGGAAATGGAGCACTACTGTTTCCCCTGAGCACTCTGAAACACAAGTGATTACACTGACTGATCTGTCCAAGGGACCCTGGTTGATGAGGATCAAAGGCAGCCTGAAGACCACCTGGAACTTCTCTTGGCAGTAGACTTGGCCTGCAGAGGGATGAGAGGCTGTGGGAAAAGGCACAGAAGGAAGGTACCTCTCATTCCCATCTTGATCTTCGTGAGAACACAGGCTCTTTTAGTGAGGAACCTCATTTGCTTCCAATGGGATTTTTTCTAAGCATTCAGTGTCACATTCAAATATAATATATCCTTGGCACAATCTGGTACAGTCTAAGTAGACTAGGGCCGTGGGTGGGTTGGCATAATCAAGCAACTGGTTCTTTGGCCTTAGCATCCTGGTAGGTCTTCCTGGACCTCCAAGAAAGATGGATAAATTTGTTAGGACCTGGTACAGAAAGGGTACAAGAAAGTCACTTTGCACCCACATATCAATGTAAAATTTGTAATATTATAAATTATATTTCAGGCTTTATACTCATATGTATCTATTTTTTGTATTTTCTACATTAGGCAATGATAATTTTAGTACATAGTCATTACAAAAATAACAACAGTGTTACAAATTTATATGAAGTTTAATTGCATTTCATAAAGAATAATTGCATTTCAATATCTCTGCACTCAACAGTAAAAGCAATTTCACTAAGTGCATTAAATGCTGTGAAAGAGAAGAAATATGGAAAAATACTGCAAATCACAGAGGGACGTAACAAGAGTAAGTAAAATGTTGGACCATTTAGCTCTTAAATTCCTATCTATGGGCCAGTAGTGTGGTTTGGCGGATACATTAGCCCTCTTTCTACCCCATGACAAACACACCCAAATGTGTACTCAGTGCAAGAGAAAAGACAGGATACATTTGGTGCTGAATCTCAGGGTGGGACGGTGTAAATGGCCGAGTTAAACACTTCACATACAAGTTGGACAAAAAGAGAGAAAGAATAGGATACAAAAAGAGTGGTCTAAAAATATGTCTACACACAAATTGATATTCCATGCATATAGGCAATATTTTGTACATATGGCAGTGGTATACATAGTCATACATGGCCATGACAAATCCATTTAGTCTGCTTTATGAATGCCATACCAAACTGTTAGAAAACATATTGATTCCATCTTATTGTGGTTGGATGCTTTCTTGGTCTGTTGCTATGCATGCAGGACAATTGTGCTCAGCATTTTTTGAGCAAAAACAATAAAATAGTAGCGACAAGTTCATTAATCTTTGGTACACACTTGTGTCCAGTAAAAGTCAGTCTACACAAACTCTCTATAAAAGTGAGATTGCTCAGATCTAATGGTTTTGTTTGTTTCTGTTTCCATTGTGTTTATCCATGGCACTGTGGTAGATCGCAAACTAGGTTTGAGGTACCAAACGCGGGTGGAAGTAAATGCTTAATATCATCATGAGTTACCAATGGAAACAGATATGGGATGTTTGTTTCCACCAACTCAGGTTTTTAATGATCCATGTCCCACGTTATTCTAGATGTGATTGTTTCCCAACCATGTGTCCTTGGCATAAAATACAGTGTCACTATGGTTCAAATGTTACCTTTAAAGGAGAGAGCAGCTTAGTTGAGTCAAGACAAGAAAAAAACAGCAAGGCTTTATTGGCGCCCTTTCACATAGCTCTAAGACATGTTTACCAAATTGCTGTCATGGTCCTGCTAATGATGCTGTTGTTCTGGCTTCAAAGGTGATCCTAAAAAACAAGATCATCCACTCAACCTGCATCATGTTGGTGAAAGGTGCTTCTTTTCTTCTGAGACTGAAAAGTCTAAAAGATACAAAGGCCCTGAGGGTTGTAAATATGCAGTATGTTCAGTGCATACAGTGAAGTTGGTCCAAAGAAAAAGACGAATGAGTTTGCCTTACGGTACTATGAACAATTCACAGCATTGCGTGTTGGGTAAGATAATGCTGACAAGGCTTTCTTAGTAGAGAGGAGGTCGATATACTGTTCCCTGAATCCACCAGGAATGAATGCAGTCAAAAGAATCATTGTTTTAAATTAAATTTACACTTTGCCACAATGGAATGTGTATGTACGAGTGCTAAGTGGCACTGCAGTTTATTTTTCAATCCAGTCTTCAGAGGCCACAACTCCTCTGTTCTTCAAAAAATAAGTTAGGAATTACATGCAATCTAAAACATCATAAACAAATTCTTGGCATGCTTGGCTGGAGCTTAGAGTATTGTCCACAAATATGCAAAACAATGATTTATACAGCAGAGGCCTCCGTACCTGAGGCCAGAGAGAACTTTTTGGCACCCAGACAGATTAGCAAGACAGTCTTTTAGAGAAGGTCCATCAGGGAAGATTAATTCTTGCTTTACATATGGCGAGAAAACTTAACTTGAATTTTAATGGACTGCTTTGGTCACCATGTTGAACTCTTATAATAGTGGGCTAAAACTATTCTGAAAATGATAAGCAGTTAGACTGCCGGCCCCCTGCCATGAGCTATATGAGATCTGAAATATTGGCTTCGACAGGGGAGTTAGGATAAAGAGCCAACCTGCGTCTGTCTCCAGGAGGAACTAAACCTGAGTCTGAAGGAATGTTCCAGACCATAGAGAGTTTCTGTGGTGCAGATCAGAACCCAGACGCACAGACTATTGTGAAGGGATTATTAGTTCCCATGTAGTCCTTATGCTCTCTAACCCCCCTTTTCCTTCTCCACACTCGTCTTTGTGCCTGACTCTACTCCCTGGGTCCACTGAGCTGAGAAAATTAGGTTCTGCTCTTTAAAGATTCATGTCCATTAACTACATGACTCAGCAATTGTAGTGTTGGTTTGATGTGTCGGTAGGATGTGAAAAAAAAACCCTGTTTCCATGACGCTGGCCTTGCAGATCCACGTTGGTGCCATATTTCTCAAGAACACTTTTGACCTCAGCTCTTTTACTGCCTTGCCCTTCCTCTCAAATGGTTTCAGTGTGACCTGACCTCGATAGAAAAGAACAATTTGCCATTGGCTGCAGTTGTGCTGAGGCATCCACAGCCAACCACAACACTCTCTCCATGGTGGGCCTGAGGACCTGTAAATAAGACAAGTTCCCCCAAATCTCCAGTTTTTTGATGAATTGACTGAAGCAATCTAATGGTGTTTTCTAACTGGGCAGGCAAAAACGGCAGATTTGGCATCACCCCGGCTGTCTCGCTGTGCAGGGTCCCATAAATTTTGCGCTGAGTTTTGGTGTTACTGAGGTCGATCTGCCTTTCCCCTCACTCTGTCTGTCTGGAGGATGAGGAGAGATGAAGACACTCAGCTCGCTCCTGTGTTGTTTTGCACTGGGGTAATGTTGCATTGAACTGCTCCCAAATCCTGGGCCTAGTAGCCTATTTATGGGCTCTTTCATGCCTCACCTACTTTGAAAAACATTCCATCATTTGTGCACCATTAAGTTTGGTGTAGATGGATGTGAGATTCCTTAGATCACTCTTTCCAGTCTCCCAATCTTGGATGCAATTTTGACACATTTGTGACTGCATTTCTTCTTTGTGGTCATACAGTATGTTAGCAGGCAAACATAAGATCAACAAAAACGTTGGTGAAGACGTTTATTGACAGTATCTGGTCAATATAGCTGTCCATGTACTTTATTTACAGTACATGTTGGGGGAATACAAGGACAAAGATGGTGGCATTTTTAGGAGTGAGGGAGGATAGTTAAAAGGCCTGTCAGTCACATAAATATCCCATACTCTACCCATTATAGTACATCATCCTTTCCAAGTATCTGTCTTTATTCTTAAAGCTTTATAAAGAGGCTTTAAAATTCCCTACATGTATGGGTGGAAATACAATTCTTTATGCATTCACTTAAATGTGTCTTGTCTTGTGAAAGACTACAACAATATTTTAACAAATTTGTACCAACTAATTCTTGATGTGTAAGAATAAACACTGAAGCCCCAAATTTAGCCAATACATACATCAGGGGTTCTCTGGGAAACAGATTATTCTGCCCAAAATGTAACATCTTTTAACATAGGGAAATAATAAAACTCAAAGACAAACACTATGATGTTAACATTGCACAGTTGATTACTGGTTAAATGGTGTGTTTAAGCACAAACTTTGGGGTTTTAGAATTATGATTACAGTGCCTAAGGGAATTTAAATGACCATATAAGTCCATTTGTACAAATCACAAATACTTAACACTAATAAGCCAAAAGATTTTTTTTTAGCATTATTTGATTTATTTCCTACCTTCCAGGCAGGCTCTGGTTTTAGTTCAGTCTAATCAGTGCAATGTGAAAATCAACTTCGATGTATTGGTAATAAATCATATTGGTTATTTTATTTTTTGTACAAATGTTGTTATTGTTGCACAGTGATGCATTTGCAAAAAGGCTGTTTTGACAAAAACTGAATCTGTCGGGAGGGGGAAGAATTACTTATATCAGTTGATTTTCATAATGAACTAAAATAAACCTAAACTAGTGGTTTGAAGGTGGGTAATCAGCATCCAAATATTTGGTAAGGTTTGAAAAGTATATACAGTAAATGCAATTGGTATGGAATAAAAGAAAACCAAAAGAAATCTTGAGGTACCTTGAAGTATTTATCAAAGTTTGAAAGTTAATCATATTTCTCTTATGTAGCAGAACTCACAGAATGGATATTAGGTGTAACCTATACAAGAAGAAACTGGTTGTGATTATCAATCAAACAAAAACAATAAATTTTTTTGAGAGTGATGACATTTCCCTGTGTTTGTGCCTATGTGGGTGCAAGCTCTTTGACAAGATTTTGGAGTTGATCATCCCACCATCCATTTGTTCCAGGACCTTTTGAAACAAAATGTTTTTGAGTCCTGCAGTGAATAAGCCTGGAGGTTTTCTGTGATTGATCAAGATATGGCATGTCTGCATTCGTCGTGACAGTGATTGGCCCAGCGGTAGAGTTTGTGGTCAGTCATTGCTGCAGGGATCATTTTCCCTCTTCCATTTTCTGGATTTCTTTTAAAACAAGTTTATCTGTGATTCCCACTTGAAAAAATTGGACAAGACTCACATACCCTTGCCTTTGTATGTGTGTGTTTGTGTGTCCTTTTGTGTGTTTAAAGGACCAGTGTGTATGATTTAGCGGCATTTAGCGGTGAAGTTACGATCCATCAGTAGATCAAAATAGCTCTTTCTAAGGTAACAACACAATGATTCTTATTTTCAGATGATTATACACAAATGAAAATGACCTATGAATATCATATTCCATTTCTACCAATAGATCCTCCTAAATGTTACACACTGGACCTTAATATAGCTTTCTGACCTGAAATGAAGAGAAAAAGAAAGGGGTAAAGCTGTATATGAGTGCAGAAAAGAATGAGTTTGAGAGGGAGAGAGGGAGTGTGTGCATGTGTGTGTGTGTGTGTGTGTGTGTGTGTGTATAAGGCACAGTGTCTTTGCCCCTGCTTCCTCACTCACCTCCCACTTGAACCACATCTGGAAGGGATCAGCTGGAAGGGCTGGAGACCGTGAAAAATTAAGAAGCACTTAAAACACAGCAAAATATTTAAATTGAGCGAGCAGATAGGATGTGTGAACTACACCTCCTTGCACTGCAGGAATGTTGGAACTGGAGAATCTGTGGAACATGCATCCCTCGTTTCCTTGCTTTCTATTCCCTGTACTCCTTTATGGTCATGGTTTTATTATTATGTGCCAAATATTGTCCAAGATGGGGTTTTTTTGTGTGCAAATGTCTTAATTAAAACCTCCTCTCTTTTTCTGTCAAGTGTCAAGTTTTTGTCTAAATCCTATCCAATAAAATTTAAACGCAGACTTTGGGAACCAATGCCTCCCATAATTTAAAATCTTTAGGGTCATGTGTCTTAAGATAATTAGATCAACTAATGGCAGCAACATATAAACACAGTGGCATTTTTTGCCCATTTCACAAGAGAGACTTTTTATAACATTAGATCACTTTTGGTGTATGTTTGATGCTTAGAGAATGAGAATCTTTTTCTATTTATTGATTTTTGTATTATATAATGGAGTCATAAGATTGAAATGATACATATAGCAAACTGAGCAACATCAAAATCACACACCTATTGTATTTTAGTGTTCCTATTTGGAGGCAAAGAGGCAGAAAAAGAGAACATTCCACCTCATTCCTTAATTCCTGAACCAAGCACAGCCGTTTCAAATGATTTTTTCCCACACTGGAAAATTTACGATCAAAAGGTGTTCATACCCAACTATTCCATAAGGAAACTCTACCTTAACAGCTGTCCAAAATTCAGGAGACTTTAGTGACCAGAGTAATAAGTCGCCACACATGACGCTGACCCACACTGACCACCCAATGGATAACATCAGTCCACATGTATGCTAAAGGAAGCACAGGGTCAAAGGTCTGCATTTGTGACATGTAAGAATGCTTTTTTTAGTCTATCAAACACACATTACAGGATATTAAATGTTGTCTTTAGCAACAAAATAGTGGTTCCATTTGAGACAGCTGGGATGAATTTTGGAGAATACAGGATCAGTGTCCTATTTGTTGTTGTTCTTTTGTGTGCAAGTCTGGGATTTCAGATGTCCCAGTCTCTTTGTGTTCCTTTTTATTCACTTTCTGCATTGATTGTATCTGTTCCGCCATATCTGCAAAACAAAATGTGCTTTTCGTATTTGATCAAAATTGCTGCATTCTTTGACCACCACATTTATTATATACAGCACAGTTCAATCTGTGAATAATATGTTAATACCACTTACTGAGATTGTCCTGCAATGTTGCATGTAGTCATGTCCAGCTTTCTGAGGGTCTGCAATGGCTTGAATTCCCATCAAATAACTATTCAAGTTTGAGTGTCCCGGTCATGAGTCCCATCATTTCTGTAGAAGAAGACAAAAAATAAGAGCTGACAATAAGATATTTGTCTAAAGAAGAAAGCATCGTTCTGTAATGCATACAACAGAAGTTGTGCAAGTGAATTTGAAACCACAGCAATGGCATCCTTCCTGAATGCTTCTCCCAAACTTTGATCTCATACACACAAGATTTGATTTAGAGGAATTTCCAGTCTGTGCCATATCTTTGGATACACAAACTGATCTTTTGGTTCCTCAACAAATCTTCATTGGCACCCTCTATTTCTTTTCCTAAGTAATTAGTTATTTGATCCTCCATAGGGTCTACTGCAGCACTGGAGCTCAATTATTGGGCTGTGAGCAATTTGTAGACAGTTTAACTGACTCTCAAGCCCTTTGGGGGAAACTGAATTTTGTCAGAGATTTTCCTCTTTTCTTTGACTTCTCTCTACTTACAAACTCACATATAAATCAAATCAAAGTCATTCTTTGAGGGTCAATTAGGAGTTGTTAGGACAAATGTGGCATGTTTATTAAAGGGCCATTGGGGGTGCATGTGTGATCAGTTCTCGTTTCTGAGCAGCAGGGGGTCATATGGTTTTGAATCATGGTGTTTACTGCACTGTGACATACTAAATCGCTAGCACATTCAGATTTCTAACACGCAGCTCCTCTTATGTTTTACTTGTATAGATTGGAAACAAGTCCCATTAATGACTTCTGCTACCAAAGGTCTTTTGAGTGGAAGACACGTGCATGTTCAAAGAGTGTCAGAGAGTCTGCAGAATAGGGATGATTTATTTTTTCTCAAAACATGCATACATGTATGTACTTACACTTTACCATTTACAGTTGGTCATAGTTGCTTTTTAAATAAAATAAATCAGGCTACCCTTAGAGTGGCACACCTTATTGAGACTGTATTCTTATATATGTGTGTAATAAAAATGACAATACAAAAAAAGTATGACCTTATCCAATCATCAGTCAAGCTCTAAATCTGCACTAACTCTTCCCTGAATGTAAAGAAAAGCTGTAGATGTCAAGTGCCTTGTCTGATGGCATTGGCTCTCAAAACTTTATACCACAGACATAGAATTTACACTGAAAACAAAAATGTCCGTTTGTTCTCTGTTCAGCAGAGAGGAGGCACGAGTCAACAGCTCAGACGAGGCAGAACCATGTCAAATAAAAGACAGACAAGAACTTCTCCTTCCATTTCCCGAGGAGACACCACCACCTTTCTTTCTTTAAGTTCTGTTCTTGTTTAACGGCTGGCAAAAAATCCTGTGAACTGGCTATTACAAGCATGTTTTCTGTAACAGTGTCACTGGAGATCTTAAGAAATGTCTTTCACTATTATGAACAATACAAACAGTTTTTATAGCTTTAGGTAAAAGTAAAAAAAAAAATAATATACACAATTATTACTAATAGGCTAGCAATCTACTCCATTACTCTGCAGGTTACAAGTACCACAAAAGCAAAGTCTGTGCTGTGACTCCTGACACACTAAGGTGTATTTATTGAACTAAGACTAAAAGGGTTGTTTCAGATGGTTCAGATTCATCAGCCAGATTGGACATCTGTTCCTGGCCCGACCAAGAAAGGGGACTTACAAAATTGTGTTTATTTTGGAATGTGTTTTCAATGGCCTTTCCAATCCTAACAAGTTGTCAAATATATGCAACAGGCAGGTAAATTGCATAGTGCTGCTTTCAGAGCTTTTCAAAGACATGATCTGTATTCAAAGCAGAGAATAAGAAACAGGTTTTCACTTGGACTGCAAACCGAGACAAAAGACATATTATCGCAAATTAGAGGTCCTAAAAATGCATAGGTTCACCACAGAAAGAAAACATTGGATTGGGAACTGTTTTCCATTCTGAAACTGAGTGACAGGGCACTTACTGTATTATGTTAATAGTCAAAAATAAAACAATATAATTTCATGGTGAATAAAAAGTGCTGTGCTGCTTTAACAGGAATTTGTACTATTTAGTATAACTATGTGATTTTGAAAAACATTTTTAAAGTTCTGCTTAACAAAGCAGAATTGCTGCTGAACTACTGAAATAACATCATGTCTTAACCTCATTCAAAAAATCTGTTTGAACAAGGAACTCAGCGTGTTATCAGTGATGATCAGCAGTCACAGAAAACAAATTGTTAGACAGGAAGAAGTCAAATTACCCCACAACAGAGAAGCGATTTCAACCAAATTTAGGTTCACGTCCCATATCTGGGAAATGAATTAATGTGAATCACAGCTCCCGTCAACAAAATGCAGAACGCTTTGCTTCATGAGCAGGGCTGTTTCCACATCACGATTATTCTCCCTTATCACAACATTATCAACAAAGCGTGAATATGGGAAGTGTTTCCTATGATTAACAGCTGAATTTAGAAATGAAGAAATACTATACTGTTTCCTTCTGCACAAAAAATATTTCTGCCAAAGACCTGTTTCAAGGGAACTAGAGACTTGACAGAGCTGTTGCATTTCTTCGTGTAAATGCTTCCTTAAAGATTTGTACAAAAAAAATACAGATGACAAAACAGCCAGATGAAAGCTTATTAAGTTGTTTTTGTTTGTGACTTACTGTGAGCTGAGATGTGCTCGTTGGCTGTGCAGTTTTCACTCGCCCGTAGCAGGAAACAACAGCGGCTCACCTGGTCACACACAATCTTGTATTACAGCTAAACAGCTAAACAGTACACTGAGATATGTTACTGAATTTATTTTAGATGAGCAATAGGCAACGCACATTGCCTATGGCACACACACACAACAGAAACTTGGTTCGTATTTGATCAGCACTGCCTAGTTTGACCATTTGATCTGAGTTTTCGTGTTTCGTTAAACTCGTTAGGAAAATGTTTACTGAGCTAGTAAATCAAGCGAGAAGCTGGGTCATTTCTCCATTAGACTGTGTGGTGTCGTTTCTTTATTGCAGCCAGTGGAGATCCCCCTGCCGGCCTTTACTTCTTCACTTTACAGACCCGGAAGCTCTGTCCATTATATATACTGTCAATGGGAGGCACATGAGGAAACATCATGGGGTCCCCAAAGTCAGAAGATTATATCATTCATACAGAATCTGTACAGAATATAGTGTCAATCCATCTTGTAGATGTGGAGATACTTCACTAGAAATTAAATCTTTGCCCTTCTGGTGGAGCTAGATGAAAAGTCAGGTGATCATCAAAGTCATATCCTCAGGGGATCACAAATGTCTATACAAAATTTCATGGCAATGGACTATAGTTGTAGACCAACTGACTTACATTGCCATAGAGCAGGGGTCAGCAACGAGTGCCACCACTGACTAGCAATAAGTGTGCAAGAGAGTTTTTTGGAAGTGCCTTCTCATCCGCATCCCAAATGACCTCTTCCGCAGCCACTGGCAGTTTTGCTCCAGGTCTAATGAAACTGCATGGCTGTGTATAGGATTTCAACTCAGGTGGCAGGTTTTTACACACTACATACTTGAAAGGCAAGTGGTATATAAAGTGGTATATAATGGGTTGCAATCTACAGCTTCACTGCTAGGTGAACTACACATTGGTCCACTCCTGGAAAGCCTGATTTTTAAATTTCATGACTTTTCTAGGATTTCTGTGACTGTGGGAACCATGTAAAGATAGCAGCTCACATATCAATTTTCTGAGAGTTGTTTAATGCCAGATGACGATGGAACTCATTGTGCTCTGGCAAAAACGACCCACTCACTAATCATCTCATGTCAGCTTCAATAAACAACTTAAAAGATGACATTACCCATTTTTTTTAATGTTATGGTTATCTCTGTGAGTCATATTGTGCTGTTTTTTAATGTGTAGCATTTGAGATTACATTAGGCAGACTTTGCTACAGTTCCTCCTCCCTGAGTCCCAAAAAAATCTGGAAATTTACAAATAAAATTATCTTAAAATTAGCTATTAATATCCAGACACTGTTGTAAATTGTGAAAGTCAGAACTGGCAAGATCATCCCAATAACTGGTGCCGAAAAAAGAACTGAAGACATACTTCGGGGTGAAAAATATTTCTTATTCAAAGATACTATAACTATATGCTTCCACTCCACTGGGGAACACCAACAGTGTCCCTGCCAAAGCTTAAATGAGCTCAAGGCCGCTGACACAAGTGGTTTTCTATCATGATGCTGCTCCCTCTCCAGTTCTGTGTGGTATTAAAACAAAATGTGGGAGTGTCCCCAGTATGTCTACTAACAGGGTCATTCTTGAAATGGAGGGCATATGAGGATACAACCAAGTGAATGGTAGCTACATAATTCCAGTGAGTAAGTCAGTAGCAGCTGTCCCAGTGCCTGTATGCTTTGTTCTGAATAAGAGCATTTCAGGGCACCCTGCATGTTCTCTCAGCAGGTGCTATTGGATGTATTTGATCACAACAAAGATATTGACAACATGTGACAAGTTGAAGCTTTTAAAAAGCTGCACATGTATTTCTTCCATCTGCATGCTCTCCTATAAAAGAGTTATTGAGCGTCAACAGTTTTTACAATTTGATGATGGGTGGAAATGTGCAAGACATGCACCACAGCTGACTTCGAACAGAGGCATGCTGCTATGATTTATCTTTAGGGTAATAAACTGCAGTAATAGCTGTGAAATAGCACAACACATTTTCATTTGCAATCAAAGTGTCGTGAGCATGTCCAGACCGTGATTAGTTAACACCTTGCAAATTAAAAAGATAAAAATGTCTGTGTGCTTTTTGCTGCAGCTGGTACATCAGACATGTCTGGTATCATCTTAAAAATAAATATAATTAAATGCTTGATTTGTCTTGAATCATTCCTTCAAAGTTGTTAACTGAATTAACTGTTAAAAGTATTGATTTTACATGAGTTTCTTTCAAACTGCCTTAGCTTCAGCCTGAGCTTTAGCCTTCTGTTGCCCGCACAGTGAGTGGGGGTATTACCACATTTCAGCCATGATGTCTGTCCTCAATGTTCCCTAAATCACAGTTCAGCCCTAATGAGAACAGCTTTCCAGACATGGCTCATAGAATCATGGTGAGCATCAGACCTGTGGCTTCTGGTTGTCGTTCAAGCTAACAGAGGGGTGGAGGTTACATAACTGATGGCAATTTTGTAAAGTCACGCAAGGCAATCTAAAATCTTTGTGCTGACATCATCAGGCCATGCCATTGGGGATTTCAAATAAAACCATTTTACTCCAGTCTTCGGTTGTTTTCTTGTCTGTTGCTAGTCAAGCAGTATTATGAGGCTGCAGCTCTACACAAATCTTACAGCTGCTCGTGTCTTTTAGCTGACTAACTCTATAAGCCAATTATCATGATCTAAACACTGAAACCAAGATTATTCATTTGGATGTTTCTCATTTAAATATCAGAACTACAGGCCAAATGTGTTGGTTGGTGAGTGGCATAACATTGATATAGCACAGCTTGACCTAATAAGGAGCTTACAACATTGTTCATCTTCACATCACATCTGTGACATGTTTTTTATGGACTTTTTGTTTATGGGAGTTGTAGTTGAGACTTGTGTGAAAATCTGAAAGTAAATAAATACGAAAACCTTTCAAATGTTTTCTCATTGTATGATAAAAATCCAAAATATTATGCATATATATTATGTTATTTGCACCCTTACATCAAATGGAAATATTCTAGTTGTTTATTTTATGCACACTGTCTCATAATTAAGGAGTACAAGTTGATAGTTTGAAAAACATGGGAGTCTTGACTAGAATTGAAAATTAATTTTATTTGTTTTAACCAGAGCTTGTCTGCACAACATGTGTCTATACTGATAGATCCATCAGTTGGCCCAGTAGCATTGAAGAGGTTAACCAATACCGTACAATTTAAATAGCCCATTTATTTTACCCTTTACACTGCAGGGCCTAGATTTATGTGAAGGGTTAGAGGGTCCTACCCCAGGAAAATATGAGAATTTGACACTTTTCATGCATGTTAATAACCACAAAACCTAACAGCAAATAAACTTGGGGCGGAATTGTCTTTAAAAAGGCAGACACAAAATTAAGGTGCCAATCAACAATGTTATGTATTGGGGAAGACAAGTACAAGTCCCAGCAGAGATCCGTAGCTTTATCTACATGCTGAAATATATGTTGGTCTGACTGGAGCTTATAAGGAACACCATCTGTGTATATGCTAGATAACCTTACAATGCTTAGCTTTGCCAGCAAACACTACCAGGGTTTCTGGGGCAGGTTCAGTGCAGTCATTTCAAGGTAGACGTGTTTGAAGTGGATTTCGCCAGTGAAATTAACCAAACTATGACATTTGGGAATAATTTAAAACGCAGCTAATGGCGTGCTCTGAAGAGAACAGGGGCACTTCAGGGGTCAATCAGATTGGGGTCAGTGCCTCTTTGGCCCTGTCCTTGGATATGCCCATGTATAATGCTTGTCTTGTAATTTTTAGTTGAACTGTTCATGCATATTTTCTATTTTTACTCCTATTCTTATTTTTATTTAATGTACTTATTATTTTATTTTTTACTTCTCTATTTATATGTAGCCTACTTATTTCTGTCCTGGTGCTGCTGAATTGCCCCATCTGGAGATCAATGAAGCATTATCTTATTTTATCGTATCCTAAATAATCCAGACTTACTTCAATGGGAAATGGCTTGGTTTGGGACAATTTTTAAGATCATGGCATTGAAAATTGAATTTTAGACAGAAATAATACAACTATAAGATTTAAGTAAAAGAATTCTGACTAAAAGGAGTTTAGTTTAGACACTTGAAGGGGCCCCTTTCAGTTTTAAGTGTTAATGAACTCATTAGCCTCTGGATGAGAAAAACACACTTTATAGAGACATTTGGGGAAGGTTGAAATAACGCCAGGCTCCTTTACACCATGGAGGACGTTACTTGTGATTAACACCCTGGACAGTTCCAGAACATCTGTGGGAGGCGAATCACGGTCGAGTGAAACATAAACAATATCGGTCAGAGAGAAGAAGCATGACTGGAGCTGTGTAATCCATGCACCATGCAGGGAAAGGGGATAGGAGAGAACAGCAGAGAGACTGAAGGAGCAGAAGCAGAAAAAGAGGAGTAAAAATTGAGTAGAGGTCTTGCAAAAACTGAGATATATGGCCTTACTAATGTGCTGCTCCTGAGTGGCTCTTAAATTGTTTCAGTTTATAGTGCACTACTTAACAAAATACAGGTTGTATGAGACATAATGATTATTTACATGTTATTAAATGAAACAATCATGCTGATGTCTTCTTGGATAGCATCTGGATTCTTATTTGACAGAAAGAACTGTAAATTAATATATTTTGTCATTACAAATCCTTCTCAGCTGCAGGTCTCATATTCACTGGAGCCATCTCTCCGATAAGACTTTATCCTTGTGTGCGCAATCAGCCAATTAATTTATTTTTGTCTGGGAAAAATAGTAGGAATATTTAACAAATTATTTTCATGATACATGGTTTGTGGTACATCAAGAAACAATAGTTTTGGCATGACCCATATCCAACAATTCTCACTGGAGCCAACAGTTTGTCTGGCATTATTTGAAACATTTTCTATGAAAACCAGGTCTTATTCAGTGAGTTATGAAAGTGATTATTGATACAAATTATATTGTTATTGCGATTATTATGAATTGAGATAAAATGACAGCCCATGAAACTGCATTTGTTCTTTACATAATATATTATTTTGTTGGAATTGTGTGTGTTCATAAACCCACTTGTTATATTCTTCTTTAGAGTCTGGTATGGTTTTAATTTTATTTTATGATGCTGCATCTTATTGCTATTTTCGGTGAAACAATTAAATTCCTCCATGGGTGTCATTAGGCATTAACTGTAATCTTAGTTCCAAATTACATTACATAGTGGAAATTTTGTTTCCAATAGTTAAAACCTATGTAAATAATTTTCAGTGCATCACACTGCCAAAATTTGACAGAGTAGGCTAAATCTTTTCACAGACATGAGCATTAGTTAGTTTTTTTAATGATCATTTACAGCATACATTTCTCCAAATCCAAAAACATCAAATGAATGATCCATTACAGACAATTTTCACCCTTGAATGTCTTTTATTTATTTTCATATTGAGCAGTAGCACATTTTTAACCGAACAGATAAGGGGAAACGAATGTCCAAATTGAAACAACATCCATCTAAAACTTATTGGATGAAATCTGTCTTTCTTTTGACAGATCTAACAGATGTTTGCATTCCCAGTTTGATCCATCCATCACAACTAAACATGGAAGGAGATTTCACCAGAATTTGTTGACATTGCACAGATATTAAAACCCCATCCAATATGGCTATTACAGGCTCAAGTTTTGTCTTACATATTTCTTTTATGGTTAAGTAGGATTGGACTGTAAAACTTGTTGTTGGCATCTGTTTTAAAGCAGTTTTTTGTCACTTGTAGGCCACAGATCGATATATGCAAACTTGAGAGCATACATTTACTTTTCAGTAGTCAGAGGAATAACGAGAAAGTATAAAATAAAATAAACATATTCATTAAAGAGTTCCTCAGAGGATTGTCTCAAGCTGGTTCCTTGTGGGTATTAAAAATGAAAGAAGATTTAGTGATATGAGACTGTCTGGAATCTCGGCAACACCCAGCAGCCAACTTGTCTGATCACATGTTTCTTTTTATGATCAATGGAGTAAATGTTAACTGGCGATTAGCTGTGCCTTCATCAATTTTGCATAAAATCCCTGAGAGTTATTGTTTTATGTTCCACTGGCTAATGTAGATCATCTTCTTGTGCACCTGCCAGAGCCCAACAGCAGGTTTATGGCATTGACCTCCATGACCATGCTCACCTCAAAAAACCTTTGCCTTTGCCTTGGACGTGTCAGTCAAATAAAGGTGCTAGCTCATACTACCTCACTCTGTACTTCTCCGTTATAAATGCAAGTAGATGAATAGTTAATTGCTTTGAGAAAAGGCTTTTGTCAACGCAGATATGACATTCCTTTGGGTTCCTTCCCTAAAGCTGCATTAGGCCTATTTATATGTTTATTATTTTTGGCCACTTTGGAGCAGCAGAACAAGCTGTAAACGCAGCATATTATTAGGCATATTATCACCTTATAAAGCTTACAACTTATGGCGAATGTGTTAGCAAACAGTTGCCAAAACATACATGCAACAGACATAGCAACGAAGGCATTAATGCCATCATGTGTCTGTACACTTGACAAAATTTTACTTTCTGGTTTTTAACTTTTTGTTGACTTTGACTCTCTCCTGTTTGGTGTTGGGGGCAGGTAATGTACAGTGGGTTTATAAGAGCATGTGGGTTGTAAAACCAAAACATTAGCTGAAATATGCTATAAAGCTCCATAGAGCTGAGCAAAATTGCAGAGTCAGAATATAACTTTGGATTTGTCAGCACGAGCAGCCCCTTTACCGATTTTCATTTTTCCTTTGATTGATAAAAAAACACAGATTAGTGCAGTTTTAAAGTTATTATCCTCAATATTTCAGTCCTTATTGATTTGGCGACAGTGTGGTTAGACATGTCCCACACAGTTCAGTACACAGGGACACTTGTATAGGCCCTAGGGGATGCACACCTAACTTTACATGCCCTGAAAATCTTGTTTTCGTTCACCTCCAAACTTCTTATTCTGCTTCAATGATATAGCAGTGTCTTTAGGGTGTAGTCAGTAAACCATGACATCATCGTTGGGTGTGTTTATGAGTGCAAAAGAGTACACTTCTGACCACACCCAACCACATCCATCAGTGATGCTATGTCGTCAGAGGTAAAACAGACTTGAAACCCTCTTTAAGTGGCTAGTCTGTCAGTAAGGCCACATAAGAAGAGGGTGTAATGTATCTGTTTACAGTGCACCCACACAAACTGTGGGCTGAGAGGAGGGACAGGATTAATTGGATCACATTGTTTTAAAAAGGAAGAATTTCATGGATTAAAGCATTAAATAAAGCTTTTGAATTTCCATGTACAGTATATGAACAAGGACTCTCCACTTTTATGAAATTTTACCTACAATGTCTAAGTTTCACATCTGGATTCTTTAAACATCTGCTGCAGTCAAGCTATTGCAAAGGCCTCTTTCTCTCTCTGGCTCAGTGATGTTATGGCTCAAATCTTCATGACATGAGACTGTCTTTCACCTGGTCTGAGCTAACATTGGCTAATACCATGAAAATAAAACTTATCTTTACTGTAATTCAAATCATACGGACCCAGATCAAATTGCAGATGAGTATTCAGAATCCTTTGTAGTGAGTAAATTAAATTTGTTTAGTTTGGGACTTTTCTCCCAGTTGAAATCTTAGAGCATAGAGCTCACCTGGTTCAAATTGTCTGAGAATAACACAAACTGTTTATGTGTCATCCAAGAAGGCATTCCAAAGGGGCATTTAAAATAAATGAATATGATTTCTCTTCTAAAATAAGGGGATATTTCTTCCCAGACTTATTTTTTCCTAAATAAAAAAGCATCTACTGAATTGTGCATACTAACTTTGAGTCTACCCACTGTGTTTAAATAGTGACAAACTATTGCAGAAACTGCACTCGTCCTTTCAGAACGGCATCCTATGAATTTGACATTTCTTCCCTGAGGTAACAATAAATATGGAATTTGTTGTAAAGATGGAATTTGTTGTAGATTTTATCACCTGAAGATTGATTAAGGTATAGTATTTAGACTATCTTGCGAAGAACAAGGAGTGATTGACTTTGCACATCTTTTCAAAGTAACCACATGCCTTGCGTGTATGAAAATAAGGTGATATTCCGGTTGTTCAT
This sequence comes from Dicentrarchus labrax, assembly GCF_905237075.1. NCBI lineage: Eukaryota > Metazoa > Chordata > Actinopteri > Moronidae > Dicentrarchus > Dicentrarchus labrax. The sequence continues at coordinate 7,151,832 of NW_026136707.1, read as the reverse complement.
TTGAGGACCAATATGGCAAACACATGTTGGCAGCAGCTTACTCTCTGGGCACGTTGTTTTAAATGTGATCAATCTTTATTTTCAAGTAGTGGGAAGAGTTTCAAAGAAAGTGCTTCCCATAACATTTGAGCTACACATACATCTTCTCTTCACTTGACAGTGTGGCTTTTATTTAAGTGCTCTCAAATCATACTGTTGATGTTGAATAAATTGGTGTGATAAATTGCTGTGCACATGATGTTTAGGACTTTTCAGATGGCAATGAAAAAAAATGGAAGAGTTCATTTATTTAGTAAACTTGGTTTTGATGGGTTTTTAGCACAGTTACAGTAAAGACTGAGGTTCAACTAGAGTATTATTGTTGAAACCAAAGCCTTAACCATCCACAAAATCCTACATTTTACAAACACATTATTTACACATTTTTTAAATATGACTGGGGCAGTCATCAGTTTAAAGATACAGTAAGTAAACATTTTGTCTCCAAACAAATGATGCAGTAAACCCATTGAGTCAGTATCAAATGTTAAACAACATTTATACCTGACATTAGCACTACTCCATAACCATTCACACCAATTCTGAAAATTTGAGAAGGGGCACTGAGAGCTTTTTTCTGTTGATACTTTCTTCTGTTCTCTCTTTCATATATCAGTGAGCCATACATTCTGAAAAATATGCCTCCATCTTTACCTGGAATACTTGTTTCATATGTGCTGTATGTGAATACTGAGTAAACGCTTTCTCTCTACACTGGCTTCCATGGATTCTCTGCAGGTGCTGGGTAACTCTATAGATATGACATTTTGACCACAAATGGTCTTCCTCAGGTAACAATGACGGTGTGAACACACTGATTTTCATGCCATGATAACTGAATATATTGTCCTCCTCATCTATATGTTATCAGTTATCCACTTTGCAGATGACGTGTGCTGTTTCATCACTGTTCATATGTATATAAAGGTGTGTTAACACCCTTATCGCCAGTCATGACCCAAGTACACATATCATTCTCTAGGTACATTTTCAGTTGAACCTAACATCCCTTAAGAAGTCCTGTTAGACCTCTCCAGTTGTGTTCATAGATCTAGGGTTACAAAATGGAACCATCCATCTATCAACACCATGGCAGAAATGGTTTTTGTTCTCCCAGGGTGGATTATTGTGTCTGCACTTCGCCAGGACAGAGTAGACAAGAAGACTGGTCATACAGTAAACAACAAGCAACAGTTCAGGATATCTTTCTTTGTTTACTTATAAGGTTACAATGGGGCTGCATAGCAGTAATTATCCCTCTTATTTTGAAATTCCATGATCAAAGTTTTCTGTCTTCTGCTGTTTGTCAAGCACAGGAAATTCTGAACCCAGTGATCATTTTAGTCCTTCTGACAGTCCAATAAAGTGGTCATACTTGCCTGGAGACATAGACAGAGAGGCAGATTACAGCTCCAAACACTTTTTTTCCTATTTTGTCAATCTGTGCTTTTGTTCTGAATCCTATTATTGTTTTCTCAGGCTCTTTACAGCCCCTTCAGTGATACAATGGATCTACCGGGTTAATCAAATTAGTCAGTTATGACTTTAAGCTCTTATTCTGTGGATTGTGGATTTGTGGATTTGTGGATTTTTGGGATTTTGTGGTTGTATTGAAAATAATAAACAGCTGAAACACAAATATTAGAATCAGTCTTATCCACAGCAGCAACAAACATCTGCTCAGTCACTAACTTACCGCTAATTCAATCAGTGAGATATATCTCAACACCACATCATTTCATAATGTGTATAAAATATAAAGATCTTTGATCTTGGTTGTTGTGCAGCAGTGTTACTGTAAACTACCACCAAGTCAGATATTCACCATTGCCAAAAAACAGTGTGACTGTTTGGTGATCTAAATTTTGATTTTCTTTTTTGAAAATGATGTGGAACACTAAAGCTTCATGGTGAAAGGCTGGTTGCCTTGACCTGGCCTTCCTCTTCCATCTACAACAAACAACGATTAAAAAAATCTGCCAAAATTGTGGCTATTTTGGTTATAGAAAACACTACTGCAGTGTGAGATTTTGATTAAGGATGGCAGTTGGTGACAATGTGTACTGGTTCTATTAATGCACCACATTTTATTTAAGCTGCCAAGAGGGTTAAATGGTTATGAAAGTCTGGGCTTTGATAATGAATAGTGCATTTGAAAGTACACACAGTACTTTCCTCAAATTTTAGAGTTTCCCACCAATCAGATTTTTCCTAGTTTTCTCTGTCCTGACTTATTTTATGATGCTTGTAATCACCAATACCTTGTTGAAAACGTTTCTTCCAGTTTCTTATCTTATTTTAAAGCATCTGATGACAGTCCACAGTGTCCACTGTAAAATGCTGAGCTACAGTTTGTGTGTACTCTGGACATAATAGCCTGGGGTCATGAGGATTTCTGCACAGACGACTGGGGAGATAATTGACTTTGGAGCAAGTCTCAGCTGTGGTTTTGTCAGGCATTAGAAGGGAACTGAATGTGGTAAAGAGCAGTTGGATGAGGAGTTTGTGACATGTTACAGCACAGTATGGCACACACACAAAATATGCAAAAACCCTGTTTAACTCAGCCATTTAAGTTTGACACATCCTGCAAGACTTGCCAAGTCTGAAATCATTTTTACAGTGTATGAAAATATGTGTCGGAAGAAATAACTGCCTTGAGAACAAAACCAATCAACCCAAGTTACCTCGTACCATAACACAAAAAACCCCAAAACAAAACAAAAAATATATTTTGGTTGAGAATTATCTTTTTTTGGCTGGGCACTTTTTTTTAGCATAGATGTTATGGACACTAAATTATTAATGCAGACAGCATTATAATAACTCGTATTGTCTTATTGTCTTTTAAATAATGATTTATTTTACCCCAAAATGACCTATAACCCATAGATTTATATAAATGTGGCTAGAGTCCATAAAAGATTTTGACATGAGACTATGTAGTGCCGTGTCCCTTGCAGAAACTGTATAAATCGAACTAAATAGATGTTTGTGCAAAGCAAGAACAGTCAAGATGAAAGACTCTGCTGATATTCAGAGGGAATAAGTCCCCATGTTGTGAAAATATCATATCAAGTTTATCAGTGTTTTAGAAGCAAGTTAACATGTATAAAACATGAGCCCATTACATTTACCATTTACATTTAGGAAAGACAGGATGAACAAGGATATTTTCCTATTTGGTTCCACATTTTTAGTTACCTGTCATGTACATGCTCAAACTGTTGTTTAAAAACTGTATGTATGGTGTGCAGTTTAAATGATGGCCGATTGTAATGTATTATATGGTTTTAAAATCAGCTCTTTTTGATTTATAATATCATGGTATTATTTTCATTTTTGGATGATATATATGATGAACATCTGTATATCTTTTTCTGACATTCTCGCTGTTCTGCACAGTCACAATGTTGGAGTCATAAACCTATCATTAGTCATCATTAATCCCCGGGTCTCTCTTTAAACTGGCTGCTCTGCAGTCTACCCTGGAGGTATTACATTGCCCATAACTACCTTTGGCTTTTAGGCTATGACAGAAATTATGACCTTAATAAAGTCGGCTTTGCAATATTTGCATGCATAAGCATCTTACAACTGATACAAAAAGACTGTCTGGCTCTGTTTTAGGGCTCCCCTTGGCCGTCTCTTGGCAGGCAGTGGTTGTCTTCATGACTTAACAGGCTGTCAAAGTGACTCAAAAATGTTTTAAGAATAAAGTCCAACTGGCCAGTTCAGAAGTGCCACTTGTAGTTTACCTTCTTAATGTAAAAATAGTAGCATTATATATGGTGAGATCTCTACTCCCCAATAGGAGTCTTTGTATTCATCACTTTTAAAATCCAACAAAAAACACTATGGGTTAACCAAGCTGTGTAGATAAATATTTTGGTCAGAATGTACCAGTAGTCAGGTAAACTTTGCATGTTTACACCCAAATAATGACTCATAACTGCCCGTAAGTCAGTTCGCATTTAAACTGTGGCTACATCTCTCTTTTTCTTTGATGGCAGATGTCAAACTGCATCGCAGACTATCATAAAGATGAAGTGACGGTGTGCTATTTTCAGGGTTCTGGCTCTGTTTATTTCTTGGCGACTAGACATAAAAACAAACAGCCTGCAATGTAACTTAATTCTCATGATAAATCCTTCAGCAGGGTAAGTGTAGTGAATGTGGCTGGTGTTTATCCTTCTCATCGTAACATTGTTGATAAGTGTCACAGTCACATAACAAAGAATGCTGGTCTGCATGATCTCTAAAAATTGTTGTTTATGGCCCCCTGTTGGATAACAAGGAAATAGAGACTTTTGTGATATTTAATAGTGTGTTTACCATCATATACTGATTATATGTCACCATGAACAACATGATATTATTATTGTTTTGTTTTGTTAGAAACACATAGGACTAAACTAGCAGCATTGTCTTCTTTACATGTGTGAATCAAAACAATTTCTTGGTAGAATTTTTTCCATCACAGGAAAAAATACTAATACTGACAGAAACCTACAGTTATCCAAAAATTAAAGTATAAGTACTTTAAGATTGCCTGGCATACTGCATGAATAACTATACGGGTTCAAATATCACAGTTAAAGGCTGAAGTAAATTTAAAGAAATCATTTTAAAACCATTGATATAATGACCTAATAATTTGGTGTATGTGAAATACCTTGTTTGTCCATGTCTGTTATGTTCTTTGCTTTATACTTAATTGTATGTTTTACTATGTTATATTTTAATTTCTGTCAATCTCTGTCTTTTTTCTGTGAGTAATTTTCTGTCCTGCATCTTTCCCGTCCATCGCCACATTGTCATTTTCAAGCTCTGTGGGCTTTATCTGGTTAAATAAAGGTTGTATAAATAAATATGGGTCAAGCTCTGGTGTTGTCAGGTGCTTCTAGCTGCATATGCAGAACCATAGTGGGATGAAACTGGTGCATTTACATATACAGGTGCTTAAGGTCATTTAGATCTGTGTTTCTCTTAGGTGACATGACATGACATTTTAAGGCATCTATTTGTTATATTTACGTTCTCACCAGGATAAAGGCCCATCATTATAATTCAGTAAAGAAAGAACAAACTTTATCAACTCATATAAAATGAGGGAATAAATGTACATTTGCATAAAATATTAGTTGTTTAACAGCAACACTTACATAAGTCCACCGCAGGTTTTTCATCTCTCAGTGAGAATTTGAGGGGTGGGGCCTGTATGCCCGCTGGCAGTGCTGGGGTTTAGATGCAAATATCACGGCTTTGTAACTCTACTTGCCTGAGTTGGATGCAGTTCGACGCTCCAAAGTGGATTTAAAAAGCGCAACTGACAGGAGCTTCAGTGCACACACGCGTCCTGACTTAAGAAGACCAAATAAAAAAGTCTGAGTGACTTATGCCATCGGAATATATATTTTTTATCCATATACTCTCTTACTGGAGGAATTTATTTTGAATCCATTGCACAATTTCTTTATTGTGCATCCTCTACAGAGCCTGTTGAGAGGTTACCTCGACTGGCAGATGTGAAAGAAATGAAATCATATGTCTTTTTAAATGATTACAGAGAAAGGTTGCATGGGGGTATCCTGTAGGAGGAGTTCTTTGTGACCAAACAAGTAACGGATTTTCCCTTATAAAAAAGGAAATTGAGTCCGGACCGCTCAATGAACAGCATTATTCGGGAACCCCGATGTACAGGTGGGTTTATAATTATTTTACATTTTACTCTTCGGATTATCTAATTCAAAGCTTTGGTTAGACTTTGATTTGATTTCTTATGAATAAATATCTTAATTTGGGGATAAACTTTTTTATATCGAATCTAGACCTTTGTTTATGTAAAGGTTACTTTATTGTACCTTAAACAAATAGAACACTTTCTTGTTTAAATATGTTGATTGTGCATTATTATTAGGCCTATTATTATTATTATTATTATTATTATTATTATTTATTTATTTATTTGTATGCGCGTGAAAATCCTAATACATTTTATGTTGCCATTAACAAAATTTTTCCTCATTTAAATTATCAGCCATCATGAGTGCTGATGTAACTTTTTCCTGAAATACATTTTCGAACTTACTCAATATTAGTGTAATAATACTGAGAATTTATCTTGGCACATCATATTTTGACAGTTCTTCACAGTGGCTAAACTACACTTATACATACACACACACACACACACACACACACACACACACACACACATACACTATACACATACATACACACACTGGCTCCATATCCTCTGGACCTGCACAAAGTTAAAGAGACAGGCAGGGAGGGATTTAGAAAAACAACAGGACAGTGACGTGACAGCAGAGATGCTGGACTGTGGGCAGGTGGGGATCTGCATCTGATTTTCATTTTCCTTGAAGAGCAGTGCAATGCAAACAGCTGTAATCCAGCATGGTGTGCAAGCCTGCGAGACAAAGCTGAACCGTGCTCAACTGCTGCACAAGATCAAACCTCTGACTGCTGGAGCTGTGCAGCCTTTAGTCCTACATGAAAAAAATCTTGAGTGTTGGGTGTGTTTAAACTGCACATTTGACCTTTCATTGCCCGAACTCTTTAAACTGCAGAGCAGAGGAAATGATTACTGAAATGGTTGAGGCTTCTGGGGGTGCTGATGGTGCAGCCAGGTGTTTCACTACACTCTGCAGATAGCTAAACTGGACAGGCTACTTATCATCTACAGATTTAGATTAAAAGGTGTTGAGAGCATGGGTGCGTGCATAAGGATGATGATGACTCTGGCTATGTTTTTCTTACAAAAGCCTCAGTCAGCACCTCATTACCCTATTCCTTCTTCCTTTTCTGTTGCATCATTTCTGTTTTCTTTTTCTCTTTCTGTTTTTTTTATGGGCTAAGTTGGCTCTTACCGCTAGAACTTATGGCTTGAACATACAAATAAGGGATTTCACAAATCAAAATTAATTGAAAATGAATGGTCACTATGAGTGGGTGAAACTACCCACAAATTCCTGTTATTTTGTTTGCTGCACACAAGCAGCCAATTTTTGGCCGCAAAATGTGCTGATTTAAAAGCCAGAATTTACCGCTAAGTCTACTTTTGGAGTCTATGTTGCAGATGCAACTATAAATAATTTTATTTTGAGGTTAGTGTGGGGCCACATGTCGCAGCAGAACAGGGATATGTTGGCTGTAACATTTTGGTAATTCCCATGTGAGGAAAAAGATGTTGTGCTTTTTACAAGGAAATCTCTGAAGGTTGTGCCATTTTTTATCCTTTCTTTGCCTCTCTTGCTTTCTTCCCCCTATGCGCATTGTAATGCCAATTACTTTCCTCCCATAACAGACTTAGTTTGTGTGTGATTGAGACATTTTGCCACAAAGCCAGTAGGTTCAGTCACAGGCACAAAGTTCATCGACAGGTTGCATTTGTAACTCTGAGCTCAGAGTTGTGGCACCTTCTCGAGTTCAATAAATTCCCAGTGTGGGAGCTCTCTTTCAGTGCTTGAATAATTGATAAATCAAACTTAGGACTTACAAAAGAGGGCAATTTAATCTCCTGACTATTTGATGAGAGGGGCTTAGTTTCACTGGGCTCAGCTGAATGTGGCTGATGGTGAGGAAAGGCACTCAGTTAAATGGATGAGGGAGCAGAGACAGAAAACTTTCAAAACACGCAGGTGCCACAGTTGCCTGGTGAGATGACTGTGATGTGACATGTTAAAAAAGGGCCTTGCAATGTAAACGGGCTAAGACCACAACAATCAGTTTTCTCAGTTAACAGCCCGATCCTGTCTCTTATCTCCATGGTGTGTGAGAGCAGATATGGATGGGCTGAGGTGGGCTTTTGGCAGGTTGCACAGAGTCGTGGGAGTGCTGGGTTATGAAAGAGTCTCTGGCACATGTCTTGAATTACTCAGCGCTGGAAAGGTTGTGTTCTGAGTGATCCAGAGACTTAGCATGTCCCACTCTCCAATCATCACTCTCTCAAATAACCAACAGGTGCTACAGATGACTGGCTGCGCCACTCTTTTGGCTCTTTCCTGTAAATATGACTTTAGCTGGGAGGTGTCAGTGACATCGTGAGTCATTAAGTGTTAAGAAGTAAATAAACTTGTGGGGAAGAGAGTCTGAAGTGTTTCCCAATTAGGACAGGATACAAGTACCCCTGTCTTCTGTTAGGGGTGGAGAAATGCAATGGAATTGTTATGATTGGAAAAGGAACTTCTTTTTTTCTGAAAATGAGTGAGAAATTCTGTATCGCATGTGTGTTTGTGTTATTTTCCTGACTTGTTCAGCACCAACAAGCTTCAACAGATGCCTCAATTTAACAGCTCTACTAAACGCCATTTAGCTTAAAAAATGAATCACATCAAGTTAATGTTTCACAATTGTTCACTCATTTTGGCGCTGAAATAGTGTACAGCTTCTCACAAAACAAGGTGTCATTATCATGGGGACTGCAAATCAGTCTACATTTATTTGTGCTTGTTTGCATCAAAAGTACAATGAAAAATGGATGTGATTTTTTAGAATTATTTTAAATATTGTATGTTATTTCTGGCATCACGGATAACTCCTATTCTGGATCCTCAAAATATTTGGGGTGAGTCTGGGTAAAAAGAATATCGTGAAATCTGAAATGATTTTGTCCTTTTTGATTTATACTGCAACAAATAATTTAATGTTGCCTGCAGGAATGTTTAGACACACCAAATGGCATTGTCCTTAGTGTGATTCAGAGCCACAACCAACTCAACAGCCAAATATGGTCCTATTATCCTTTATTGAGCTGCGAGGGAGGACCTCCCATTGCTCAGATCCTAACATGTTCTGTGTGTCCTCTTCACACAAGAGCTGTAAATACAGGCAGCGTATGACACTATCTAAAAAAGATCTCAGCACCAAATATGACAAAGGCCTTCAGTGCGAGTGTGTGTTGCATTTCCCATAAAGAGTTGAATTCACTGTATTTTTTTTAAAGGGATAAAGATGCTCAGTTCATCATCAAGTCCAAAAACAGCTTGAAATACCCTGACCCCAAAGTGTTTGTGCTTTTTAGCATCCTTGTTCCATGACTGATCATTTGAGTTAGACATTCTTGAGTTTAGTTCTTTACATTACAGAGATTTCTGTATGTATAATATGTATAATTATTGAATAAATGCAGTTTAGGCAAATAATATATAATTGATGCATTGGGTTAAAATTTAATGCTGCAAGTTTGAGTATATAAATGTGTTGATAGCACACTGATATTATTCTATTACTAGTGAAATAAATAAATACATTTCTTTTTACAGTCTTTATGCTAAGCTAAGCTAATCAGCTGCTTGTAGCTTTATGTAGGTATTGAGCTTCTCATCTAACTCTCAGCAAGAAAGCAAATAAGGCTATTACCCAAAACATCTATTTCTTTAATGTTTCCTGTTAATAACCCTTCTCCTAAACCCGCTCCCCAAATTTCTGTCTTCTCTGCATCCTTTTTTTCTCAGCAGGTCCTGGTACAAGCAGATGTGTTGTCGCACATATTCAAGAACCAGCATCCATCTTAATTCAATCTGCATGCCCTTATTTTAGTGCCTCGTTAGAGCATCTTTAATAAGACACATGCCCACGAGTTCAGGCACTCAGGCATTCAGTCATAGCAAACCCTCTTCAAACAGCGGGTCCCCTGCTTCCCTGCCATAATCACCCCAAGCTTCATGGGTTGAACCACCAGAAGTTCGACAATCTCCTCTCCATTCTCTCCTCCTCTTCATCCTCCGCTCAAAACCCCTCAACCTCCCCCTTCCATCTCCATCCTACAACCCTACTCTGGCCACTCCCTTTGCCAGTACTACCACCAGCATGATGGCTTGTTGTGCCTCAGGCTTGTTTGGACTTGCAACCACAGCATCACCCTCCACTACACAGACTTGCGGACGCAGCAGCCACTAGAGGGAAAGATACAGAGAGACAGAGGGGGGGAAAGGGAGAGACCAACAGAGAAAGAGAGCAGTGCCACAAGAGAGAGGAGGGATCATCTGTCCCAGCAGCAGAGGGATTCACCTGTCATACAGAGGAAGGGCCCCCCCCACCTTATCCATCTGGTCGCAGGGGGGGACCCTGCGTGGCCAGTAAGGCAACAGGGACTATGCAGCTGGGACTGGTGGCGCTGGCAATGGTCTTCCTCAGCTCCATGGGTCACGGCGATGCTCTCAAGCTCTCCAAGGCGAGAAGGCAGAGACGGGGTAAGTTCTCTCTTTCTCAGCTTGTTTTTAACTCTTTTTTTCCTTTTTCTTCAGCGATGCTGTCTTTCATTTCTGTGGTCTGAGTCACAGTGGTGGATGTCTTATAAACATTTAACAAGCAAAGTAAAGATAACATTTTGTTTATTTTCTCATCATTCTTATTTGTTTTTCCTAGGCGGGTTATGTTAGGTTCAGTGTTTCCCCTGAATGGCTCTTCTTTCTTCCTCCTTTTAAGATTATGTCCTCTAAGTTTATGTAAAACTTTTATGGGTATTAGGATTGTTTATAGAAGGGGTTTTGTTGGATTCGCCCTCAAAGCCATCACTCTTTTTGTGTCTGGCTCTGTGGGCACATAATGGAATGAGTACCTGACAGTTCTAAGCTCTCAATTGGACCGTGCTGCCGGTGTTGTTGTAAGCATTTTTCTGACCTCACGCAACCACAAAGATGGTGCTCAGGCTGACTTGCAGTATATCTCTGGCCTCTGAGCCTCAGTGCTGGTGTTACTGTCAGCTTTGAAATAATTCTTCCTTTACACACAAGGAGCTTTCAGCCAATGCCAGCCTCAACCCCAACCTCTGTGAACCAGAATTCATATAATACCATGACTGGCCACAGTAACAGATGTGGTGTTATTGAAATCACACACTGGAATTGAAGAACTATTTGTGACTGTTGTTTGTGTCATAAAAATAGAATATTTTTAGCTGCGACCAGCAGCTCTATAGCTTGCTCTGTCTGTCAGTCGGTTGGTCAGTTGGTTGGTCCACAAAGATTTCCCCACCCTTTGGCGGCGATAGTTTTCATCCTTAGAGGCTGAAATTTGGCATGAAGGTCAAGTGTGTGTGTGTGTGTGTGTGTGTGTGTGTGTGTGTGTGTGTGTGTGTGTGTGTGTGTGTGTGTGTGTGTGTGTGTGTGTGTGTGTGTGTGTGTGTGTGTGTGTGTGTGAAAATGCATGGGTGCATGCGCGTACGTGGTCGTAGCTATTGCGAATTTGCGCTTGCTACAGTATATACTTTCACATATACATGCACAATGACCTTAAACGCATGTGCCATTGTAATGAGGACAGATGGATTGAGGTCACTCACCATATACATGAGCGCCCTCTACAGCATCACAGTCAGTTGAGGCTTTTGCCCTCCAGATATGGAAGGGGTCTGCAGATTAAACCTCTTGTTAGGCAAAAAGCTAACGACAGAGGGACTAACTTTCTTCTGCTTTCTTTGGTCCCCCTATGAATGAACCATTAGAGAGGACCTCATGTTGTTCGTCATGCTTCAGACAGCACAAACTCTTTCATTTTCAATCCACCACATCAATCCAGAAACAGTTTACACCACCACATTCTCAAATTCATACACTCCCCTCTGTTAAGATTACACCTCAGGGCCATTATTGCTTTTTCCCATTATTTTCCATTATTAGTGATAGTGGGCAATAAGACCTGTAATTGCTGCATTTGGGGTTACTGTGACTTACACACAGTGTAATATGTTCATGGGAGAACCTTTTTAACGTTTTACTATCCAACTTATCTCTGGGAGGCAGGACGGCAGATGGATTGCTATGTGAGAGAATGCATATTTAGAGCTGATACAGTGCAGGACTGTAAATCAACTCTAATGACTGCTTTTGTCTCTGAATGCCTCCCAGAAAAAGGATGTGCACTGAAACATGGTTTTCTAGAAACGATTTAGATTACTGCTTGTGTGCCTTTTCCTTTTTGGAAGATGAGGAAATTGGATTAATGTCTGAGTCTGGGATTACAGGGAAGTGAAGTATGTGCATGCTAGACTTACTGTTTGGTAAAACTGTTGAAAATCACTGGCAGTATTCAATTGTCGGCCTCACCGTCACTATTGCAGTTTTCTGCCTGACCCCAGTGAAAGGCCCTGTGTGATGTTAGTTGACTGATTTTGACTGGCTCTTGGTCGGCTGTCAACCCAAATTACCCGGGTTTCTCCAAATGAAAATCTGTTAAGGATCTCCGGCAAGCATTTCGAAGTAAACAGTGAGTAACTGTGCAAACAAAGATGTTTGGCCTTGGCCCTGGGTAGATTAAGCTCCAAGCATTAACCCTTGTTGAAGTGATAGTGAAGTGCTGGAAGGTGTATGGCTGGATCTGTGGAGATGGCAGTAAAATGTTAAAGTTCCCTGATGTTTTTCTCATCGGCAGAATTTTTAACTTTTTATTTCCTCATTTAAATTAATATCTTTCTGGAAACAATGCATCTTGTTATGTGAAGGTACAATATGCTATTCTGTTGCCTACCTCAACCTGACCCAACCTGGTCCTTTGCTCTCTGTTTCCACAGTTAGTACAGAGGGGCCACCATCTTGCCCCAAAGGCTGTGAGCGATGCTCTGAGTTTAATGGCTGCATTAAATGTAAGCCCAAGCTCTTCATCTTCCTGGAGCGCAATGACATCCGCCAGATAGGCGTGTGCCTCGCCTCCTGCCCCATGGGATACTTTGGCATGAGGAACCCAGAAGGCAACAACAGATGCACCCGTGAGTTTTGCTTTGTGCTGTAGACTCAGTGGGCACGTTAGATTTGTAGATACACATCTGGAATCTTCCAAATACATTCAGGCTCGAGCTAACTTGGCAAGAGCGAAGTCTTTAATAATCCACACAGCTGATGTCAAATCAAGCCTGTAGAAGTGTAAACGATCTGTTTATCTCTGGCTCATCATCTCCTGTTTATGTACAATGTGGGGGTATTTTGAGGAGCAAAGGGATATCCTGCTAGTTTCTTTGTCTTGTGTATCTTTTCTGTATATTTCTGCACCACTTTGTTTGTTTAATGAAGACCTAAAATAATAATGCAGATAATAGGGATCAAACCTTAATCAGTAATTACCAATTTACCATACCCTTTATTCTCCTGTGTCATTTCATACTGCCTCAACCTTTTTTAATAATCTGTGCTCTTATTTTTCATGTTAGTGAGTGAATAAGATGTACCCCCCTATTATTAAATGCACACTAACAAGATGTAAGTGCCCAATAATAAGTAAATATAAGTGACCACTTGATGAAATCCTTCTGTTGTTGCTATTTATCCCTGTGGAAAAGGGCACAAAAATAGCCACCGAATCCAGGAAAGTATTTGCTGAACTGGAGGAAAGTCAGTAGAATTTTTTAATTGAACTGTTCTTCATTATGGTTACAGGCAGGTTTGGCTCATTTGGAAGGTGGGTGAAAGGGTGGCCACACTCACGGTATTTACCAAACTTACTTAGTTGGTTCTGGTGGCACCAGTGACGTACTTTTGGCTGAGGAGCGCCAGCACCTCTGTCTGTTGTCTGTTTCCCCTTACACGTGGGCAGAAAACAGGACTGGAACAGAATCCCAACAAAAACAATTCTAATGCATTGTTGTTTGTCTGTTTTTGTGAGAGGATGTCTGTGTTTTTTTATTTGGCCCTGATTTGCAGGGTTCATGCCAGGCCACAATCCATGTTTATTATGCTTCCACTTTTACACATATTCTTATTCTGATACAACCTTACTAACTGTATCATATACAGTACATATATACATATATAGTCTCTTATAGTATATTTTAACGTGAGCAGGTCTAAAATTACTATTGATTATTCTTTGCATAGTAAAACATTTATTACCTCAGTAATTAACTCAAATTGTTACCTCAGGTTTAATGCCATTCAATGGCATTCGTGGCTTCAAGTTAGTTGTAGGTGTAGATGTTTGGTGGGCAACTGCAGTGCTCACAGCCTGTAATGATTTTCTGCCACAGGAAGAAATATGCAGCCTATTCTACTCTTTTAAGATGTTTTTCACATGTGTGAGATGTGCTAAATAAGGTTTTCTCTCAAGTTTGCATAACCCCAAAGCAGATAAAACTCACAACTCTGGTTATGCTGATGCAATATTTTCAGATTTTTAGATTTTAGATTTAGTCTAAAACAGGCACTTTAATTTTCATTGTACCAGTCACATTATAATGATGGGACTGGACTTTTTTGTTTGAGCCCTGTGTTTTACAGCCCTTATACTGTGAGGTAGACAACACAATCTGTATCTTATTTTAAATTACCAGTATAGATTATTTTCCTTGTGAGGTTTGTTGGATCAGTGCAAATTATTAAATTATATTTAATATTTTGATATTTTAATCAAAATGTTAGTTCATTTGCAACAAATTCAACCACATGTGTTGCAGCACTCTTTCACTGTATTGGTTTGTTGCAGAAAAGGCAAATTTTTTTCCCACAAATTCTTTTCTGAGGCCCTCCGTGGCTAACCTGGGTTATTATCCAATCATCTGACTTTATACATGTCATCCCAGAATGTCTTGTTAGCAACATTTGTCTTACATTATAGGACTACAAATGTCAGTACTGTCAAATTTAGCTGTCAGGGGCTTAAAAATAGTAATTTGGAGCATGAGGCAAGAACATTAAGATCCCAGTGAGGATTCGGTGTTAGAACATTTCCGATCTTGACCAGATGCAGAGTAGACATTCTTAAATTTAGTACACATAGATACAGGGAGTCTAGATATTAATACATTTCCTGTATAAAAATATTAGCAAACATTTCCACATTTCTACCTTTTTCTCTACTGTTTTTGATGAGAAAAATGAAGTGCCTTTCAAGATGAAACCAAAGTTTTTTGGGGTCTTTTAAGTTGTCTGGTTTTCATCCTCCTGTATTTGTTATTAACCAAATGTCAAGAAGTTGTTTGTTGTCGAATTGAGAGTTGATGATTTTAATTTAGGTTTGGAGAAACTTGCTCTTAAGAAGCACAGTCATACGGTCCTGTCTATACTCATTCACACCCATATTCCACCCATTCCAAAAAAACAAGGCCTGTGGTACATGTGTTTTTAAGAAAAGAGTGCTACTCCCCCTGTTGTTTAATCACTAATAAATCTCTAAGAGGACATAAAATTCAAGTTCCTCTTGTCCTCTCTCTGGAGAACCCTTTGCTCTTTTCAGCCAAAAAATCCAATGAATATTCCATTAAAAGAGTGGAGATTTCTGTGTTTTCACAAGAGATTTTTGTGTTTCCACTATAAATATTCTAGAACAAGGACACAACTTTGAAGTCAATAAAACACTCACTAGACTCAATGTGACTTGAACTGATTTGATACTTTCATTTGATCCTCTCTTTTTGTCTCTCCTGTGTCTTTCAGAATGTAAAATAGACAATTGTGAAGCGTGTTTCAATCGCAATTTTTGCACAAAATGTAAGGAGGGCTTGTATTCACACAGTGGGCGATGTTATGTCAGCTGCCCTCCAGACCAGCGCACCGCCAATGACACCATGGAGTGTGTCGGTGAGTGACCCTTAATCTTTAACCTTAACTGTTTACTAATATCAAAGCCATACCATGTTTTACAGCTCCTGTAATCAACCAGAAAGTATTATTTAAGTGTGTTTTACTTACAGAAACAGCCCATAGGTGTGAGCCACATGTCGACTCAACTTTTATTATCACTTCATCTGAGCAGCCAACTATGCTCAATCGTCTGGCCTGGAAAAGAGCCAGTGAATTCTTGAAAAAAAAAAATCACAAGATCTCTTCATCTTTACTTTTTGTTTTTTTTTCGTTTCTTCTTTTTTTGTTGTTGAAAATAATTCTTTAATAGGTTAGAAACGACAGCATTAACAGTGAAACACAAGCATCTTGGCTCAGTGTGACAAAGACCTGGAGCCTTGAACTGACTTTTTTTGCATCAGTTGTTGTTGCTAACTTGACCCTGCTGGTTCACCAAGACTACACTAACATGACCCTAAAAACGTGCCTTTGCTGTGACCATAGTATAGTTAATACCCATACACTTTGGTACATTTTCAGGTTTTTGCAACCTTCTCCATCTGTCCCTCACTAGTCAAAAAACAAAAAAGATAAAATTGCTTTCAGATTTGGAAATCACTTAAACTCATTATTCTGAGCTAAAATTGCTGAGCTGTAAAAAGCAGACAGGAAGGCTGTGAAACAAATGTGAGATGTTGGAACTGTGGACATTTCACTCACTAGCTCAATCTTTGTCACGTTTTTTTTTTTAACCCAGGTCAGCGTACTGCAGAGTGCGAACTGGCTGAGTGGAGTCAATGGGGTTCCTGCATGAAGAAGAACAAAACATGTGGATTTAAGAAAGGCTCGCAGGCTCGGGTTCGTGTGCCTCTTCCGCAGGTCCACAGTCCAGACACCTCCCCGGCCTTTGTACCCTCACAGACCTGTGCTCCACAGACAGAGAGAAGGAAGTGCATTGTGACCAAGATGCCCTGTGTTAGAGGTAAACAAAAATACACATAATGTGTACAAAAAACACATACACTGAGGAGGAAATTACATGCATACACTTCTGATTCAAAACTAAATAATATTATAATCAGATAATAGTACGCAGATTACAGATGAACAAGCAATAAAGTCCATGTGCTTCATGAATTGCCTCCACCAGTTAATATGATGACTGATGGAACCATTACTCAACATCCGAAGGCTTGTATTCCCGCCAGTGTGTCTGTGACCCGCAGCGTGTTGATTGGGTTTGGTTTGGCTGAGCTCACAGAAGGATACAGAATCTCTTGACTTCTCAGCATGTAAACAATAAACTCCATCAGTGAGCCAAGCAGATGAAGGGCGGGCATTACGCACTGCAAAGCTGGACAAGGATCAGAGCTAGAAAGAGCTATTTGTTCTGAAGACCGTTGAAGCGTGAGGTTTACACGTCCATGACATGTTTGCTTGGGCTCTTATCATCCACCCAGCATCTTGCTCTCCAGCAGGTTAACAGCCATTCTCACCAGTCAATGGCCATTATCAACTTTCATAACAGATTGTTAGTCGCTCTTCAGCTAAGGCTAATAAATGACAAATCTTGCCAATTGGTCCAGAGTTTATTGGATGAAAAGTGCAGCATAAACCCCAATGATCCCACTTATTTTCTTTTAAACATTTTGTCCTTGGTTGTAAGGCAAATAAATAAAATATTTACCAGCAATGGTGCTTGGATGACAAATCTGTTTGCTGTTGTTAAGCAGGTAATTTGAACTATAGCGTTTGTTCTCTTGATCTGCAAAGGAATTAATGCGAGATTAGCAAATTTCTTTGTTTTTAAATGTCACCATATAATAATCTGTTTTGCATTATGTGCCAAAGTTGGGAACATACTTATTTACAAGGACTTCAAGAACTGTAAATGAGCAGTATTTAAAGCCATTATTGGACGGTGGCACGCTTAGGGGAGCAGGCAACATTGTGTAACAATATTTGCACGGTATTGGCAAGTGTACAGATGTTGCAACATGTAACAGATGATGTGCCTGGATATATGTGGGTAAACATGGAGGAGGCTTGCATATTCAAGCACTATCCTCTACTCTGGAACAGTTCCTTCAGGGCTATGAGTCTAAAGAACAGAACATGATCTGACATTGTCCCATATAGATCTGTGGTCATGTCTAGAGGGAAGGAGGCTTGTTATTGCTCAGTGAGGAGTGGGCTCTCTGTTGGACAGGCTGTGACAGCGTAATTTGAGAAATGAGAAGAAAATGTACTCTCTCTGACGCCTGAATCCTGGAATGAATCTCAGCCTTGGGTTACTGAAGAATAATTAACTGTGAAATATTATAAACTGCCCAATAAAAACTGATATGTAGGTCGCCAAAACATAGAGCGCAGGTAGGCCATATACGAAAGACAAGGATGACGTGAGGTATGAGCTGACGAGTGGATTGTGAAATGATCGACTGTTTATGTTAAGATTTTTAGTCCAGTTTTTCCTCTATTCTGCTGCTAAATACATTTGTATGAAAATAAGACACATACTGTACTACTGCCAAAAATGCACAGGCATGAATTTTCCTCTGTGAGGTAATTCATGGCTGATGGTACCATGAATCCGATGAACCAGTTCATGTGGGTAAACTCGGTACAAAAAGAGCGCAGCTGTCGATTCATCTGTCAGAGTTGGCTGGCAGACTGTGGCTATATAAAACACCGGGGGCAGACCTTGTATAACATTAGTGATTTAGTGGTCTGCAGATCTCACGCTTTGTGTTGATTTGGCTGCAAATTTCCCCCCCTTTTCCTGCAGCTCCACAAAAGAGTCTCACGCGAAAACAGAATTTTCTGGATGTGTATTTGCATTTGTCAGGCAAAATTGTTTAGCTTGGATGGAGAGGAGGTACAATCAGGGCTGTCATAAACTGATGGAGTCCCCCTCTCTTGGCTCCATTAGTGATTTGTTAGAGAAGTAATTAAGTCCTTACACAGTAAACACATCAGCTCAGATGCTGCAGAGCATGTGAGGACCCTTTACTTCACTCTCGTTCATTGTGCCTCATTGATATAAATTGCAACTATTATTGTGATTTTAAGTGCTTGTTTAATGGTGTTCATAAAAGCTCAGACATATGTTTATTGATTCAAGACAACACATAAATGATGAACAGACATAGGATCATCCTACATGATTTGAGCCAACTTACCAAATGATTTTGGCAGTAATAGCTTGGGAAAAAAAGAGTTATTCCTTATTGTGTACTACTGTGTGGGACTGAGCCCTTTATTTTTCAGCTGAGAGTAAAGCAATTGTGACTCTGCATGGGTCTGCGGTCAGTAAATGTTTTTTTGTTAGGTCTATCCACATTCAACTACATCGACTCCAATTCATCACCCTATAATGATTTTTACTGGCTGGTGTGGAAACATGTTTTTGGTGAAATCTGAGAGAAACTGTACCTTTGGACTTTAAGTTTTTCACTTTGCACTTAAACCAAAAAATCATAACTGTTTGTACGACAAGTTTAAAAATGCTGGGAGGGAAGTAAACACAGACCTACAGTTACAGTATTACTGCACAGCAGCAGACAAACATGGTGGCGCCATAAGCCCTGCTGTTGTCAACTGTGTAGTGAACACTGTCCAGCCCTTGGCATGTGTTCACTCAGTTTCCAGGATGTGCAAAGACTCTCAATGCACAAGTTCATAACAAACATCCTCCAGCTTAACTACACTCCCTCAGATATACAAAACCGAATACTTTTGAGTGCTGCCTAAACAATGGCCATCTGACACTAGACACAATGTCCATTTCCACTTTGTGACAGCTCTTCACATCCTTATGGGCCATTATTGGACCCTTGATGATAATCAACTCATTATGCCAGGAGTGATTTTAAAGTGATTTATGTGACAGAAAATTGTGTCACTTGACTGTCCTGAGTGCTCTTATAGTCTATGCATGTGTTGCATTTTAAATCAGCAGCAGAGCTAAGCTCTTTACTCTCCTAAATGTGGTATTTTTGTGGTTTGAGTTAACCAGACTGTGATGGATGTTTGTATTTAGAGAGCAATTATACTTTTAAATGTGCAGCAGGTGTGAATCCTTATGCAAGAGTACCAACAGAGAGGAGCAGTGGGTTTAGTCAGACAAGGAAGTGAGTAGTTATTGAAATTGAAATAGAAATTAACAAGACTAAGATTCTACAGTCATGCTAGTGGCTCCATGAGGCTATACAGTGGTGTTTTGAGCTAAATGCTAATGTCGGCACGCTAACATGCTCACTGTGAAAAAGCTACCATGCTGATGTTTAGCAGTCATAAGGTTAAATATGTTCACCACATTAATCTGCCTTGTCAGCACGGTGACCTTCTGCAGTTAGTACTAAACACAAAGTACATCAGAGACGATTGGGAATGTCTATTTCACTCGAAACGAAAAATGTGAACCTCATGGAAAACCAGAGGATCACCAGAATGAGTAGGATTCAGCCTCTGGGGTCATGAATGAGGGCCATGAATGTCTGAACAAACTTGCATGCCAATTGATCCAACATTTGCTTAAAAATTTCAGTCCAGATCCTGTCCAGATTGCAGAAGTGGTAGACTGAGCGACTGATGTGGCTAGAAATAATTGGCTTGCAAATGTTTAGATGTATTATGTTGTCCTATTAGGTTTGATTATTATTCGTTGACTGCTTGTGGCACGCTGGTCAATGCCGTGCATATCCTGCCAGCATGGCTAAACATAGCATTATAATTCTTTACACTTGTTTTGCCTGTCTTGAAAACCACACAACCAAGCCCTGGTTCATCTACTTTCATCCCTCAGGAATCCATGTTTTTAATTTTGTTTAGCCAAGCGGAGGCACTTCAACATACAACATCCGATGATGACAGATATCTTACAAGAGTTTATTTGAGAAATGGTCTCAACCATTAATCATATTTTCTGTTCATTCTCATTTCAGAGAAGAGTAAGGGAGACCGTGACGATGATACAAACAGGAGAGAGGGGGAGAATACACGTGGTCGAGGACGAGACAGGGATGGTAGTCGAGGAGGAGGAGGAGGAGGTGGAGGTGGAGGCGGAGGTGGAGGTGGAGGAGGAGGGAAGAGGAGAAAAGGCCAGAGCAGGACCACCACTGTTCCCAGCATCACAACCAGCTCTGTCTCCTAAACTCCATCGCCTGCTGGATGGGGCTGAGAAAAAAAACAGAGACAATGCCTCATCCAAGAGCACCAGCACTAGACAAAGATCAAAGTGATAAAGGAATGCTGGATTAATGCTGCTATGCGTTGTAGAAGATGCAAAGAGAACTGGAGGATTGCTGCAACACAAAAGGCTTCTCTGAGCTTTTTGAGTAGATGGACATATCTGGAAGATTCTGGTGTCTTAGTGATATTCAGAAAGACTTGTTGATTTTAATTCCACTGTGAGGGATCACTGTTGGACTGCAAAGCCACGTTGAAGATTGTGGTTCGAAATGGTTGCCATGAACCGACCTATTTCACATCATGAACTAAGAACAGATTCCTTTGTTTCAAATGCAGCACTAAAGCTGGAAGTCTGATAATGAATGAAGGGTCTCTTCAGTCTCTTCTGGTCTATGATGTATTTGGTTCCAGTCCCAGTTTAATCACAATCTGTTCTTCATTTGTTTTCATGTTTGTGAGAGGTGGCAGATGGATTTTCTCAATGGCCGCTGTACGTGATGTAAAGACAATGAATAGTATTAAGTCTGTGTACCTTTATTTCCTATTGTGAAATGAAACAAAAAGAAAGGCACTGGAAATCATTTGTGGTTGTTGAGGACAGAAGGTCTTCTATATATAATTTTGAGGATGGAATAGATTACAAAGCAAGCCTAAAAGAAGAGGTAGAGGAGGATTACTGGGAGCTCAGCTCATATCCTTCTCCGGTGTCTTGACACAAACTTTTGCCATTTGATAGCTTAGTTGTTTGTTTCGAATTAAATGTTGGTGTTTGTATCAGAAAATAACTCTGCACAGAAAAATGAGGAATAAAAACCGGAGTATTTGCATGTGTACAAGGTTACATACGTGTGCCTTTGTGCATGCAAACGTGTGTGTGTGTGCGTGTGTTTGTCTCTTCCCAAAGTCTGGGTGTTTGTGTACTTTGTATGCATTTCTGCACGGAATCAAGTTGTTTGTCGACAGAACTTAGATGTTTGTACATGTGTGTTTACGTTTGCACATGTGTTAATATTGGTCTCATAGATTGAAGAAATAGGGTTTGGAAAACAAGAGGAAGGAAATGTAAATGCACAGTGATATATCGAATATGCAGTAACTACAAGCCACTGATTATTATATAAGCCATCCAATCATCAGCTGCTCAGTAATCATGTCTGTTTGCAACAGGGTCTGAAGATTTTGCACAACTGTAATGTTTCCTACTGCTCGAGTTTCAGAACAATCGCATTTTACACATGTATACTCCAAAAGCTGGCTTCATGACATTGCAGATACAGAGACTTTTTTTTTTCCTAGAATGTTTTTCCATGGGTCTGTTTGCTTTACACAAAATATTAGTTTCAGGAGTAGTTACACACATTATTCATTCATACTATGGATTGTGATACTGAATATGTCGAATATGTTCAAACAACAATATCATCAAACAAAAGAAGTATTAGTATCATCATGTATAGCCTATTCTGTGAAAGCGTAAATAAAGTTCAGATGAAGCTGATGAAACTTCAGTCATACACTGATTTTGCTGAGTTTGTCTGATTTCAGTTTTCAGTTTACTTTCCTGATTCTGGCTGCAATTGATCCACCATTTATTTATTACTTCTCCTATGGTATTAACATAGTCTATACCAGTGCCACATATACACTATATATCATATTTGACTCATTTTACACACACACATTTCAATGACAACCTCTCATAAAGACTTTATTATGGCTATGGCTTTTTTCCCCCTTCTATTGATTATTGTAACTTTACACTTGCCAACTTGATTGCTGGGATCTGGAAAGTCTGAAACACGAGGAGTTATATAATCATACAGGTTTTAAACGAATCCCCAGGTTAGCCAAACCGCTTGGAAGAAAAACAAAAGAAAGGGAAACAGTAAAAGTCAGTCAGTTAGTTAGTTAGTTAGTTTTTGTGGAATCCACCACATGGTGTTAAAAACAATACAAGATAATAAAGTAAAATGAAATAAAAGTACAATAAAATAAAACTTTGACAATGAGGGATTAACCAACATTTTAAAGGCACTCACTTATGGTTTTACCTCCAAATAAAGCTTTTTAGGTAATCTGAATTAACTTGTTTACAGTCTGTCTGATTTTCTCACCACTTGTGTTTTTGCCAGGTCAGATTTCATTTTTGATGGTATGTTCTCAGATGTCAGCCATTCCTTCAACAAGAGTACAATTACATAACTATATTATATGAAATAATGGTCAAAACTATTATTTCAGACCAATTGCAATTAAGAGGAATGATTATTTAATCATAACAATTACTGTTATTGATGAAACGATAACATTGATCATTTATTCACGTATAAGACATTACAAGGGAGGTCAGTATTAATCAGTCAGGACTATTTCTGACCATTTTGTGACAGATATTTCATAGCAGACCTGCCCACATAAGTTTATGGGCAAAGTTTGTACTTTTAAAGTATCCATTTATTATTCTCTGACCTGAACTCAGTCAATTTCTTAAAAGAATTATAAATAAATCAACTGGGAGTATGATGCTATCTATCTCCAATCTATAGCCCTCAGTAGTTATGGTATGGCCTTCCTCGGGCTACAGGAGGCCATCTTGGGAGGTGGAAGAGCTTAGATGGTGTGATGGTCCCGGTCACTGGCCAAATGCTGGCGCCTGGGCAGGGGTCGTAAAAGCAGAGACAGAAATAAAAACTAATGGTGTGTCATAGCCAGAAGGGAGGGGGTATACCATGCCTTGGCCCTACAACAAAACAGCCGTTTCTCATTACCAAAAGGGAGGGCAGGGGGAATGGTAGAGTATGCACCGTAAATTACACATTCATCGCTCTTCCTGACCATAAATTCTTACCCTGGCTCCATTGGACGGAGCTCTCCCTCACCTCCCACTCTCTCTTTTTTCACTCCCTTGTTCCCGACTCCCATGTTTTCCAAGAGAAATGAATGGTAAATCTTTGGAGTATATGGGTACCCTTGATTTGCCAAGATTCATAACACTGAATGATTTCATTACTTTAGCTTGGCCTTTAAGCCAGACCCCAGGGAGTGCATCACGTCAACAGAGAACACCCAGTCCATATCTGCTTGACTAATACGCACAAACCATGATCCAACTGTAAACAAAAGGGTACCATCACTATATCAAAACTCAAAATCAGAGTCCGATGTCACTCTCAAATTTACCGACAGGTCTTTATATAGAAAGACAACCATTAGACTATACCAAAATCTAATTGATTTCTTAATGCTGTTTATGCATTGTGAGATAAAACAATCTCAACTCAAAGGTTCAATTATACTAGCTTTTTCAAAGTTCTCATCTACATCCCAGTCCTCATCAGTAAACAGAGCTGGCTCAGGCGTTATCATGTGACCTCATGTAGTTGAAAACTTTGAGGAAACAATACATTGATCTTTGAAATGATCATGTTTCAGGGTTGCTTTTATCATCTTCCAAAAGAGAACATGGTCTGATCAAAAGGAATTACTGCATACAAAAGAGACACGTCACAAAAAGACTTAAATAAAAGGAAACCCTTCTTCCGTGTTGCCAGTAGCGTTATCCCATTTTGTCACACATACTGTACTGTTCCAAAGGTCAAGAATAAACTTCTAGTTTGTAGTTTGTTTGTACCAGTAATGCTTTCAGACAGTAATATTTACAGTCATGATGCTTTTACTCAGCCAAGTAGAGTTTAGTTGCAACATCATTTTCCAGAAATTACATACCGCTACCTTGGGATAATCCACAAGCTTTACTCTAAAGTTTTGAGAATGAATCATTTCTTTTTAAAGCTACAGTAGGTAACCTTCTGGTCTTCCGAATGGCATTTGCAAGAATCCACTGCACCTAAAGGAAAAACAACCAATCAGAGCCGAGAAAGATAGAAAGCTTTGCGACTTTAAGAAGTTGATTGTTGAGTCTTATTCCTAGTGTCTGTATTTGACAATCTGGGAATGAGAAATGAACAGTCAGCTATCTTTCTTGGCTCTGATTGGTTGTATTCTTTCAGGTGTGGTAGATTCCATCTGGAGGACTAGAAGAAGCCAGAGGAACCAGAATTTTTCACAGATTTTCTGTCTTATGTACTACTGTCAGGATATAGGGAAATTATCATGATATGTTGCTGTTGAGATATTCAAATGTAATTGGTCAATGTTGTGAGAATCATAAATAATAATTATTTCATTTATATTATGATCATATCATTTATCATACATAAAAATGATAGAATGTAATTCCATTCACCTCTACTGGCCTGTGTTGGGACACCAGTCGATATGTCAAAATCTTTGTGAACCCCCTACAAGGTGTAAATGGGAATGGAAAACTATGACCTGACCTTTGAAACTCTTACTCTAGCTAATTATTTCAGTGATGTCTTACTCAAAATGATTGTGAAAACCCTGCTAGACTGCAACTAAATTTCCTTGGTCATCAGTTCCATTATAATGCACAGCACAGTGACATAATTCTTGAAACAATCTCCTGAAGATGTTCTGTCATCAGCTGGGTGAATAAGAGGTCTGGGGTACATGAGGCCATTGGAGTCTCCAACTGAGTCACCAATGACTGCCAGAAGCATCTACTGGACTCTTCCCTCCCAGTATAGTGGCTTCCAGCTCTTTAAAGATCAGCCTTTGGAGATGTCCTGTCAGCAATCCCACTGATCCATGATAATTTCCATCTCTAAAGCTCTACAACCGTCCTCTCTCTATGGCTCAAGATCTGAGAGGTTAAATCTGGAAATCTACAAAGAGAAAATGTCCTCTTTGATTCGAAAATATTCCAAAGAATTATACATCAACACTGACAGCCTGGCATGTTAGATCAGCAACAGATATCTATAAAAGTAGGGCTGCTAAATCAAAATAACAATGCTATTTCATGTTTTGGGCATGCCAATACTCTTTGTGAAAAGGACAAATCTACATCTGATGATAGTTAAGAGGCATAAGTTAGTTGAAGTGGAAATCATAACTGAGGCATGAGGGTGGTGTGTGCAAATCTGGCAAACTTGGATTCAATCTTTAGTGTCAGTGCCAGATGTTTGAATTGTCATTGAGAGATTTGCTGAATTTCTACAGTGTCATCTTCTCTAGGGCCTGTAGCTGAGTCTATGCTCAGTACCTACTGCAGAAAGCAGCAAGAAACAGTAGGGTTTCCCAGGGAGAAACAATGACGTATCAAGCAATAAAATAAGCAAGTGGAAAACCCAGGGTATGCATGGGACAAGCTGCACACTTAATGAGATTTAGTTGCTATTTACAAAGCTTAATCTAACCCAAATGTGTCTTAGACTGAGGAAAGGGTCAGAAACTCCTGATACTGGAGAGGAAAAGTTGGAAGATGCTTGTAGAATGGTAGATATGATACTTAACATGTACTGCCACCTTTTGAAATTAATCAGTACTGCATGGGAAAACCTAGAAGATCTTTAGCACAGCTGAGTTAAGAATGGGAGTGATTCTGTGTGCATGCATGTTTAGAGGGAGAGCAAAAGAGAAAAACTGTCTGCTATAAAAGCTTTGTCGTTGTTGTTACAATAATCACATCATTTTTAATATTATTTTAAATGACTGGGTCCTTGCTTGTAAAATTGTAAAAAAACACAACTGCAGTCTTTATACAAGGTGCCAAAACGTAGGAGGATACTTGTGTATTTGGTGTCGTTGTTTGCACAGTGATGAAGTTCATCCCTTTTTTGTCTATGAAAATAGGTCTAACCTTGCTGCAGATCAAGGAGGAACCAGTATATGACACTAAAACCTGTTTTTTCCCCTTTTTATTTATATCTATATTTATTTAAATTATCTAGGTTTTTTTGTCATAGAAACTTGCATTCTGTTGGACCTCTGTGGCCCAGGGTGAGAACCATTGATCTTAATAGCAAGTGGTTGCTGAATGAGAGTTTATATTTTTATGGACGAACATTAAGAATGAACATCATCATCATATATTAAAGAATTTTAACAAAGCATTACTTTTTCTCCAAACATCATCATCATTCTCACTCTCATATTCAGGTCTCTGGATCCAAGCTCATGGATCACAACTTTAAATCAACAATGTTATGACAGCATGAGTTCATGGTGAGGAGCAAGGAAGTGTGTGGATCAACAATGTTGTGATGTGTGGATGTAAAGAAATGGGTCGCAGGGCAAGGTTATATGTCATAAATTTTATTTTAATTACACAATAACATTTTATAGATTATGGTCTTGTGGTGCACTTATGGTGGTGAATAGTTGCAATGAAAGAAATAACCACAAGAGGGAGCCACGAAGACATAAAATGCATCATGTTCCAAATAAGCAATTAGTTACTAATGGAGAGGCAAACATCATTATCTGAATTGAATGCTAGGTTTGCTGTATTATTCAAGAGGTCATAGTAAAGGATATGCACAATTTAAAAAATAAGTAATAACCCTTTTCAGCCTTTGGAAATGAAAAAAAAGATTTTAAAGAAAGTTCTTGGATAGGAACCCAAGCCAAAAGAAAAACAATAAAATAGTGGACAATGATGAATTAAAATACACTGTAACGAAGATGTGAGACCATATTTTATGAATAATCTGTTTTATACAGAATCTATTTTTTTTCTCTCTTTTCCAGTGTATCAAACAAAAATCAGTCACAAATTAGTCTGTGACAATTGGCTTCTACTGGTGTCCTTGTTGAACTTTTGGTGATGTGTGTGTGACTTTAAATGTCTGCCTTGACCATCGTGCTACACATGCATTGGAAAGTTATGTGTTTTTTTATGGCAATATGAAAGAACAATACTTTGTTAGGTAGGTGATTGCAAGTTGGTGAAAATTAAGAAAATAATGCAGAAATGTGCAAAATCCATTCATGTAGATCTAGCTTTTAATTTCAAGATATTTACAACATGAATAAACATGCCTCTTGACATCTCACACATCATCTTAATAATTCCAGTCCAAGTAAATCCTTTCAAATGACTGATAACTGTATAATCACCAGATTTCCAAACTCTATGTACTTGCTTTTCTCTTTCATTCCATCAAAATCCCAAAATTATACAAGTTCTCTTAGGAATCGGATCATTCCTCAACAAAGAGCTGGAGAGTTTTACTGCTTTTTTAAAAATGCTAAATCTTCCTGACATTTTGAATTATACAGTCAATCTTGGTCAATCCACTCCTCAAACTTTTTAAATTCCAAACATCTCATCCCCAAACAACTGTTCCAACAGAGCTGCCCAGCTGCCAGCAGCAGAGGACTGTAGTTACACTGAGGTGCTCCAAGATTTAGAGCAATGCAACTGTAGGAATATTAAGTTGAGATAGTTTTTAAAAAGCATGCTCAACAAACTGCTGGTTTATCCTAATTCACTTCTAAAAATAATAATAATAATAAATGGAATATAAAATGCATAACTATGTTTTCATTAGTGTATAACCACTTGAGAATAAGTTGTAATAAAGGTTGCCTTCCTCAGAGGCTGCTATGTTGAACCGCCATACTTCTACAGTAGCCCAGAAAGGATGGTGCTTCTAAGAGGAGGGTGAAGCGAGGTATGTAATCTGTAGCTACAGCGCTAGATGCCACTTAATGATACACACTGGTCCTTTAACTGCTGCCAGATCTAAAAACAAATATAAGCTAAAATAATCTGCTGACACAAATTGCTTTCCTTTTCAGGAATAAAGAAACTTTTACTGCATACTGTACATTTCAGGCATTAGATTTTTTTTGTATGTTTTTCGCCAGAGCAATAACCAAGAAGGCAAAGCTCAAAACCACAGTAAGACAATAGACGTGAACAATATTCTTTTGTCTTGAAGATGTCCATGTCTGAATTGCTTTATAAGAATTCATCACATTCCTACGCTCCCACATTAATAAACTGTTTTAGTTTCAAAACCACATCAAAGACTTCAAAAAAAGTGTAGTGAAGTGTAAAAGTAAAGTGTCAAAAGTAAAAATGTATGGGGAAAGAGAATAGCAACAGAACAAACAAATGTGTGTCAGAACACACTGTAGAATGTGTGAAACACAGTGTGGGTGTCAAAATCCAAATACAATGCATATACTGAATAATTGCTTATATAAATGAACATTTGCTGCACATTGATCATTGATTACTTTTCTTCTATAAGTTGTAGTGGTTTTTGTTCATTCAAGGGTATGTATGTGGTAAGTTACTATATCTGAGGTGTCAGGTATGCCTTATAATATTATACAGTACACCAACTTGGATGTCGTCTAGAGTTGCAGTTGTCATCATTCATCTTCAGGAAAGGAGGGATTTTAACAGAGGTTGGATTAGAGGGGTGGATGCATCAGACCCTGAACTCTGGAAAAACAAGCCCTTGTTTTCCTGCTGAGAGCGCTCATTACAAGACAGTATAAGAGCTTCCCACAAGCAAGCACAACTCCTTGACCTCAGATGGGAGTGAATGGAGAGGACGAATGCTTGGGCCAAGCCACAGAGGCAGACAAACCTCGCCAACAAGCACCAGCCCTGTTAGTGTCAGCTTGGGACACAGATGTATGTTGTTTTTTTCTCTCTCCATCCACAGCACATAGGCCTTCCGTACACAGCGACAGCTGCTTTGCTGTAGAGTCTTACTTTATGTTGTGGTACAGTGCTTCACTTAAAAAGAAACACAACAAATTTAGACAAAACAAAAACGTTGTGTACGTTGTGTCCTTGTGTACACGTCACTGCACTCAGAATTATCCAGCTGGAATTGACAAAGTAACTTAAGTATTTGTCTTTTGCTTGGTCTCTGTAAAGCCACAGGTGGTGAACAAAGTACATCTACTTCCCAAGAAATGATAAACAAGACTAAGAGTCATGGGGGGCTACCATGGTCAATATCTTAGTTTAGTGCGTTAGTATTCTTTGCAACTTAGCACCCAATGCAAAGTACAGCTTTTTTGGGGGTTATAAACCAAAGTATTGGACATATTAAGATTTTATCCTGATGACAGCGCTTGAAGAAAATTCATTAGAGAGTGGGACATGAATGTCTGTACCAAGCTGGGAGGAGGCCTCGATTATGTCTTGGTACAGACCAAATTTAAACAAATATGCTATCTTGTAAAAAAGTACAAAAATGATATTCAACAAAACCCTGGAACAATTAACCTTCAGATAAAAAAAAGGGACATCAATTTGTGTAATTTACTGTAGCAGCAGTGTGTTATCAGTGAAAAGATGTCAATATATTTCTTTAAACTGATGATAGCAACTCCATCGTAGCTTACCGAATGGAAACATATCAGTATTTGAAATAAATTGTAAACTGACATGCTTTATAACTTAATTTGTCTGACTCTTCATCACCCCATTCTCCAGCTTCTCCAGTAGCAAACATGCAGTTAAGTAGTCACTGAGGTATGCTGAATTACCAATGAGAGTATAATCTCTCAGACATTTGGGGTTAACCTACGTCTGCTGAGGTTACATGGTACAGACAGGACTGTGGTGGACCATTGCACTTTGTCAAGTGAACACCTAACACTAAACTGAGTAATGACATAGGCCAGGGAAGCGCAGGAAAAAAAAACATTTAAATGTATGGCCCGGGTTAAACTTTCTGCCTTTTGACAGCTGTGGCAACCTTCATGTTCCACCATGGAAAATATTAAAAGTCCTTTTTCTGTCAAAACTAGTCCATCTCTTTTTTCCTCGAAGTGCATACAGTAAACACGAAATATATTGCATTTTTAATTAATTAAAGGATGTTTAAAACACCCTTTGTGACCTTTGGCTAGCTTCATTCTTTAGGTTGCCTCTGTTGTTAAATAAATTCATAGATCTTCCCCTCATAGTCACGAAATATCTTTCTATGTTGACCTATAATCATACGTTGTGTGGTCAAAAAAGTGAAAATCCCAGTGAGAATATATTTGACTGTGGGATTGAATGTAGAAACACAGTGTTAACAACACTGAACAGCCACAATTTTTCCATTCCCACATAAATTAAACTTGTTTCTACAGTTTTTGCACTCACTGTAGAGTGACTCACACTTAAAACAAAAACCCAGCGATGAGTCTGGTGTGAAACAATAGTTCTTGCCCCCTCACTGCCTCTTTTCCAGCTTTGGTTGCATCACTGATGATAACTGGGCATTAGACTCCCACACTTCCAGCTACTCTTGGTTTTCGGATTTAAAAAAGAGGTTATATGAAACGGCAGTTGATTGAGTTTCCAATGGATCCCTA
Organism: Dicentrarchus labrax; assembly: GCF_905237075.1. NCBI lineage: Eukaryota > Metazoa > Chordata > Actinopteri > Moronidae > Dicentrarchus > Dicentrarchus labrax. The sequence goes on along the minus strand of NW_026136707.1, from coordinate 7,120,885 downwards.
ATTTATGAGAGTTAGAATGACAAGTAAGGTTCTTCTTGGAGGCAACTCCAGTGATTAAACAGTCTTAGGAATGCTTACTCACCTATCTGCAGAAAAAGAGCATCCAACTATGTTAGTAAGTCACAAAAAGGGTCTGAACTTTGGTAGGGAAAAGGAAGGAGCTGTTAAATCTTTATCCCAGATGTATTGTTTGAGTAAAATTACATGTTGATGAGAGATTTGGATGTTGGGTGTTTTCAGTACTGATTTAACTGTCAAATTATGAGATTTAAAATATTGAATGTTGACTGCAACTTGTCAACACTTTAATCTTGCATGAGGAATCCAAATTTCAACAGTGCTAATGACACACCATCGTTTGAGGTGTTGCACTTTGGAGGAAAGTCCCAAAACAGCTCAAACGCACTGTCTTAGGTGCAGCTTAAAATACTCTTTGTTAAGAAAATAGTTTAGTAACAGCAGCATTCTGATTGGGCTTAACTTCTTAAAGCAGCAAAAGGAACAGATGACACAAACCTTGCTATATTTATATATATATATATATATTACTCACACAAGTGTTTTTCCCAATCAGTAATCAACAGGTGAGCCACTTACACAATAATTGCTCCTATCAGGTGTGTCGGTGCTGCCAATTCAGCCTTAGGATAGTCAGACTAATAACAGTGCTGTCAATAAAAAATTCTGAAATGAACAATATTGTAAGTCCTTATTGTTGTCACACATATTAATGCAAGAAATCATACCAAATTATTGTCTTCATCTCCTCATCCTGATACTATGAAACTAATAAGGTGTATTGCCTGCAGTATTTGGGATACATGGGATAGAGCAGGCTACAATGTCAACAGCAACATTGTGTAACTGACTCATACTATGGTGTGCTTGTCTAGACATCAAACAGGATGTGACCTGAAGTTGCTGCAACACTCACAGCTGCTGCTTCAAGCTTGATCAAATTTTATTTGATTACGTCTGCCTTGATGTTTAGCAAATGAAAAACAGGAGGATGGTCATTCATTCATTATTTCATTCAATGTCTTTTATACTTGCAATTCAGGGTCATGGGATGGTGGCCGGGCACATGCAAACAAACACGCTGAATAGGTTTACGAAACACACAGGGTAACATAAACAATTACAATCACATTTTTACCAGTAGAAAATCAAAAATTACTATTTGAAACCCATGCTGGCAGTGCTCACTTACCTTCTCACCTATCTTATACACTAAAGTATCTATAAACTTAAGTATAACAGGCATCCATTCATAAACAATGGCACATCTTGCCAATTCACTGGCCAAGGCAGATTCAGTTCACATAAAACTAAATAGTTTACTGTATGTTAAACACACAAACAAAAATGTCTAAAATTACACCTTAGTTTGATGCTTTGGTGTATATTCTCTGACACTGTGGGACACTGAGATAATGATATACCCAGAATGTAGTTCAGTTAATACATGGTTTGTTGCAAGAAGCCTGATTTAGACAGTACCTCCCAGTTGCTTTAAAAAATGTACCTACGGTAGGTTACCCACAATCCTAAGCAGTGCAATAAAGAGGGAAGGAGAATGAGTTGAAAAGACATAAGGTTTCACTGCTGCTACCTCTCAAGTGTAACTTGTGTAACACATCGCTGAGGAGGTAGAATGTGTAGATTTGCTCACAACAAAGACTGCATACTGGGATCCCTGTTGCTGCTTGACATTTTCAGTCACCTGCTCCGGCCAAATGGCAGGGACTGGACATCCATTGGCTGTTTATCTGCTAAATCTGTTCAGATACACATGGATTTAATTTAAATTAACTCAATCACTTATTCAAGAAAATGCATGACATGGATTAAGCAGACAAATTTCTCATATCACATCAAGCATCAATTAAATTTGGCTCCACACAGTTTGATACATACTGAAAGAAATTTGATTAGTCTTTGTTTTCAGACAGCTGCTCCAAAAGGTTTTTATAAAACCGTTTTATTGTTTCATAAAAAAGTGTGGTATTAAGATTCTGACAAATATAATTAGAATATATAAAATTCTCTAAAATCTTTTTTTTGGAATTGATTTAAAACAGAAGCATGTAACATTAAACACAAACCTCATAAGTTATGTAAATTACCATAAATAGATAGATACAGCAGTGTAGTATACCTACTTATTTTTCAGTCGACATTAGGTATAAATAAATCCCCTCTGGGCATTATTATTATTCAGTTGTGTTCTGTGAAATTTATTTTCCTATGGTACACCTATAGGATGGTGAAGGTATGACATAGTTGCCCATAGTAGATGGATAAATAAATCACAGTGTGCAAATACTACTTGGCCATTTTTGGGTGAATATGGATGTAATCTCACTTGTCACTTGGTGTTTATCCTTCGCTGGAGAGGCAGCAAAAAACTGGGGCATAAATTAAGGACCAGTGTGCAGGATTTAGTAGCATCTAGAGGCGAAGTTGCAGATTGCAACTAAATGAACATCTGTATTTGACGACCAGAAGTGTTTTGGAGAAACTACAGTGGAAAAACACAAAGGCCCTATCTACAGTCAATATTTGGTTTGTCCGTTCTGGGCTTCTGTTGAAACATGGCAGACTCCATGGAAGGTGACCCATGGCATCTGCAGATACAAAAGGCTCATTCTAAGGTAACGAAAACACAACAATTCCTATATTTAGGTGATTATACACAACTGAATTCCTATTACCTCTGAATATTATATTTCATTTCTGCCAATAAATCCTCCTAAAAGTTACACACTGCACCTTTAAGAGTATACCCACTTCTCCAGGCACCACTTCATCACTGGATAGATGCTTACAATAAATAGTAATAGTAAAGCGTTTTCATACTCCAATTTTAAGTCTTAGAGAGGGATAAGATTGTTAAACTGACTGCACTCTACAAAATAAAAAAACACTTTTTTATCTTATCACCTTCACCTTAGATTCTGAGGATTTACTTCCCTCTGAAACTGCGATAAGTGATTCTGATTTTAGGCTGAAAAGTGATCCAGCCGGGTGAAAACAGGGCAGAGCAGACATCTGGGAACGATATGGATGGGGTCTGTGCTAATCATCCCTCACTGCTGTTTTATGGAGCCAACTTTCTATAAATCTTTGGGATTGGAGCCTGTATTAACATGATTCTATCAGCCTCACTCCTCTTCTGATCTACTGGTTGGGGCTACCTTATAAGTAGCGATTCAGGAGCACCTTTTTATTCTATACACTACGACTTCAATGTGTTTTTTAAAGGCCGGGTGATGCATGGTGTGGCCAAGATCAGAGTGGTTTTATAATAATATAAAAAAAGATTAGTAAACAATATATTTATATTAATATTGGACAGTATAGTATTTGTGGCTATATAGTATAGCCACAAATCACCACAACAGGTAACTGCATGTTTGACTCTACCTTAAACCTACAAATCCTATAACATGGTGTCTTTATGAACCATAGACTATATATAAAGATGTTTTTTATATTCTTATATTCATCATTCTTTCTTTATATACAGTCTATATGGTATGAACTCACTTCATGCAGGAGAACATAAGCAATGCAAATTACCATATGTAGCTTGCCACTATTTATGATTCAGTGACTTTGTGATTTAGGCTGATAAGACACATTAAATTTTACATGCAGTATAAACTTTCACATGCATGCAGTTTTGATTAAAATAAACTGAGCTGGGTTTGGTGTGTAAACTATACCCAGGTCTATTTTTAGTGAAATTGTAAATGACATTACTGGCAGACAGCCTATGTTATATCAACTATAGATGGCTGATGGAGTCTACTTGTCATGTTCAGAGCCTAAATACAAGTCACACTGTTTGTTTTTGCAGCAAGGGTTGATGTTTCAGTGAAATGTTAGGCCTAGCAGCAAAATAGTAAGTCTAATATATTTTTTGCAAAGTGATCAACCTCTTGTAAGAGAGTGAGGAGCCAGCTTTGCAGCTGTTTGCACGCTTCAAGCCAAGTGAGAGGCCAGACGTGTACTTTTTTTTTTAGGAACTGGTGTTGGGTAAACTTGATTCTGGGTGGCAGTGATAACAAACATGGGACAAATTCAAAGAAAAAGAGAGTGAGAGAACATATTGCTGCTGAAAATCAGAAAGACCATAAGACAGAAGGCTGCTTTTCAAATCAGTAACGTTTCCCCCTCTCACTAGTAATAGATGTTAAAGCTGAACCTAGAGTGCATGTACTATATGATACAGTTAACATCTCCACAGCTCTTCCTTTGACCCTTCCTGCTAGCCGTCACCTCCCCACCCGCCTCCTCCTTCTAATAAATCCAAAGTGGGCCATGTGTGGAGCTGACCCCCCAGTGAAAGTGCCATGGAGCAACTCCAGATGTGAACATCCTCCCTCTCTTTCTCTCTCCTTTCTCTCTCTCCCACACTCTTTTCTCTCCCACTTCCACCACCAGTCACCCCCTCCCTCCCCCATGCAGCTACGAGTTTTCCATTTCCTTTTTTGGTGAAAAAATCTCAAACGGAGGCAGGGAGGAGGACATTTCACCAATGCCGACAGGAGAGTGTATTTGGCAGTCTGTGTATGTGTGCTTCATCAAGGCGATGAAACAGTCGACTCAGCATAAACAACAGTGTATATATATATATACACACACATTCAGGCACACACACACACACATATACACAGATGTGTGCTCACTCTCCCTTTAACTCTTGCACATGAGCAAAAAATACGTTAACTCTACAGACACACACAAACACATTTTACTCTCTTTTATTACACATGCATGGTTTCTCTCTCGAACACTTTCTCACACTTACACACTTCCATGCCCTTCCCCCTGTACTCTCTGTCTCTGTCTGTCACATACACACAAATACGAACCTACGCACACACGCTAATCTTTCCTAGAAAGACTCCAGAAGGGTTTTCTCTGGCTTAGACAGTAAACACAAGTTCACAGAAAGCTATGACCTCATAAATAAGTAATGGATATTTCACAATAACCACAAAAACACACAGAATATAAAAACTGCCCAGAAGAGATCAGTCAGTGTAAATTTATTTAATAAGCCTTCACAAATAAAACTAAACATGTAGCCATATCAATTATCATAATTTTTTTTTTTACAGTAAGTTCATACTTTTAGTGCCTCAATGGCGTATTTTAATCTTAAAATGTGTATTTGCCAACTCTGACTCACCAGCATCAAAGCTGAAATAATGAAATATAGGTTTGTTTTTTTTTAGAATTTTTCACATACATGTTACAATGCAAAACAAAACACTTATAGCATTAACAGCAACAAAAAAATCAAATCATGGCAGACAAAGACATGCATACTCCTGCAATACACAATGGTATTAGATTTCATTTCAGCTTCTTTTGGGTTATAAATGCTGGCTCTTTGAGCACTGGTGGTAAAAAAAGATGCATTACAACAAATGCAAAAAACAACAGAAATAAGAAGAAACTTTATGTAAAAATAAGTGTCATTGCAAAGTTCAACAAAAGCTGATACATGACAAAAAAGTGGTCTGTGTGCCATGTTTTTTTAAGATGTGTTATTATGTGCACATAACATGGTAGCAAGAGAATATCTTACCCAAAGTGCAAATGATTTTATTGATCATAACTACCATAAACTGACTACCTCAGTTTTTTTTTTCATCTTGCTTTTATTTTCTGACATACTGTAATTAAAATGCTTAAAACTGCAGTTATAAGAGCAATACAACAGTACCTCCACCGTACTTTGAAAAACACACTGTACGGTTTACATACTGTGTATCAGTGTTCACTGTCTTCTCTTCAGAGTCTGACCTCTACCTGAAGTGGCAATTTTTTGTATAAAATATGAAGGAATTTCTTGCAAAGTGACTAGCATTTTGCATTTCTTTGGTTCAATAGTACATAACATATAAGCAATGGTATTCTTAAGGCACTCCATTAACTTTGTTGCACAAAATCATTAACTTTTTGGTTCAAGAGGAAATCTTTGTGGTCGTTCATTCAAACAATGCAGCATCAAAACAGGATATTGCGCACTAGCTCCTGGATGAAAATCTCACCCCGACAGGGACCACGAGGAACTGATTTTTTTAATATAAAAACAACCTGAGAGGCAGCATTTGTTAGCCTTCGTTACCTTCCTCGGTAATGACTTGGGGTTCTTGAAATGCTGTGACGAAGAGTGGAAGGTAAGTCAAGGGAAGGGTGAGAATATGGTGAATGACTGCTCTATAGGTTGCTGTTGCAGTCACGGCACAAGATCCTGTCACCATCAGGGAAAAAGCCAGCGCCCACCAGTGAAACAGAGCACTGAGAGCAGGTGAAGCATGGCTGATGCCACTGGCGATCCTCAAATGAGATGTACTTTCCTCCTCCAAAACCTAGGACAAGAAGAGGGACGAGAGAGACATTAAACTGTATGTCGAGCTTTAGAGGACTTTGAATTCAGCACAACTGAAGTTGCAACTCATGTCCACTTCAAAACATAGCAAAAGCATATTGAGTTTAAAAATCTACAACTTCAAATTATTTCTCTATACCACTGATCTAATGTGATTGACTTGAACAACCAACTGTCATCAGATTCTGATTCAAATCCTGCTAACTCCTGATTAGTCAACAGAAGTATCTGATGTCACATTTTTCCAACTGAGCCCCACCCATTTCAACATAGTAAGGAGAGGACAAAGAAAAATAAAAACACAGAAATCTCAGAATCTCGAATGTGATATAACCAAAACTGTTTTGACTTTAAGACATTTCCCATAAATGTTTGCTTCCTAGAATGGAACTTGTATCATCATTGATTTGTGTGCAATAAGGCAATTTTTCGTGATTTACTTAAATCTAGTAGAGTTTGAGACCAGGTGGCACACAATGTAAAAAAATGGCTGCCAATCTTAGAGTCAACTACCTTCATAGTATAAAAAGTTTTTAAAATTTGACCCTAATACAAACAAAAGTAGCACCTGGGGTAGCTCAGATCAGTATTATTGTGTAGAACATAGGGATGTAATCTTGCCTGTGATTGGTTTGCTGCAGGCCTCGCACTTCTTGGCATACAGGCTGCCAAAGCACTTGAGGCAGTAAGGGCTGTCGTCTCGGGAGGTGAAGTGTTGACCTGCCAGCTGTGTCTTACAACTGGTGCAGACAAAACACTCCTTATGCCATGGTTCCTCTCGATAGGTCACACCACCTTTAGCCAAGGTCTGAAATTGGACAATGGATCAAAGGTCATGTGGAGATCCTTATAATTCACTTCTTAAATCTATTCCCATGCATGCTCCTGCAGACCCAGGATTAATCATGTCTCCCAATGTCTACCATGCAAGTGTGAGAGGGAATTCAACCAACAATTCTGTCAGTCATTTGATCATTTTACTGACCTTTTTACAGCGTGTGCAGCGTGGAGCGAACTTGTCCTCATAGCAGGACACACAGTAGTGTTCATCTTTGTCAGGGATGAAAGACTTCGAGCCAATTGGCTGTTCACAGCTGTGACAGATGAAGCAGCCCTCGTGCCATGTAGAGCCTGCATACTCCAACTTCCTCGTACCTAGCAGAGAGAAAGAGACACGACAGGAGGCAACGAGAGAAAAAGAGAAAGAAGGATGGAAAGAATGACAGAAAGCAGAGTAAGAGTTACATTTTCTGTGTAGAATGAATCTTTCACTGTCTTTCGGAGGATTGTTATAGCCATTTTGGTAGTTTTTGATGGTAATTTCATTGAACAATGAAAAAATACACTTGAATTGCATGAAGGCATATAAGACAAATTTTGTTTGACTAAGATTTATTTTATTTTAAATCATAATACCACAAGCCCCACACTTCTTTCCTACTGCTGGAAACTGGCGGCAGGCCTTAAAGTTAGGGATAATGTCATTTTCCCCTCCGTGTCCCCAACCAATCCATCTTCAATCCCTCGGCTGTTGAGTTTTTTATAATACTGCTTGGTTTATTCTATGGTGACGCAGTGGTTTGTGTGGGGCCGACATTTTGTACTACTGCTGTCTGCGGATTGCTAACGTTTCACTGCTGCAGGCTCTGTGCTGTGGTGTACTCTAATCAAAACTGCAAAAATCCCCTGCAAAAACATTCCAGGTTATAAGCTTACAGGAATTACAGTGGCTCCAGGAGGACAATAGTAGTATTTAGTTATGAGTATTTGACAAATAGAATAAAAGCGAACATGCTGAAATGCTAAATACAGTACATATAACTTTTGGGGGCAATTAACAAGTATTCCAACAAGTTTAAAGAGCTTTGAAAATAATTTGATTATTAAATAGGTGTAATATACAGAAAACAGCCTCTGCAACTAATAGAAGCTTTATTATCCTTACAAAGTATTTTATCTAATTCATCTACTTGATGTATTGCAAATACTGTACCTCTACTACACCCGGAAGCAAATCCTACAGTATGCTCTCTGCATAGTCAATTGTCAATATGCTTTGAACTGTCTCTTTGCCCTACAGGTCCTCTGATCCTTGCACCATATGCTACTATGTAGTCTTTCGCTGCAGTGTGCCTTTTATCAATGTATTTCCTATATACATTTATTCCTGGCAAATACATTATTTCGAGCTTCAAAATTAAGCTCAAATAAGATGTTTTGTCACAAAGAATTTTCAAACAGAATAAACTGAGTGACAAAAAAAAAGACCAATGCCTGAGAACACAACAATACAACATCTTACGTGACCATCTCTGGCAACAGGAGCATTGGTGCAGTTTTATCAGAGCAATCTTTTTATCCAAATCAGCTCATGAAAAACCATTTGCATGGTATTGGTATTACGTTTCTTCTCTCCTTTTGCCACACAACAAAACACTTAAGCCTAACATCTAGTCGTTAAACAAAGGTAAGTGTGTGTGTCTGTTTTTGAGGGTGTACATAGTTTTGTATGTTGCCAAAGGGATATGGCCCTTCTTTGCTTGGAAAACATTCAAAAGTTTGCAGTATTGTATACTACTAAATCTTTTTCTAGTTAACTTCAATCAACATTTTTTCCTCACTTGTACTTAACTTACACTAACACTGTAATGCAAATGTGCAATCTTTATATGGAGACATGACATTGTCTACAGTGGAAATAAAGGGAAATGTTGTACTCTTCCTGGAATCATTTGCTGCTTTATTAGGGCTATGTAAGCTGCTACAGGGGTGCTGAAATAACTGAATTGCTTATCTCTTCATATCATCATTCTGCTGGCAGCCAACCAGCCCTGGGGATCTGGCTTACGGACAACAAGTCAAGCAGACTGGCAATTACTCTGTCACATTCAGCCCTGGCTGCTGCTCAATCGTAGACCCTCGCCTCTGTCTCTTTCTCGTCTCCTTCTTTTTTTCCTAAAACCTCTTTCCTTTCTATATCTGCTAGAATTGTCACTTTATACTTTTCATTTGTCCCTGCTTCCTGGAATTTGTCATGTCATCATTTTCCGAAGTCATTTGCCTATGTATCTTCACATTTGCATTTGTATACTACATGGAAAATAAAATGTGGGGCAATGAGACTACTGTTTGTGGGTGGTCATACTATATGGCACCATCAAATGCATTATGTGCAAAATATTTCACAAGTCACTTCCTCTTTTATTTTCATATTTATTTTATTTCAACTCTCTCTTCCTGGATTTTAAGATAAGCATGTTCATGGTTCAACCCCCCCCCCAAAAAGGCTCAAACGTATTAATATTAATACATAAAATAGCCATTACCTGGCATGACGATCTTGTCACAGGCTACACACTTAGAGGAGAACTCATTACAGTAGCAGTCATTGCAGAGCAACGCGTCATCCTGGCTGGTGAAAGGCTCATCTGCCAACGAGCGATCACAACGGAAACAGCGGAAGCAGTGCTCATGATAATGCCGGTCCTCATAGAAGAGCTCCTGGCAGCAGAACAACAGTAGACAACAAGCAATTTGAGGTAATTTCATGAATACATCACAGAAATGAAATTACGTTAATCATTATGAGTGTCTTACAAATGTATTTTCATGTTTAACTTTCAGAACTGCAACAACTACAACTGAGGGTGTTGATAACTAATTGGCCATTTTAGCTAAGCAAACTACTAGACCTTGTAGCATGCCCCATTCTGTAAAGTCCACTAAGTAACATATGTCAGTCTTAAATGATCCACTTCATGTTAGTGTTTTCCATTAGAGGAAGATTCAATTTTAACTTGATTGTGGGGAAGAGAGAGACATTCCCTCATGCTGCATTTTTACAATCTTAGACTAAATTAGCCCGTTGGCTTATGTGGACTTTGTGGAAATTGCCTGTATAATTGCATGTTAAATTAGCCTTTACTATGTCTTGCCACACAAAATATATAGAACATGCCTCATTTAGTATGAATTATGCATCATTAGCATGACATAACTTCTGGTTTAGCTATCCAAGGCCATGTCAAAACATGGTTAAAAAATGGCTTAAAGCTAATTAGGGCAAATGTTTGATGTGCTTTATCTTTGTTTAAACTGTTAATATGTGGCTCACAGAGTGGAAACACTAAAGTCATATGTGTGGTTCATTCCAGTGCATGTATTACAGAAAACAAATGTTAACAGAAATATTTAGGTACATATTTTCTTCTTTTAATTAGATCTAAAATCTGAAATTCAATTGAAATTCTGTTACTGTTGTTCAGCAGATGATTGCATGTCTGATCGTGTCAAAATGGATGCCTCACCCTTGCATCATGGCCGATCAGCTCTTTACACTCGTCACATGTGTTTGAGAACAGGCTGTCGTAACAGGGGATGCAGTAGGGATGGTCATCTGACTGAATGTACTTGCGGCCATACAAGGACTCCTTGCAGTTGTCACAATCAAAACGGTCAGCCATTGTAATTTTCTGTAAACCTGAAACACAGAAAGCAGACACTCAGGTCAGTAATATATATATATATATACATATATATATATAAAAAAAAGTAAGTAGGCACAGGGAGTGGAGTTAGGATGCGTCACCTTTCCCACAACGTTGGACACAGTAAGACCCTGCCAATATTTATGCTGTAAATACTTTGCGTACCACAATAAGCAGAGCCAAAACAAACACGCAGCAAGTCCAAGTAAAAAAAAAGAGCGAGGAGAATACAAGAGAGGCAGAACAAAATGCCTATTAACTTTTATTGCTGTGTGAGGAGAGTGTGGTGGATGCAAAGGGAGGGGACTGTCACTTTGTTTTCTCCTAGTAACTCATTCCTGTCGCTGTCAACCGCTCAAAATCTGCAACCTAAAGATTAAAGCACCAATACACACAGAGCAACCTCACAGATGACTAAGTGGAAGTAAAATAGCATATCCTTGCATGTGAAGCTCACACATCACACACACCTGTAAATATTTATGAGGCAAGAATCTATTTGTGAGCAGAGGGTGGACCACCAACAGATACAGAAACCCCATGAAGCATTTGTGAGAGTTTGTGTGTGCACATACACTTGAAGCTGTTTGAACATGACTCCCTTACAAGTTGCTTCCTTTCAGCATAAAGACACAACTACAGTAACATGCATATACAGATACAAGGGGTATACTGTCAAAGTACATGGTTTTCATTGTGCAATAGGCCCCTTGATCATGACTGAGCACACAACAAAGTGACAGAATAATATTGTGAGAGCATTATGGCAACAATATCAGGTTGCCAAAACATTACAGCATGGCTGGAGGAAAGCCCAGTGATAAGTGATACAGCCCTCTGGCAGGGTGGACTGCTGGCTATTCATTCCCACCACCTAGTAACAATAATCACCTCTGATATAATAATCAATCAAACCTCAAACTAGCCCTGTGCTGCCTGTCTTACACCCACACATACAAAGAGTGTGCACAAACAGCATATACACAAAGCATATAGGAGACATGCTCACACTAAAACACAGAGTGACAGAAAAAGGAACAAAGACTAAAAGCCAAATCACACAGGATCCATCATCAAAGAAAACATTAGTCCCAGACTCTCATGTTTCATCTGTCTCAGCGCTTTGCCAGACAAAAGCTCTTAATGAGTTGGGGTGAGAAAGTCAAGATCCAAGAGCCCTCACCTGCTTGTAGTCCTCGTATTAAACCCACTGACAGGCTTTTTGCTAACACAACACAATTTCCCCAAACTGGAAAGACACTCTCAGGCCCCTTCGACACTCTCAGCCCCCTTAAGACATAAATTAGAACGTGTAAATGCTCGACAGCCCTGCAGCCATGTGTATACACTGGCTCACATCACTAGACCGCTATATCTCTCTATCTAATCATTGAATGGATACATCTTTAGAATCTGACATCTCACATTATAGTATCCATCTGGAGGTCATGGCAAAATATCAGAATAAGCAGCTGTGGTTGGCCTGTGTAATGTACAGCAAGGTGCTGAACTTCTGAGTTTTAACATCAATTTCTGTACATTTGACACACCATCTGCAAACTTTCCATCAGCCCACGTAACCACAATGTCAAGATTAGATCAGCAGAGTATTATGCTAAAAATGAGCACTATGACTTTAATGTTATCTGCAGTGCCAGGTAGGTATGTGCTGCCTTTGCTTGCCAGGTAAGAGAACGAGACGAGGCATGATTCACAAAGCCAAGAAGCCAGAGCTATGACGTCTGATGTCAGCTTTAATTTCCAAAGCAAATCAGGCAGCTGCTTATTGCCCTCGCTGAATTCATATGTATTATCCACATATCCACAAATTAAAAGGCTGCAGAAAGTAGGTCACAAAACTTTTTCAGATAGGTATAAATACAAATGTCATCTGACAAAATGATGAATATTCAAATGCAGATTTCTAACAAACCAACATCCGTATACTGGAGATGGATCACTCATGATGTTTCTAGTTGTGTTATTCCCCCACTTGTTCCATGCAGCCTTGTCTCCCTCTCAAGAAGAGTTTTTATGTTCTCCAGAGAGATGTGTTTTTGAGCAAGAACTACTTTGTCAGCAATCAGGATCAAGATTAAGTAATGGAGAACTCACCAGTGGGATCAGATGGGAACGTTACACTCAATTGCAAAGATTCCAAAGCCAGATATATATATATATGTATTTCTTTAGTAATCAGAAGAAGGGCTTGTTTTGACCTCCAGGTTTGTAGTGTTTCCATTTTAGAGAGATTCACTTTGAGCATCAGTGTTTGAGTGGCAAATGCAGAGCCTGAAATGAACTCCTGATGGCACAGGCTCTCACAGAGAGGGGCATGACGTCAGTGCACTGACCCCTGGGGCGATGGACTAAGACGTGACTGCATGCAGAAATTGCTGACCCAAAACCCACTTTCCCAAATTGCAGAGAAGAGAAGAGAAGAGAAGAGTTGGATCTGGGTCACATTCAACTCCAGTCCGGAGGCCAGTTCTCACAGGGCTTTGTATCTACTACTGTGTGTGTGCTGACTTCCCAGCAGAGGTCCATCTCCTTCAAGTCCAGGACCAGTGACTAAGAACCCCACTCTGGGTTAATAATGTTTCCAAATACCAGAGCTGTGACTGAATTCAGCCCCCTGGGAAAAGTGTGGGCTTCAAGGAAATCACCACTGCCTCCACACAGGACAATGGTCCAGAAATATTGTAAGTTTAATTATAGTATTGAAGCACAAAATGGGGATCTGTTTAATATAGGCAACAGTGCAATCCATTCTTTATTATGATCCAGGGGGAGTTCATCTGAGAGAGAGAGAGAGAGAGAGAGAGAGAGAGAGAGAGAGAGAGAAATATATATTAAATGCAGCTATATGGGTCAGTATGAATGACTCTGCAGAATTGTCTTAACCCTTGTGTAACCACCACAACTGAAAAATGAGACAAATAGAGAACCAACAAATTTAATTTGGACTTCCAATCATCTAACAGTAAGAGGAAGAAAGAGAGGACGTTAGCTATGGGGAAGCTGGAGGCCTGCATCTGAAGGACAGAAGTCCCAGTTAAGAAATTCAGAGGCTCAGACACTATATTTTATGATTTTAACATGAAAAGCGAGAGTTAAATTAGTTGTATGCGTAAATAAACAACATATTCTATTTGATAAGATAGTACGAGGTCTTGGTGTAAACAGAATAATACGCTTCCATGTCATCAATTACAATCATGGAGCATACAACTTGTTAGGTATTATCTCTTACTTAATATTGTGGGGGTGTGATGAACTTTGCATCATCCCAGGGCTGCAACAGACTTTTCATTTGTTTTCACACATCCCACAATAAGATAGCAGAGGAATGGCAAGGCTACATTCTACTAGTCATCACAACCCTCTCTGATTGGCATAAGGGGGTGAAGTTCAGGGCCACCACAGAGCAACAAACCAATGCAAGCAAGCAGACTGTATGCTGTTGCCAGGCAACATAGTCATGGTTGGTTACTGAAGGGCTAGCAAACACCCCAGCCAGTCCAGTCCCACAGGCAGGCTTGTTAATCCCCAGCCCAAACTTTGCTTACGCTCTGGTTGATTCCAAATGAACAGTCCGCACAGCCTGCTGGGAACGAGCCTGCCAGTTCTTCCCCCATTCCCTGCTGTGCATCTTTGTATAATATCTGTTTTACTAAGGCTAGGCAGAGCACTTGACACTATGTTTCATCAACAATGGAGGGAGACTGCAGGCAGAAGCCGATGTACTGCAAAAGCTAAATGACAACATAACTACTGTACGAAATGTCTCTTACTGCCATTAAGTTCTACTTTACACTAGAGGAGAACATAATACACTACTGGCTAATTAGAGAGAATGTATGGTGAAATATAGTTTGAAAATGAAATCAACTGTCATTGTAAAAGTCATGAAAAACAGACTTAGGCTTCGGAAGTTGTATTATCTCTAAATGTCTACTTAAAGGTCTGAAGACAGCTATTGTGGATCAGTGTGAGTTTGTTTGTGTGAGTCAGTGTGGTTAAAGCTGACTAACAATGAAAACATGGCCTTGGGATAAGAGCTTATCTCAGTGAAATCAGACCAATTATATACATTAGTACATATATTAGCTGGTGTTCAGTGCTTTGCAGTATACATACACAGGCGAGACAGAAAATGCTTAATAATTGTAATATGCAGAAGTGTCAACATTTGTGGTGCATTCAAAAACACATGTACACATATTGCTGACTAACAGAATACTAATATTACTCCTATGATAACAGATTACTTCTATTTTTAGTTTCCAAACTTAAAATCTACTTAAATCAATAAGCAAAAAAACATTGTTGTTCTATATGTATATAGTACTACTGTATGAAAATTTAATCTCTATCTCAATTTTATTTCTACTGGATATACATATAATACATAAAAACATGAAATCTAACTTTAGTTTAACATGTCAGTACAAACTATTCCCGGGGGGGACGTTTTCAGTGTTTTGGGCACATTGTCAGTTGTGTTATACATGTTTTGCTACAATAAAATTAAGCCCTATTTTAATTTGAATGTTAAGGATTTTTCATGAGTCAGTAATGTTCATGTCAGTGGAGCAGCTGTTGTTTTTATTGTGCCAATAAGGGACAACTCTTTACAACAACAACAAAAAAAACACACACATTTTGTGGCTATGATATTGCAAGCCAATGTTGGAAAGCCATATCTCCAACATAAAAAAGTCACTGTATGGAAGTGCTGTATCCACCCTGATAAGACAACACGACCCTTGGTGGAAATAGCATCACCGTCTGCCAATGATGCCTTGGCAGAAAATTTAAAAGGGTTTAGTTTATTGCCAAGTGGGAAATGGTACAAAAGTTGTGGCTATGCAGTAGTATGAGGTCTGCAAGGAATACAGTTAAGAAAAAACTATCCAATACCAGGGCAACTGCTCTATTTGTTACGCTGGCTGTGTTTATAGGTCCATTCTGAATATTTTGCTTTTATGTCCAAGTGGATACTTTAAGAAGTGTGTAAAGGTCTGATTTACCTTTAAAAAGTAGCAGCTACAAAAGCCACTCAGTCACCTTTAACTGTCTTTTGGCAGCAAATAGAGAAAGAAGTGTGTTGTTATGCACGTCCCCTTAAAGTACACGACTCTGTTTCCTTTTATACAGGTCTCAGAGAGAGTGATGAAGGAACAAAGGAGAAATCAAACAGTGGGGCAAGAAAAAAGATGAAGAAGGTGACATTTAGAGGAAAATGAATGCTGGAGCAGGAACTTAAACGTATGACAATTCTTAAATCAAATTAGAGGAAAAGTGAAACGGCTGCGTATAAACACATACCATCACATTATCCTTTGTCTGGTGCCTGGACATCTTCCAGACACAGTAAAGCTCCTTGGCTGGCTTTGAGATGGGGAAAAAGTACAGCACTGGACACTTAAGTATATCATTTGAGGGCCTGGTTGAGCATATCAAAAATAAAGCACAATGTCAAAAGCACACTTCAGAAAAGATCATTTGTGTCTCAGCCCAGTGGCCACTTGAAAGGAGCCTGATGGAGATGTCTGATCTTATTTATTCCAGCGCCTCATGACCATGGAAGCCTTTCCATTTGGTGACTAATGTGAAAAGGCAAAGGCATGAATTGCACTAGGCTTTTTTAATGGTTAAGAACTTATGTTTATGACACAATGTCATGTTTTTCTTCAAGGGACTAGAAACCGAGGTCAGGTCCTTGGGGCAAAGCTTCCAGATCCACATATTCTGTGAGACTAGTCACTCCACAAGCTAAATTACATCACATGACTAAATAACACAACACAAGAGTCGGACACAAATATATATTAGTTATATATTAGTCAAATGCTTGGTGAGCTGCTCCTGCTGGCTTTCGCTGCATCAGATAAATGAAGTCCAGTAATCGAAAGGACACACTGAGGCAATGAATCTTATCACAGGAAGAGGAGGAAATTGCTCATGAAGGAGAGATAATGCTGCAGCCCCATGCATAAACAGATGTGCTTATTTAAACAAGCTTACAAGTACTGGTTATGGAAATACAAAAAACACTTTAATTCTGATGTTAAGAAAGAATTTAGCTTACTTAAATGTAATAAAAAATCTACTATTATGGCAGTTTAGTAAAGCATCATGATGTTCAGTGTAGCTGTGACACTGATTCTAAGTCAGAAAACCAAAACTGCAATCATCATCACGACATTTAAGACTTTGAGCAATCCGCAGTTGTCAAAGTTTATAGGATGGGGTCAGCACTGAGCCACTGTTAAGATGCTGTTGGTAAATAACCAGTGGCTCTACTATGAGCGTTGTCATCTTTGTAATCTCCCTGTCTTGCATTAGAGGAGAACCTGGGCCACCCACATTCTCAGGGCACCACATGAGGCTATAAGCAGGAAGCTACTGGGAGCAGTTTCATTTACTGAGTTTCTTTGAACGACTTCAATGGACGAGCCGTGGCAGGGCGGAGGGGAGTAAGAGTGGGGGTTGGTGCAGGGGCACCTGAGACTGCTCCTCTGTGGGAGCCTGGGTCAGACTTGACGATAGAGTATAGGCTGCAGGACCAGACACTGGAACGCAAACCTGTTATTGTCCCTGAGCGTTTAAACACCGCCTGGTGTGGAGTGGGAGGCGACAGAGGGCTCAAATGAAAACCAACACCATAAACATAAAGGAGGAAAATGACTACCTGCAGCAGAAAATGTCACCACTGCCTTTGTAATTTGTCCCTTCTTGGCAACTTTTAATGACCGTGCAAGTGTGGGGATATGACTTGATGTCTCTTAATATTAGCCTTGGTTCTGTTGTGTAGCATACACCGCAGCATTAGAGGAAAGCTACGGCTGAACAGCAGCTGACCTGAAAGAATTGTACGTTAAATCTTCTGGACTCAATTATTAAAAGGATTTGGTATGGTGATTTATATGTGTACAAAAGATAAACAAAAGCACAGCACAAGCCTGCTCTGACGTATGTTTAGGTATACTTAAAACATAAATTTGTCATAATCTGACATTCACTTGGCACACCGAGACTTGAGGACGTGCTAGCGAGGAGGACTCCATGTGCATATGGATGACAGAAGAAAAGAAGAAAAGCTCAACTGAAAATGCAATTGTCATATCTCATCTGTCACCTTCCACAAGCCGGTCTCAATCCCAATGTTCCACAATACTCCACCAACACCAAACAATAACATCGCAATTATTCTAAATCATACAGTACTGTCCCAACCGCCATGAGGGAAAGTTTGGAGTTCAAGAATGAATCTGAATTTATTTTTATATCACTGTGTGCGGATGGCCAAAAGACTACATTTTTGGCCTACATTTGTCTTCCTTTGAAGAAAAAAAAAATGCTGCCATACATTCGTGCTTCACATCTGGTTTGCATTGGGGAAACTATGCAGTCAACTCCTGTGTGCCAGTGGAGGTTTTGGAGAGTCACTGCCTGGAGAATGCAAGAAAGGTTGTCTTTTTTCTCTCTCTGTGCTGGTATTTGCCGGTAAATGTTTAGATGGCAGAGGGAAAACTGGAGCGAGAGTGAGAAAAGAGAAAGCAAATCTTGAAAGCAAGCAAGAAAAAAAAAATCTTGACCGTCTGCTAGCTGATCTTTGGATACACTTTGAGGTGGTAAACAGTGTGGTGAGAGGAGAGGAAAGGTAAAGAATGCAGAATCAAGGGAGTTAAAGAGAATGTGTTATAAATAACAATTAAAAAAACAAATGGATTTAAAGCTGATGTCTGCTGCACAAAATTATACCGTCACACAGACAAGCATGCTGTATAGAGTAAAAGAAAAACTGAGAAAGGTGCTAAAAGATCTCAGGGTAACAGTTACATTTTCTAGGGGTCTCAGTGCTTTGGTGTGGATGGTGGTTTTAGAATAAATAAGTTGAGTAGGGTTGTTCTAAGGCCTCTGTATAGCTGTATGAGAGGAAGAGTATATTATTTCTCTTTGAACAAACACAGCCATTAATCCCTGGAACTCCTTTACTCCAAAGTTTCCCAGGGCAGATCTGTGCCCAAAAATGGCTATCCTAGTCACTGTCCTGATATCTTCACATCCTCCCTGTCATTCTCTATACTCTGTGATCCAAGGGATAGGGCATCCCTTTGAAATCTGAAGCCTTTACTCTGTAGTGGAAATCCATCTCAGTTCTGACACCTGCTTTATTTTGCTGTGGACTGACTGTGGACATGCACATTGTTTAAATAAATTAACTTGATTTTAAAGCACCCAGCTAACACAACTAACACAGCCCAATGTCCATTCAAATCTGAGCAGAATGAGAAGTATGCACAGTGAAGTCAGGGTACTTTTACTTGCAAGCTGGGTGATTCAGTTACAAGTTTGTGAGCCCCTCGAGAGGATGCTGTTTTCACAAGACCAACCCCTGATGCAATATCTTCAGTGGCAAAAAATAAATATCAACTTTTGTGTATGCGCCTTTTGCTACAAGCCAGCAGACACAGCAAATGTCTTGCAAGTCACCACAATGGAAAATTACCTCTGGACTGCAACTATAAATAAAACAAACTTCTTTAAACTGTCAGAGACAAGAGATTTAGGGGCCAACTTGGCCTCCTTTGATTTACAAGTCCTAATATGGATTTGAGGCACGTGCCTTTGAGCTCTGCTATGGAGTTTTGGACCATGAAATCTGATCATAGAGGATATCGAGGATGCTTTGACATGCTGTCTCTACTTTTGATATGACAGAAAATTGGTCATGGACTTTTCTTTGTTTCTTGTCCTTCTGCTATGACTAAATGTCTTTATTGTTGAACTTTGGTAGAAGTGTGTGTTGTACAGCTTTGTGGCCTTGATATGAGCTTCAATACTGTCAGCTGTCTGTATCAATTGTCCTTGTGCTTTGTCAGTGGAAAATGGGAAATTTCACTGTCATTTCATGGTAAGATGCATCGCAAAAACTAGAAATTTAATAAAACAGGACCAAAGCTGATTCTGTCATTACATATATTCATGTGAGCATGGTATATCACTCAGTAGTGGGGGTGGAGAAATAAATAAACTTACAATTCTGCCTTTTTAGCTCAGCTGATTACATTTGCTCTTGGACTGCAAGTTTGTTCTGGTTACAGTGCGATCCAACACGGTTTCATACTT